>NC_140975.1:55888314-55973314 GCF_056783735.1 Eptatretus burgeri | reverse complement strand
TATTTCACTTGGAACTCAAGTCAGAAACGTTGGAACAGGAGGAAGCAAGGTTTAGAAGTTCCAGGATATCCCAGTATTTACAAATCTGACGTTCAATGATATGAAGACCAGATATGTTCAATGAGGCTCTGATATACATTGAAGATTTGGTATTATACATGAGCGGGAAAGATTTAACTAAGTGGGGACTTCCCTCTTCTAATAGGTCTGAAAGTGCAACCATCAGTAGAGAATGGTTCCGTGAAACAAACTACAACACAGATACTCTCGCAAAGTTTGTTTCTGACAATGAGCCGCTTCTGGTACAGGATCAGAGTAATGCATGTCAACTGATTTCTGAAGCAGTTCAAGAGGGAAGTGGTGTGATCATTTTCTTGGATGCCCCGGGTGGTACTGGCAAAACATTTGTCCTCAACCTTTTGCTTGCTAAGATGAGGAGCCAGAAAAAGATCGCATTAGCCGTTGCTTCATCCGGTATAGCCGCAACACTACTTTCAGGTGGCCGCACAGCGCATTCTGCTTTCAAATTTCCTCTCGACTTAGCTACAATGGAATATCCGGTTTGTGGCATTGGCAAACAAACTGAAGCAGCAAAAGTGCTGAAGAATTGCGACCTCATAGTTTGGGATGAAGGTACGATGTCGCCTCAGGATGCATTCGAAGCATTAGATAGAACTATGCGAGATTTAAGAGGAGTAGACCTGCCTATAGGTGGAGTTACGCTGGTTATTTCTGCCGATTTCAGACAAACTTTACCTGTAGTACCCCGTGGCACTCCAGCTGATGAAATGAAAGCCAGTATAAAATTTTCATACCTCTGGACATTCGTACAAACTATCCATCTAACAACAAATATGAGGGTCAAATTATATGGTGATTTAGATGCTGGCAATTTCGCACAATTACTTCTCAAACTTGGAAATGGTGAAATCTCGAACACAAATTATGTAATATCTATTCCTGATGACTGTGGTACAATAGTTTCATCTATGGAAGAATTAGAGGCTCATGTGTATCCCAATTTAGCGACTAATTACAAAAACATACAGTGGCTCTGTGAAAGAACAATCCTGGCTCCACTTAATGAAACAGTCCGTGTAATAAACCATCAGTTATTACAAGTAGTTCCAGGCGAACAACATAGTCACAAGTCTATTGACACCACACTGGATACTGAGCAGGCCATACATTATCCCACAGAATTTCTAAACTCATTGGAATTACCAGGATTGCCTCCGTACAATCTGTCGTTAAAAGTTGGATGCCCTATTATGTTATTACGTAATCTAGATGCACCAAAACTTTGCAACGGAACTAAACTGATTGTGAAAAGACTACTACCACATGTAATTGAGGCCACTATCATGACAGGATGTGCGAAAGGAGAAGATGTATTCATTCCATCAAATTCAATGACTGAATTTAAGAGACTACAATTTCCTGTATGCCTGTGCTTTGCGATGTCTATCAATAAGGCACAAGGACAGTCATTGAAAGTAGCAGGGCTGAAATTATCCACTCCATGCTTTTCCCATGGTCAGCTATATGTGGGATGCTCCAGAGTGGGATCATCGGAGGCTTTATACATATTGGCCCCAGAGGGGAAGACATCAAATATTGTTTATCCTCGAGCACTCCACTAAAATTATTGAGCTACTTCAGTTATTTTATAAACGGGAATAGGATGTGCGATGAAGGAAATACATGTTGCTGGTGAAAAATAAAAATGGTGGTGGGAAATAAAAAGAATGGTGGTGGTGGTTTGTATATATACATATTACAGGTATAAATAGAATGGTGATGGCGTATGTGTATAATATTTTATAATTAAATGGTTATGGGTGTAGGTACGTTGTAACTTCGTATACATAATATAACATAATTTTTTTTATCAGGATAACAGACGTAAATAAATCAAATACGCTGGGCCAGGCTGGGTTATGCCCGACGTATAAATTAAGTCGCAAATGATGACATGAAACCAGCCTCACATTGTTGAGGCATTATGGTTTTTTATCTGATGCGGCAATAAATCTTAACATTTTTGAACTCGAGTCTTCTGCATATAAAACATGGCGCGGAAAATATAATATTATAGTGGTGATGAAAAAAAAAAATAATGGCGGCAGCCTCTACAATTTTACAATTAACTGTGACATATACTCCTTAAGACCTGCCATCATCCACGGGATTCCTGTGCGGAGCACGGGTATCCCTGCTAGTATGTATATGTGTATATGTATATGTGTATATGTGTGTATATATATATATATATATATATATATATATATATATATATATATATATATGTGTGTATATATATATATATATATATATGGTCCATGTGCACCCCCCCTCCCCTCCACAACCCTTCGACCCCATATTTTTTTCTGAAGCCTTAGGGTCCCCTGAGCAAGAATTCAACTAGTAACAGTGAATAAACTGGGACTCACTATCCATTTCCCAACCATATCTGACGGTACCCTCAAAATGTTAACTTTTCGTCAGTTTCACACATGAAAAACCCCCTGACTGATAAGATCAATGATAAGACTGATAAGCTACATGCATTTACGTATCAATATTTATTTCCAGGTGACGTGATCTGATTGAAGTGACATGATGGAAAAGCCACCAGCAAAACGAAAACGTACAAGTGGCGAACCTCCTGTAGTTCCTGTGTGCATAGTTCATATCAAGGGTTTGAAATATGGTGAATTACACTTGCTGTCAGAAGATAAGGATGGAGAAAAGAAACTGGCCAAACTGCAGGAGGTGAAAGAAATGCGACTGGCACAACCTCCATCATCTTGCCACATGATGAAGGAAGCATGTGACCTGATCCCCAATGTGATAGGAGAGCATCTTGGCTTTCACTGGCAGTGTTATAAACGTTTCACAATGAACCTTGACAGGCTCAAACGTACTGCAAGTTCATCACAGACCACAAATGTCACACAACAGCGCATGAGCTGCAGAAGTTCAAGTGACAAGATTATATTTAACCCTGACTGTATTTTCTGTGGTTCAGAGAATCGGAAAAAGATTAAAGTTAAAGGTAGCTAGACTAGCCAGGGCCTCAGCCAGTTTGAATATGATGGATGGAAGTCAGTGCTTGAGATGGCAGAGAAGAAAACTGATGATAAACTTCTAACAAGAATCAGGGGGCATGATCTCTTTACTTGTGAAGCGAAATACCACAAGAACTGTCACATGCAATACATGCAGAAATCAGAGAAATGGCAAAGAACAAATCAAGAAGCAAAAATTTATCAGATAAATTTAGAAGCAGCTCATAAGAAGGCATTTGAAGCTGTATGTAAGATTGTACAGAAGGATGTATTACAAAATCTGAAAATTTTGAAGCTGTCTGATGTGAGAAAAATATACATTGACATCCTAGAAGACTGTGAATACCGTAATCAAGACTATCGGAGCCACAAGCTTAAACACAAACTTGAAAGTCATGAACCATTTAAAGACAAGCTATCATTCTCAGGTTGTCAGGTCAGGTTCGATCTGTGACCTGCTACAGGTACCATGTAAACCTGTACTAACCTGTTCCATGGTCGGGTTGTCGGCGACTAAACCGTCTACCCCACCAGGTTTTCTGGTGAGGAGGGTGTTTGGATATGGACACCCAGCAGGATTAAAAACAAAACCTGTCAAAGGGCGGAGGAGCTCCTTGTGAGCCAACGGCCATCCATATCTAGTGCCCAACTGTGTCTGCGGACGTCCTCCTGCAGTTGGGTCACTTCTTATTAGGAGGTTGGTGGCAGGATTTGCACTCCGGCCACCGTAAAACCCTTCATTCCGCAAAATGCAAAAACGCCAAAAAATCTGAAAACCCACTCCGTGGGAGTACCTCCTGTGCAGCTTCCCATCGCAGGGCAGCTCACCGGATGACGGGATTGGGGCAAAGCCTTCGGGACCCCCAATCTTTGATAGGAGGGAAACCACGGGGTAACATCCCTGGGTCAGATTGCGGGAGAGTGTGTCGGAGTGGTGCTGAGGTGTCGTCCACCAGATGGCGGTCTCCTTGGGTTAACCTGAGGCGGTCCCTTCGGGTGGGTGCCTGGAATGTCCTATCCCTAAGAGAGGATGATCACCTGTCTCTGTTATCATCTGAGCTCAAGCGTTTGGACATCGGGATTGCAGCTCTCTCTGAGGTTCGGAGACCGGATTGTGGCGAGATAATGGTGGGTGGTTACACCTACTATTGGTCTGGTTGCTCTGATGGTTACCATACCCAAGGAGTTGCTGTAGCTGTGTCCAATAAGCTGACCCCAATGATAATTGAGGTAACACCGGTCAACGAGTGTATTATGAGATTAAGGATTCGTCACTCCTTAGGTGTCATTTCCCTGCTCTCTGTTTATGCTCCGACTGAGGCGAGTGATCTCACCGTGAAGGATGCATTCTACGCCACACTCGAGTCTGTGGTTGATCAGTGCCCCAGACAAGATACACTTCTAGTCTTGGGGGCTTTCAATGCATCGACTGGAACTGATAGGGATGGTTATGAGGTGTGTGTTGGTCCCCATGGGTCAGGAACTATGAACCAGAATAGCACTAAGTTCCTTGACTTTGCAAGAAGTCATGGACTTAGGGTGGCTGGTTCATGGTTTCAGCGCCCACAAGCTCATCGCTGGACTTGGTATTCCAACGCTGGCGGTGTGGCAAAGGAGATTGACCATGTCCTCATTGACGGTCGTTGGAGGATGATCCAGAACTGCAGGGTCTACCGGAGTGCTCAGTTCCTCAATACTGACCACAGGCTTGTTGTAGCAACTCTAAAGCTGCACCTTAAATCCTGGAGAATGGTACCATCCCAGCCGAGGCTGGATGTTGCCAAGCTCAGGGATGAGAGAGTAGCTGAGGAGTTTGCGAACAGGCTGAGTGGACACTTGGGGGGTCTGGGTGCTTTGGGGGTCCTGAAGAGTTGTAGAGCGCCTTCAAGACCACCGTCCTTGATGTTGCCGGTGGATGCCTTGGAGCTCACCGCAGGGTAAAGAAGAATTTTGTCTCTCAAGGGACACTGGATACCATTGACCAGAGTCGCAGGGCCAGGCTGAATGGCAGAGCTGAGCTGTTCAGGGAGCTGAGGCGTAAAACTGTACGTGCACTGAGGGTGGACAAGGAGGCCTATGTGCGAGGAATCTGTGAGGGGGTAGAGCATCACCTGTGGACAGGTGATTCTCGTTCCGCTTACAGGGGAATTCGCGCATTACGTTCATCCAAGCCCATCCCTCGGAGCACTACAGTTCGAGCAGAGAGTGGTAGGCTCTTGACAGAGGAGTCTGAAGTGAAGGCCCGCTGGGCCGGTTACTCTGAGCGGTTGTACCAGGCTGATCCCCCAACTGTCGAGTTGGACGTCAAGGGTGTTACAATCCCTGTTGCTGACCCTCGAATCAACTGTGGTCCACCTACGCTTGTGGAAACACGGGCTGCGGTGAACCAGTTGAAACGGGGCAAAGCTCCAGGGATCTGTGGCATCCATGCCGAACTTCTCAAGGCTGGTGGAAATGCTGCACTCGTGTCGTTGCATGCTGTTTTGTGCTCTGCCTGGAACACAGGCATCATCCCAACTGACTGGAAGAGGGGCCTTGTTGTCCCTCTCTGGAAAGGGAAGGGTGATCGCCAACACTGCAACAACTACCGAGGGGTGACGCTGCTCTCAGTGCCGGGCAAGGTCTTTGCTCGGATAATTCGCGATAGGGTTCGCCACCATCTGCTTGAGCACCAGCGTCCAGAGCAGTCAGGCTTTACACCAAAGAGGTCAACGATTGACCGTATCCTTGCACTTCTTGTCCTCACCGAACGCAGACGAGAGTTTCGGCAGGGGCTGCTTGCAGCCTATGTTGATCTCTGTAAAGCGTTCGATTCAGTGAATCGGGATGTCCTCTGGAGGATTCTTGGTCTTCGTGGGGTGCCACCAAAACTGATCGATCTGATGTCTGAACTCTACTCTGGTACTGAGAGTGCTGTGAAGTGTGGTGGTACCATCTCTGACTTATTTCCAGTTGTTACTGGAGTTCGTCAGGGATGTGTACTTGCCCCCACACTTTTCAGCACTTGTATGGACTGGATTCTAGGGAGGATGTCGGAGAGATCAAGTTGCGGTGCGTCATTTGGGAATGTCAAGATCTCGGACCTTGACTTTGCAGATGATGCAGTCATCTTTGCGGAGACTTTAGACATCCTCTTGGGGGCCCTCGAGGTGCTGAATGAGGAGTCGGAGCCGTTGGGATTACGGGTTTCTTGGGTCAAAACTAAGATCCAGGCTTTCGGTGACATCTTGGATGCTGCTGTCCTGTCTGTGTCTGTTTGTGGTGAGGATGTTGAGGTCGTGGAGAGATTCACTTACCTTGGCAGTGATATTCATGTCTCTGTTGGCTGCGAGTCAGAGGTCAATAGACGTCTGGGTCGGGCTTGGGGAGTCATGGGAAAGTTCCAATCATACATTTTGTTCAGCTCAGACATCGATACCCATACAGCAGTGAAGCATGCCTTCGAGTTGGCATCAATGGATATGATTGAGACCACAGGTACACAATTACGACAGTCCATTTTAGATGATTTCTCAAAGGCACTAGATCCTAAATGGCCACCAAGTCCCTCTGATCTAATGGCACCGGAAGATGTCATCCCAGATGTTCTCCAAGAGCTCCTGTGCTACATTTTTACTGGAAAGGCAACACCCACTACCCCTCGAATCCAGAGACTTGTGCAATCCATAGGGCAAGACATTTGTCTCGCTGCTACCAATGGATCTTGGAAACTCTCAAAACTTATCCTTATGTGTATTTCTCTACGACATCTTTACAGGAGAGAGAAACTCGTGACTTTTTTGAACAGGTTGGGGCATTGTGAGAGTTATTCATTTACTCTGGAACTGGAGACAGCACTAGCAGAGGCAGTGATGCAGTCATCAACACAGCTATCCAGTCAGATCATCAGGTCACCATCTGGGCCCGCTGTATTCCACTCGGAATTTGACAACTTTGATTCACTAATAAATGACCTCACAGGTAAAGGGTCAGTCCATACTGCCCACGGAATCATGCTTCAAGAGGTTGATAGTGATGATGTTGAAAAATGCCCAGAGATGCCTTCTCAAGAGAAGGGTAAAAGGCAGTTTTTACATCTGACAGACACAGTTATACTTCCTGACTGCTATATCACCAAAAGACAGAGTCCCAAGCTGAAAGTTAATCAGCTACTTTATCCAGGTTCTGGAGAAGCAATGGAGCACTGGATTAAAGTGAAAATGATTTGGATGATCATTAGGATTTTTACAAAGAACAAACCACAGGGTCCTGGCTGGTCAGGTTTCATCCCTGAGACAGGCGAGACTCCTACAAAGCTGACAACTATTATCTGACACTGACTGACAAAGATTATTATCCAGTCATTAACCATCCCATAACGGAGTACAAACTGTACAAGAATGCTTGCGTGCTGATGAAGAGGCCACCAGAGAAGTTTGACAGCCTTATGTCATTACTACAGTTGACTTGGAAGTTTGCATGAAGGCCTACCCATTAGTATGGAACTCACCAGACAAGTATGAGAGCCACATAATTCTAATTGGCACATTCCACCTCATATGCACTTCTTGTAAATGAAGATGATTGCCAAAAAGATGGCTGGGTCTGGGTTAGCAGATGTTCTCCTAGAAGCAGGACTAATCAGTGGAGGATCTTTGGGTGGTGTGATGTCTGGTAAGCACTACGACAGAGCCCTACATTGTCACAAGATTATGTTGGAATGTCTTGAAAGATTGCTCATAGAGGAGTACCTCAAAGATAAAAGCACTGATGATCTGTTCTCGTCTTTCTCTGATGAATCATCAGATAAGCTACGTGCCCCAGTTGATTCCCACAGCCAAGATACTTTGAATGCTGTCTTGATGGACAATTCCATTGTCCAATTCATAGAGCAGTATGCAGAATTCAAAAAAGGAGTCGCAAATGGACGTATTGAGAAGAGTGCCCAGCTGTGGTTGTCATACATGGACCATGTCTGTTTAATTCTATCACACCTTGAAGCCGTAAAGACAAACAACTTTCTTTTGTATGCTGCATCCATCAGTCGCATGACGTCTCTCTTCTTCAGTTTCGGTGGACAGAACTATACAAGGTATCTGACATATTTATCTGTGTTCATAGCTAATATAGACAACACACACCCAGGGGCAGTATCACTGATCAAGAGAGGAACTATCAGTATCGCACGCTCCTTTATCCCTGGCAATCATTGTTCAGTGGATAAAACCATGGAGGAGACCTTCATGAGGCACACGAAGTCACATGGTGGTGCTGGAACCAGTGCAGCAGGTACATCTGGACTACTCACCAACTACCAGGCCTACCAGAGATGGGTTAGGACAACACATGCAAGGTCTCTTTATGTTGATACTGCACTTGGAATGGCTCACATGTTGGACAGTGGAGAGGGAACAAAGCATCGTGATACACGTCCGACAGAGGTCACAAAAGGAGAGAAGTTGGTGAAAAGGGCCAAAGATGCCATAGGAAGTTTTCTTAATACTTTCAATATAGAGACAAATGATCAATTGTTGATACTCTCATCAGGACGTGCTGCATATGATGCTGTTTCAGACGATGTTCTAAATGCTGAAGCTGTTGGTGAAAAAGCACGGGATGAATTTATTCAAGCTCGACTGAAGAATAGTAAAGATTTATTTGAGCCTGTGAAGAGACTGAACCTCAAAACTCTGAGTGACATGAACAAGGTATCTGAGATGAAGACAACCAAGAATAAGGTCATTCAGTACAAGCAACAGGGTAATGTCGCCTTTCAACTCTTTGTAAAGTCAGAAAACCAGGGCTTACAAGTCGATATGAAAGAACTGTTGACATATCCATTAACTCCCGTACCATACAGCATCGCTACAGCTGATGGATATCTTGCTGAGACTGACAAAGCAAAGGCATTTCAAAACCTGATCAAGGATTGTAATGATGCTGATGCACCACCAACCAATGAAACATTGACTCTGTATGATGGCAATGCTTGCTTCTATTACCTGAAAGAAACACCAAGTAATTTTAGTCAGGTCTCTTACAAAGTGTTTGACATCATTGTAAAAACAGATGTGGTATTTAGCACTGATCAATATTTGCCTGATTCAGTAAAGTCGAAGGAGAGGCGACGTCGGGGCTGTGGAGAAAAGCTTTTACTTATTGGGGGAAATTTTGCAAAATCTGAGATTTTACACATTTGAACGTGCCAAGATATGCAGAAGGTCATAAGAAATGTACTGTTTTGAGGAATTGTTCTATTCTAATGTATAATGATATATATATACTGTATATATATATATATATATATATATATATATATATATATATATATATATATATATATATATATATATCTCAAACAAAAAATGCATTTTCAACCATTTTGGACAACATATACAATCATACATGTAACCCATTTCTAAAAAATGAGCTATAAAAAGGGGAAAAATAGTCTGTGTTTGGATAAAAAAAAAACATGCTTTGAAAGCAACTATATCCATAGGACCCATAGCAAAGTACACATTTTCTGAAAGCACAGACACTTGGGCATTATATAACATTAAGATTGTTTATCTTATTAAAACTGGGTTCAATTTCTAAGCTTTCTCCTTATTTAGGACCACAGTGTACACAATACCATGCTACAAGCCTATGTAATATGTATATATATATATATATATATATATATATATATATATATATATATATACATACATACATATATACATACATATATATCTCTATTATAATACCAAACTTGCACACTAAAAACTCGGCTCGCCGTCACACGATCCCTATAAAATTGCTGTGGCACTTAGTGGACATGCCGACAATTTTTGAGAAGTCTTGGCGTTCCATAGTACCACTTGCATTTTGCACAATGCGTATTTTTGTCATTCCCCGTGTACGGTCTGTCGTCTGCTACCAGCTATGTTGTACTGCTATCCCATGCATGTGCACGGGTATCGCTAGTGTATATATATATATATATATATATATATATATATATATATATATATATATATATATATATATATATATATATATTAGGGTTATGTTATGGCCATTTATCTGTCGACCAATGACAGGACACGGTGCTATGACATCACGAATGACGGCACAATTATTTTTTTTTGCACGATTGATGTCACAATTCTTCTTCTTCTTCGTTTGCTATGACGTCACAATCGACGCTGGGGACCTGAGTATGTGCCTTTTCAAGGTTTGAATTTTCCCAAGGGAAACAGCTGTTTCCCAAGGGTTTGAAAGCTGTTTTTTCCAAAGGTTTGAATTAATTGTTGTGCTTGGTAGACATTTGTGAAAACATTTACAGAGAGAGGGGGCGAGAGAGGGGGGCGAGAGAGGGGAGGGAGAGAGTGGGGTGAGAGAGGGGGCGTCACAATGTAAGAGAGGAGGAGGCGAGAGGGGGGGATGAGAGTGGGGTGAGAGAGGGGGGAGAGAGGGGGGCAAGAGAGGGGGGAGAGAGAGAGGGGCGAGAGAGGGCTGCACATACTGGCACTCACCTACAGGCACGCACCTATGGGCCCGCACTAGCTAGACTGAAACCCCTTTCACACTCAGCCGTGCTGCAAGGGATGGTCTGCATGCATCGTATGAGAGGTTTTAGGCTTTCAGGCTCACTCTGTGGGTGCTCAAGGAAATCTCTCATACCATTAACTGCTTGGTCTTCACAACGATTGAACCGCCTGCACAGTCGTTTCACTCGTGACTCACCATACCGTATGCCAGGTGTTGATGGCCAGTTGCTTGTGTCCAGAATGCTGGGATCAAGAAGCATTTCACTTTCAAATGAGAGTCGCTTCTCCATATTGTTGATCAGAATTTGTAGGAATTGCTTTGCATTGATTGATGTGACCTTTCCATTTGACTCCAGGGAAACCGATCGAAAATGTCCCGAAGCCTTTGCTTTTAATGCCACCTCCGACATCTCTACTGGACAGTCTTTGAATGACGCCAGCAATCGGATGGTGCACTTCAGAAGCTGTTCTGCTCTCAATAGTGTGATTGAATGGGCCTGGAGTTGCTGAGACAGGTTTGCAAGTTCAGACAGTACATCCTACATGAGTCCAAGGTCACACAGAAATTCCTTGTTTTGCATACGATATGCCAGACCTCTGGAAGTTTGCCTCTCTTTGCTGTTTCTTGTTTGGTCTCCCGCAGCATTTTCAAAGTTGTCTGTTGAGTGCCTCATATGATCTCCACACAGCCTTTACAGCACGGAAGCTGCTGGCCACCCATCGCGTATTTAAAACTCTGCCAATTTTCTTGACTCGTGAGCCCACTTCTAGTGCTGCTTCCAGAAGTTCCCGTGAATTTTCATTGGACTGACTGTAGAGATTGTGGATCTTCTCCATGAATACTTTGAAGTGATTGATTGACTGAAACTCATCCACAGCATCAGATACAGCCAGTTCCAAACGGTGGTTCATGCAGTGCCATGTGAAGAGGTTATGGTACCTTGCAGTCAACCTGGTTGCCACACCAGAATTGTTGCCTAACATGACACTGGCTCCATCAGAAACAAATGAGATCCAGTTCTTTTGAAGCCACTCTTCACTGAAGCCTGCAGCATCCAAACAGCTCAACAGGGCTTCCTCTATACCCTCTGCCTTTTGGCTTTCCAGCTCAACCAGCTCCAGAAACACAAATTCCGGAGTAGCTCCATCTATAGAGGCTTTCACATTGACAGTCATGGCAGATTTGTGGCTGAGAGATGTAGCCTCGTCAATGAGAACAGACAACTTGCTTGAAGAAGATACAATGCTGTTAACAATTTTCTTCTGCATCTCTTTTGCTATGTGTTATACGATTTTTGTGGAACTGTACCTTGAGTGCAGACTAGTGCCCATGCTGACACCATTTTTTCCCTGAAGCTCAATGAGATTGTCATGGTCAGTGAAAGGTCAGTTCATCTTAGCAAGGTAGTATGCTGTCCTGAATACAGCATCTGTCTCAGCTAACACAGTCTCTGACACAGCTCTCACCACATTTCCAAGTAAATCCTGTCCACCCTTTTCAGTGAGCTCCTGAGCTATTTTGTGTGCCCTGGACATCTGATGTCGTCGAATCTTGTTCCTCAAGGAGGCCAGGGCTGTTTGTCTGTTTCCGTTTAAGCCTGAGGACTGGATCTTAAAGGAAACCCACTCCTCAGATATGGACACACTTTTTTCTGTGTCGACACCAGTTGATTTTGTAGTGCTATTTTTCCCAGTACGAAATGCAAGCCGCGTCTAAACTGCGAAACATAAGCCGTTTTTAATCGGATTTTCGAGGTAATCTCATTACCACCCTATAGATACTGATAAATCCGAAAACAGATTGAAAATTTTTCGTTCCATTCGATGGCGAGGCACCGAAATGTACGCGGACCGCCAACGATCGTTTTTTTCTGTAATTTAATCATCATAAGTCCGACAACCGAGTGATACCCCTCGTTTCGTAGGTCTATACCTCACCTACCTCCAAGTACCGATGAAAAAAAAAAAATTATTTACATTAATCAGTGCATTTTATTTCCTGTTATCAAAGTACCCAAAGCTGCTTTAGTCGCCAAAATACCAAAAATCCTCTGATTTTTCACCTGCTTTTCTACGTTGGGATTTAGCCGATGGCTATCGACTGCGAAATCTGAAAACAGAATTCCAAAATATCTTTCCGTTCATTCGTGAGAGCCGGTAGAGTGAAACTGCATCACAGCCGTAAGGCCTAACGTTAATCGAATAGGCCAGCGGCGCGGTCCTTTATTCACTCATAACTCGACAACATAAAGTCACACAAATTCAACACACACATCATCGTGCAGGTAATAACGTCAGGCATCTGGCTATCAGTTATAAAGGTGAAAGAAGCCATTTTGGTCACTAAAGTGGCCCCGAACCGTTGCGGCCGACAACTATCCTAGGCGTGACGCTCCGGGTCACGAAGCCGCGATTTTTTTTAAACACTCATAAAATGATGATACAAATTCTGAAAACGTCCAAACATACCTCAAAATGTTCAGGTACTTTTCCGTCCTCCCTGAGCTTGTCGAGAAACAGTGGTTGCAGACAAACAGACAAAGAGACAGACAGACACACACACAGATTGCTGGAATTATAGAGATTAACTAATTTGTATGCGACTTTCACTTACCAGGTGTAGCATGTAGCATCAGGCTGCTCCTTTTCTGTCGTTTCTGTAGTGTCACCCACAGCGGCAGTGACTTCAGGGCCAGGCTTACGAAAACACTCAAATAGTGTAGTTTGCTTTCTTTTCATAATGTTAGCTAATTAAAAACTTGCAACGCTAGCTACTGTCAAACACGTGTTCATCGTTGGTAGGTGCGTGAGCGTGACATCAGGTCTAGGTCACGTGTCACAGCCAGTGAGTCACCGAGTTTCATGCTTTGTAACAGCACCGCACTGGAGTGGGGGTGAATTTTATGAATGGAGATGAATGAAGTAGATGGCTTCCCCTGCAAGGCTTATTTTATTGCAGTTATACTTTACCCGGTATGTGGGAACAAAATCAATGAACTGAAAGTTCTGTCACAAAACTATATTGTAACGTATCCTTGCGCAGTTTTAAGTGGGTATACGGAAATCCTGGAGCTTTCTTAGTGGGTATACGGCGTATACCTGCGTATCACATAGACTACACCACTGCCCCTTAGCCTTATTCAGTTAGGATGTTCCAAGTGCAGAGAAGCGTCAACTGGCTGATCGTATCATCTCTGTCAAGCCTGATAGAGAGGAACTTGGACTATTGCCTATTGGGCGCTTTGGTACAGACTTCGGAAAGCCTCACTTCCCCAAGGACATTCACTTGACATCTAGCCTCTCTGACTTTGTCTCGGTTGATTCTTGGTTTGTGTTCCGAGAACTTGAACTGGACGATTCATTCTTAACGTATGAAGTGAGTGAGTGGGCAACACTTCCAGCCGATGTGGATTCAAAATCTAAAACCAAAGCACTCGATGTAACTAATGATGCGGCTGAACGTCTAATAAAACTCAGAATGGACTGTCTCGGTGCAGCTAGGTCTGAAGAACACTTTCAGAATGTGCAACAAGTCACTGAGAATGACAGGAAAGAGAATCCGAATCTCCGGAAACGCTTGAAACTTGATCATTAATGATATTATATGAGTACCTTGATATGAATACACATAATTCTGGGTAATAAAGCCGTGAATTTGACAGAACCGAGGCATTTGTTACTATTTTGTTGTTTTTTTTCTGGGAAAATCACCAGTTTCCCGCTTCTCCGGCAAATTTCCCGGAAAATTTGATTGGCACTATATCACTGGAACATCACCAAAGGAACAGTACATCGATATGTCAGAATTATTTCACCACCAGATACAAGTTTTGATCACTATACAGTGAAAAATAACACTTATTCTGAAAAATGCGCAGGAGCTGCGTGCCTGAACTTTGACCCCGATGTGGACCCCCAAGATGATGACTGAAAATTCTTAAAAAACGAGAAATGTTTTTTCATGTATTCGAACACATCTGTCCTATCGCCGTTGTTTTTCAAACTTTCGCAAAAAGGGGGCGCTTGATGCACCCTAATATATATGTATATATCTATATATATATATATATATATATATATATATGTATATGTATTTTTACATGTATATGTATATATGTTTATGTGTATATTTATATATGTATATTAGCAGAGTAGATGTAATTAATTTTGGTTGGATGCACCCTTTTTGTTTTTAAAAGGTATAATCCAACTTCACAAATTATGATGTAGTATGGTTGTACTCCATATGGAGGAATGATACGAGAAAAAAATGGCCACCCATTCAAATGTGTACACAATGATACGCTCATAAACTACTAAAGGGTGAAGTCACAAACATTTAATAGTCATGACTTTTATTCTCGAGCGTTTTCTGAACTACCAAGACTTTAAAAGATGCCAGAATACATCACTAAAGTACCACGATGAGAGATCTCTAAAGCATGAGTCACATTTGTTCTACCACTAGGATATGGCGGCCGTACCCCCCCTGAATTGACAGAAACGTGCGGCGGCCACAGAGTTTCTGAGGTGGCTTCAGGGTGGCCCTACGCCGTATGGCTATCTTTTACAGGCCGTAGGGGTCTCCGTGGAATTAAAGCGCGGAGTTTTAACTTTTTTCATTTCTAGGTTGGCCGTAGCAATTCGACAAGCATAGCCATGATGTAGATGTGTTCCACGTTGACCGTACGTAGGGCGTACGGTGGGCTTGCGTCATTCGTGCATTTTACGTAGGCTCTTATCAATGAAAAATGAATTTTGCCAACCCCCCCAAAATTACAGCGGCCGCACTATTTCCACGTTCGCCTTAGGGCCCCCCTGCGGTCGCCTTGCGGGCACCTTGAGGCGACCTTGCGTCTGCTTTGAAAATTTTATGGCCACCGCAGGGATGCCCTAAGGTCACCGTGCGACATCAAATCAAAGACCGTACGGCACCCCCACGTTTTTGGTCTCCACAATTTCTAAATACCCTGTGCGGCTACCAGAAAAATAAAAACATATGTGACTGCTACATTGTGTGACCGTGGAAATACTGTGGCCGCCCTATAATTGCTAGTGGCCGTAGATTTTTTAGACCCTACGGCCACCGAGCCAAATGTGACTGAAGCATAAATCGCCAATTTGTACTTCTTCTGTTTCTTCCCATCTGAAAACGATGTAAAACTATAGCCCAACCTACCTCAATAACTGCTGAAGGCATGATGGTGATTCCAACGCGTGTAAGTTACTTTGTCTCTGGGCTGGTGCATGCAACCCAAAATGAAAAAATATATAAAACATGAATCATTTTATTTCAAGAATGAATTTAACGTCAATGTAGACTCAACCAAATAAGGTCAGGATTGTGAGGGGGGTGGGGGAGGGGGGAGGCCGGGCGGAAATGGACAGTAGACAGAACCATTCCAAAAGCAATACATATCCAAACTATCACCCAAATCAACTGAAACAAGTATTAAAACAATTTAATAACACAGATGGATTTAATCCCTACCAAATTCACAAAATAAATAAATAAAACATAAAGCATTTTATTATTTTTAAAACGATATTTGCGTCAACATTTCTGCACAGGATATGTGGTAATTCACATTGTGGACCAAGCTGAAGCCAGGATTGAGGGAGGGGGGTTGAGGGAAGGGGAGGGGGTAGAATGTACCATAAGCCGAATTTAATAACATAGATGCATTTATTCCACACCAAAAATAACAAAATATATAAAACATTATTTCGATGTTGAATACTGAATAATATACAATAACACACTAACAGGAAGAGCAAAATAGAAATGCAAAATGCAAAGCCCGTCTTCATTCAATATGTATAGCTTTCTATATTTTGAGTTGTCTTCTTTTTTGATGGGTGCAGGTACACATGCCGGAGTTATTTTTCTATATAGTTCAAGCATTTTATGAAAAAAATCGAATTTACAAATCGACCCCAATATCCCATGTACTCGACACAAATATTGATCTGAATTGTAGTGTAACAGTATGGTAGTCTCGTGGAGTATTTATTACCAGACTCCGTATTATATCTAACAAAATATACAGAACATTAAGCATTTTATTACTTCAAAATATTGCAGAAACAAGAAGAAAAAAAAAGCATTAAAAAATGTAAAAACATAGAGGGATGAAATCTCAAAAAAAACAAACAAACAAGGTAGGAATGACACCACATTATGATGCCACAACATGACGCCACAATCCTCATGGAATACCATCAGGACATCTTTTGACATTTTACTTTTGTCCCCAATCCTAAACCATGATGTTTTCTGCCCTCGTTAACCCCACCCAAATCTCTCCTTATTCCAATTTTCCAGTTCTCTCTCTTTGGAGTTTCCTTTTGTATCCATTTCGTTACCGCCCCCCCCCCTCTCCCCCTTTCATGCAAGCATCTTTTCCAACCTGTTTTTCTGTTACGTCCTGATCTGTTCACTGTACAAGCTCTTCCAGGAGCCTCGACTATATATTTAAGAAATGGTCTGAAATGAATCTTCAATTAAATAATCTGTGGTAAGTAACAGACAAACAGACAAACAGGGGTGAAAACAATCTCCGTCCACTTTTAGTGGAAATGGAGAACACTTGGGAAGGAGAACACACAACCTTGGAAGTAAGGGATTTCACATTTTCAAGTTGCAGCAACAGGGTCACTTTCGGACCATCAACCATCATACTCTGATGAAACAAAGAGACTGTGATGACGAGCGGTACATAACACTGCATAGCAGGAGGCAGGGATTTGCAAAGTTGGCAGCATATGAGAACTCGATGACAAACTTTCTCAAATGATACTGCGGGATCATTCCGGGAGATTGAACATTCAACTAACATACCCTCCAAAGGATGGCATCCTTTTGTTATTTTTAAACAAACTCAAGTGTAATTGTTTTCTAAGCATGATAATCGGAATACATCATAAGCCATTGCTTCAAATTGCCCCAGAAACTGCATCTGCAGATGCCGAATATGGGCCATCTTGCAGAACAGAGCCTATATTTGTGTTGTCATCCTGAGCAATAAAAACCTTCTGCTTGTTCCTGAAATGCCACCACGGATCTGCTTCCCACACAGTTCACTTAGCATGCTTGTGCATTCAGCACATGCACTACTTTCGAGTAGCATGGCAGTAATGTCATAAAGAAAAGAAATGTCCTTGGCCATTGATGAGCTTTGGGTGTGAGGTTAATATACGCAGGAAATATAATCCACAAATAAAATTTTCACTCCCGCTTTAACCACTGCCTCGCCATGTTTTGGCTTCTCCTTTATTCCGAGCCTGTATTTATGATCGGGTTTGTGTCACAGAAAAAAAGACCTGTGAAAAGCAATTGCATTGTTGCTTTTCCAATGTCCTCTGATTTCCCAATGGTGAAATGACCTGTTTCTCCAGTAAGTTTGTATCTGTTTTTCATTCTCCCCTTTTATTCCTCTCTCAAATACAAATGTGCTCTGGAATCAACCAGGTCAACCCAATTGAAATGTATATGTGTATGTATGTTCTGGTATAATCATGTGGAGCGCCTGGCTCTTTAACATCCACCCTATAGATACTGATATCTTTAACATCCACTAGCGACCGCTGGCAGATGGGATTCTGACTTGATGTCCCATCAATGATGCAATGTCCTGTTCAAAGGTGAGTGAGGTAATTATCCTGTTAAATATATATATATATATATATATATATATGTATATATACACTAGCCGAAACCCCGTCACAGAAGGATTCCGTCCCATGAGCCCAATATGACAACCAGTGGCGGCTTTTGTAAGAGCCGGATCCCAGTCGATGTACTCCATGGCCTTACCTAAGGAGGCCTACAAAACGTCCTTGTACATGACATTTTTGATGTACACTAATCCTTGTGAAGAAGTCCCCTGATTTGTGCACGTGTCTACTTTGACGTACACCATGTCAAAACTTTTTCTTTCAGTCCAGGTAACAGTACCGAGAAAAACGTGACGCGACCGCGAGGAGGAGCACAAAATTGGTCCTTCAGTATTAATATATAGATCCTATAAAGTATTTCTGTTGACGTCTGCGTGTAATTTGACATATCTCCTCCGAAACTGCCGGATGGATTGTCACCACTTTCGGCATGCGGTTGCTCTGTGGTCTAATGATCAGCATGGGCTATGTGAGATCGCGCCAGACGGACAGGTTTGGGAATTTTTGGCGATTTTCTAATTTTTACATTCGCTTGCATGGCGACGTGTGACGTCACCGCTGAGAGGCGTAATGACGTCATGACATCATCGGTCGTTCGCTGACGTCACTGCGTCTGTCGTCGACAGACCGTCACCGCTGAGGGGCGTAATGCCACTCCGAGAAAACCGTCTGCGATGTAAAACCCTCTTCTGCACATGTTGACTACCTCAGAAGGTGAATTTGACACAAAAAATGTAATAAGAAACATTGTATATAAAGAAATTCGATAAATCGCATTGTGAACACCGGATATATTGACGTCCAAACGAACCCTCACTTTCGAAACTTCGCGCAGAGCGCGGGTTTGGGTAGTATATATATATATATATATATATATATATATATATATATATATATATATATATATATATATATATATATATATATATATATATATATATATATATATATATATATATGTATATATGTATATATGTATATATGTATATATGTATATATGTGTATATATATGTATATATGTATATATGTGTATATATATATATATGTATATATGTGTATATATATATATGTATATATATATGTATATATATATATGTATATATATATATGTATATATGTATATGTATATATACACATATATGATGAGGGAGAAAGCACACTGAGCATTAAAAGGAAGAAACATTTTATTGGACCTGACGTTTCGGGAACTGTCGAGCTTCCGTCCTCAGAGGCAGTAATGAAAACGGTTTACATTTCAAAATTCAGTTTTTATTATTATTGTCCTGTGTGTATCTGGCTGAGTGCCTGATTGGCTGTCATTCCACAAAGGGGGTTGAGGATGGGTTGAGGGGAGGGAACAGAAGTTTTGATTGGTGTGTTGGCTTCTGGATTGGAGCCTGTATCCAGAGTGGTTGTTGTCTTGGTCCTGCAATGGTTGCATAGGTGTCTGTGTAGGGCTTGGTAAGTTGGGTTGAGGTCAACATGCATGTTGATTGAGCAGTCATCAGACCACGATGCCTCAATAATGTTGCGATTTGCCTTGGAGGGGGCCATCCCCATGACTGTGGCTTCTTCTCACATGAAGGTGTAGTGCAGGGTACTGTTGTACATGGCGATTGCGGAGGATGTGTCGTATCTGGCTTCCACACATTGGTGTTCAGTCTGGTGGCTAACCTTTTCCCTGTTTGACAGATTAAACAGATGTCAGACTGTTTAAGACATCCCTTTTAATGACTACACCACACACTATGACTACACCTCGGGACCCCCAATCTTTGATGATAGGAGGGAAACCACGGGGTAGCATTCCCGGGTCAGATTGCGGGAGAGTGTGTCGGAGTGGTGCTGAAGTGTCGTCCACCAGACGGCGGTCTCCTTGGGTTAACCTGAGGCGGTCCCTTTGGGTGGGTGCCTGGAATGTCCTATCCCTAAGAGAGGATGATCACCTGTCTCTGTTATCATGTGAGCTCAAGCGTTTGGACATCGGTATTGCAGCACTCTCTGAGATTTGGAGACCGGATTGCAGCGAGATCATGGTGGGTGGTTACATCTACTATTGGTCTGGTTGTTCTGATGGTTACCATTCCCAAGAAGTTGTGTAGCTGTGTCCAATAAGCTGACCCCAATGATAATTGAGGTAACACCGGTCAACGAGCATATTATGAGATTAAGGATTCGTCACTCCTTAGGTGTCATTTCCCTGGTCTCTGTTAGGGTTTTTTCCCAGGTCTCTCACTCTGAAGGATGCATTCTACGCCACACTCGAGTCTGTGGTTGATCAGTGCCCCAGACGAGATACACTTTTAGTCTTGGAGGATTTCAATGCATCGACTGGAACTGATAGCGATGGTTATGAGATGTGTGTTAGTCCCCATGGGTCAGGAACTATGAACCAGAATAGCACTAAGTTCCTTGACTTTGCAAGAAGTCATGGACTTAAGGTGGCCGGTTCATGGCTTCAGCGCCCACAAGCTCATCGCTGGAATTGGTATTCCAACGCTGGTGGTATGGCAAAGGAGATTGACCATATCCTCGTTGATGGTCACTGGAGGATGATCCAGAACTGCAGGGTCTACCAGAGAGCTCAGTTCCTCAATACTGACCACCAGCTTGTTGTGGCAACTCTGAAGTTGCACCTTAAATCCAGGAGAATGGTACCATCCCAGCCAAGGCTGGTTGTTGGCAAGCTCAAGGATGAGAGGGTAGCTGAGGAGTTTGCGAACAGGCTGAGTGGAGATTTGAGGAGTCTGGGTGCCTTGGGAGGTCCTGACGAGTTGTGGAGTGCCTTCAAGACCACCGTCCTTGATGTTGCCGGTGGATGTCTTGGAACTCACCGCAGGGCAAGAAGAATTTTGTCTCTCGGGACACTGGATACCATTGACAAGAGTCGCAGGGCCAGGCTGAATGGCAGAGGTGAGCTGTTCAGGGAGCTGAGGCGTAAAACTGTACGAGCGCTAAGGGTGGACAAGGAGGCCTATGTGCGAGGAATCTGTGAGGGGGTAAAACATCACCTGTGGTCAAGGGAATCTCGTCCTGCTTACAGGGGAATTCACGCATTGTGTTCATCCAAGCCCATCCCTTGGTGTACTGAAGTTAGAGCAGAGGGTGGTAGGCTTTTGACAGAGGAGTCCGAAGTGAAGGCCCGCTGGGACAGTTGCTTTTAGTGGTTGTACCAGGCTCATCCACCAGCAGTTGAGTTGGACATCAGGGGTGTTACAATCCCTTTTGCTGACCCTCCAATCAACTATGGTCCACCTTCGCTTGTGGAAACACGAGCTGCGGTGAACCAGTTGAAACGGGGTAAAGCTCCAGGGATCTGTGGCATCCATGCTGAACTTCTCAAGGCTGATGGAAATGCTGCACTCGTGTCATTGCATGCAGTTGTGTGCTCTGCTTGGAACGCAGGCATCATCCCAACTGTCTGGAAGAGGGGCCTTGTTGTCCCTCTCTGGAAAGGGAAGGGTGATCGCCAAGACTGCAACAACTACCGAGGGGTGACGCTTCTCTCAGTGCCGGGCAAGGTCTTTGCTCGGATAATTCTTGATAGGGTTCACCACCATCTGCTTGAGCACCAGCGTCCAGAGCAGTCAGGCTTTACACTAAAGAGGTCAACGATTGACCGTATCCTTGCTCTTCGGGTTTTCACCGAACGCAGACGAGAGTTTCGGCAGGGGCTGCTTGCAGCCTATGTTGATCTCTGTAAAGCGTTCGATTCAATGAATCGGGATGCCCTCTGGAGGATTCTTGTCTTCGTGGGGTGCCACCAAAACTGATCAATCTGATGTATGAACTCTACTCTGGTACTGAGAGTGCTGTGAGATGTGGTGGTACCATCTCTGACTTATTTTCAGTTGTTACTGGAGTTCGTCAGTGGGTGTGTACTTTTCACTTTTCAGCACTTGTATGGACTGGATACTAGGGAGGATGTCGGAGAGATCAAGCTGCGGTGCATCGTTTAGGAATGTCAAGATCTCTGACCTTCATTTCGCAGATGATGCAGTCATCTTTCTGGAGACTTTAGATATCCTTTTGGGGGCCCTCGAGGTGCTGAATGAGGAGTCAGAGCCGCTGGGATTACCGGTTTCCTGGGTCAAAACTAAGATCCAGGCTTTCAATGACATCTTGGATGCCGCTGTCCTGTCTGTGCTTGTTTGTGGTGAGGATGTTGAGGTCGTGGAGAGATTCACTTACCTTGGCAGTGATATTCGTGTCTCTGCCGGCTCTGAGTCAGAGGTCAATAGACGTCTGGGTCGGGCCTGGGGCATCATGGATTCACAGGATAATGGGGTGAGGCGCTGCCGGTACCTGTGCGGGAGGACGAAAGTCTGTGTCTTCAGGTCCTTGGTGCTTCCAGTCTTGCTCTATGGATGCGAGACTTGGAGTCTGACCAAGGATCTGAGATGGAGACTTAATTCCTTTGGTAACAGGTCTCTTCGGAGAATCCTTGGCTCTCGCTGGTCGGAATTTGTGTCCAATGAGCGGTTGCTGAGAGAGACTCAAATGAGATTTGTTACCTGCATAGTCTGTCAGCGTCAGCTGCGGCTGTATAGACATGTGGCTTGTTTTCCTGACGCTGATCTTGCTCACCAGATTCTCTCAGCGAGGTAGTCTCGTGAGTGGAGGAGGCCAATGGGCCGACCACGTGCCTCGTGGTTGCAGCAGGTTGATCGGCATCTCAAGGAGATGCGGATGGGCCAGGCATCTGCCTGGGGGATGGCCAGACGGAGGCCCCTTGAGTACCGGCGGAAAGTGGATGCAGTGACGCGCTGCTCTGGTGCATGCTCCCATATCTGACCTGACCACCCACTACATGGGGCAAATAAGGAAAAGGTTGGCCACCAGACTGACTTAACATCAACGTGTGGAAGCCAGATATGACACATCCTCCCCCATCACCACACACATCGATACCCAGCACCACACTCTCACGTGGGAACAAGCTGCAGTTATGGGGACAGCCCCCTCCAAGGAAAGTCATGAGGTTATTGAGGCATGGTGGTCCGATAACTGTTCGATCAACAGGCATGATGACTTCAACCCAACTTACCAAGCCCTACACAGACACATATGCAAACATTCTAGGCCCATGACAACAACCACTCTGGACACAGGCTCCTATCCAGAAGCCAACATGCTAATTCAATTCCCTCCCCTCAACCCATCCTCAACCCCATTGATGGAATGACAGCCAATCAGGCACTCAGCCAGATGCACACCGGACAATAGTAATACAAACAGAATTTTGAAATGTAAACCGTTTTCATAACTGCCTCCAAGGACGGAAGCTTGACAGTTCCTGAAACGTCAGGTCCAATAAAATGTTTCTTCCTGAAAAATGTGCAGCTCAGGAATCATATTAAATGAGAGAGAAAGCACACTAAGCATCAACAGGAAGAAACATTTTATTGGACCTGACGTTTCAGGAACTGTCAAGCTTCCGTCCTTGGAGGCAGTTATGAAAACGGTTTACATTTCAAAATTCTGTTTGTATTACTATATATATATATATATATATATATATATCACACACATACAATGGAGTTGGATACTTTGAGACCTGGGAGGGCTCCGTTCCATCTTCTGAAACCCACATATGGACACACACACACACACACACACACACACACACACACACACACACACACACACACACACACACACACACACACACACACACACGTGATATACACGTATGGTATAATGTTGGAAATAATTAATTGAAACAGGAAAAACTGGATATAATAGAGGGTTCATAGAACACCCTACCTACCCCATGCAGTCTTGAGTCAAAGGACATCGGAAGAGTCTTTGCAACTCTTGCTTTATGTTTCCGAGCATGATCTTTATTTCTGTGAGCCGCAAATTTGTCTGAATCTCGATATTATTCCGCCGGAGAGAGCGTGAGCAGCAAATTTGATTCAGTGCGTGGGATATTTTGTCCAAGTACTGTTAACCTGAAGGTTTTTGGAAGTGCCAACAAGGTGATTTGTGTTCTGCAGTGTTTATGTACATTAAATCGATTGAAATAAACAAAAGTTTTGAAGGCTACAACAACAAACAACTTTTTGGAAGTTTACCGCGCTTGATGCACCATCTTATGCACCACCTTATTTAACAGGTTAAATGAGTTCTTCATGACTGTTGCTTGTGTCCTTTATGACATCTCTAAATACTGTAAGTTTCCTGTTTGCAATGATTTTCAATGTTGTGTCTGCCATACAGGCAGATAGACTTTATCTCACTCTGTGCACATGCTTGCTTGGGAAGAGACTTTGTACAATTTGCCAACTTCAGAGTCAAAGTACTGCTAAACTACAGGTTTATTCTTGTTCCGATTCGTGTTCTGCGGTGTTCAAAATATAAGATTCAATTGAAATGAATTAGTTCCTCGATCATCGACTGACGTCTGCAGACAGAAAGACAGACAGACAAAGTGAACCAATTGCTTAACCCCACTTTTCAATTCATGCATGTGGGCTAAAAGTGCAAATGACGTGTGATAGAATCACATCTCATTTGTAAAATGAAATTCTACATCATACAGTCACGTGTTCCTACAGTACACTGTGCGATTCATTGTCTTGCCAACAATCAGGAAGTACTGCACCTGCAAAAGTAGTATCTAAGTATAGGTGGTAAAACCTTTGTAGTGTGGTGAATACAGTACTATGGCTCGAAGGAAGGAAATCACTTGACAAGCATTTTGAAACCAGTCTTAGCTGGTGAAGGCTACTCCAGGCATCAGATTGCAGCCTGACTTCATGCAAGCAGTGTATGAAAAGTGAGGAGGATATGTGAAACTGGTACTGTTAATAATAGACGCAGTCGAGGAAGAAATCCCAAACTCTCCAAAAGTGATGTTAAGTGCCTTCAGGGCATGGTTACCTCCACCACTGAAAGTGGACAGATTACGTATTCACCCATTTAGTGTCTGTCTGTCTGTGAGTAGGATATCTCAAAAAGTTATAGACTAATTTGGACGAAACTTGGTGTAGACGTTGGGTGTGTGACAAGGATGAATTGATTCGATTTCGGTAAAGATCGGTGCGATACAATATGCAAACTGTTCAGCCTGGTGGAGGAATGTGCTTTTCCGAGTGCCGTTCTAGTTTCGACATGATATGATGGATGACAATCCGGTATAGATCTGGTGAATGTCCTTGATGAAAGTATGGGTGTTCCTTCAAGAACAAGAACATACACATTTGCACAAGATGGTCCGAATGGAGGTGTAGTTTCCCGAAAACATTTGCTGAGGAGAGGCAAGCAAAGGAAAAGGCTGATATGAGCTGCATAAATAAAACAAAGGGATTACTAAACTCTGAAGAAGGTGCTCTTTTAAGATTAATCCAAGTTTGAAGTGTTTGGGAACTATGAATAGCAGTTTTTGTCCTCTGCCCCTCTGACAAGGTCGGAGATGGGGGACATTAAAATGAGCTCCGAACCGACTGATCATCTGTCCATTTACTTTTGTGTGAGTGATATTTCAAAAACCGTTGCACATTTAGCTTTCATATTGCAGATATCTATTCTTCATGACGTCTCAACCTTAATAGATCATGGCTGTGATTGGCTGAATTATGTTGCCATGGCAACCATCTCAGTAACATGGCTTGTGTACGTGATATTTCAAAAAACATTCAAGATTTAGCTGTCATGTAATACAGATCTATTCCTTATACCACCCAAAAGGCAGGGGATGTACAGTATCAGCTCCTTGTTTTCAAAGGCAGACCAGGGGGTGGTATACCAGTCAATGTACAACCGCTACAGTGAAGCATGGGGGTGGATCAGTGCAAGTGGTAAGGCTGTATCTCAACCAAGGATATCAGAGATTTACATGAAATTGAAGGCATATACTGACTGCAACCAGGTACAGGCAGGTTCTGATCAATCTTGGCATTCTATCAGGAACACATCTCATTGGGTGGAGCTTGATCTTTCAATCATGGCAACGACCCCAGACGTACAGCCAATCTTGTGAAAACTATTTGGAATGCAAAGAGACTGATGGAACACTAACAAAGACGCCTTGGCCTGCACAAAGTCCTGTTATGTACATCATAGAAGCTGCAGTATATGGGGTTATCTCGATCCTGAGAAAGTCAAAAGGCAACCAAACATGAGGGATGAATTGGGGAAAAGTTCTGCAGAATATTTCTCTCCAACAGGATAAAAGAAAAGTGCTACAGAAAAACATTCCACTGTCATATGTTGGTAAATTGTATGGGACCTTAAAAACAAAGGGTCTTGCTCTATACAAAGGAAAGGGCTCGCATTACAAAATACTACTCAGCCCAGCCATTTTATCACAGCCGTTTGACAAGGAAGAGCGGGTGACAGGTTCTTTGAAACTGTGAGATCTGTCCAGTGAAACCTCACTGTCCTGGATTGAGGTTCATGGCATCCATCCATTTTTTGGGTCAACAGAAAGAGAATGTCTTGGGTAGAGTAATTAAGATGAAAGTCAACTGATGGTAGGTATGATTGTCAGCAGTGATGAACTGTATGACCTTTCTGTTAACAGGAAAAAAAAACATGTTAATAGATTTCTTTTTGACTGAACTAGATATTTCTAACCTGAACAGATATTTGTTTTCTGGAATCAAAAGTAATTGGTACATCAAAACAGTGTGAGGGTGAGATTGGTACAGTCCCTTTCACGGGTCCTACGCGTGAAGATAGTGTAATTGGTGCCTTGACCCGTGTCTACAATAAATTAATCACAGGTGAGGGTTCAGGTTTAAGGATGCACGACCAGGAGCCTAAAATATGTAATAAAATAATTAATTCATCAAAATTCCTTGTTTAATATGAACACGTCACGAGTTATATTATTTATTTATTATGTCCACACAGGGGAGAGTGGAGCTGATTTGAGAAATGAAGAGAAGGAAATATGATAGGACAGAGAGAAAGGAGGGTGGTGGAATGTCGGAGGATTGAGCAGAGGTTTTGAGGAGGTAGCAATATGATGGTGGGGGTAAGAGAAGAGAAGAGGCACATATATTGGAAGGGAGGGGGGGGGATTAAAAAAATTCAACCATAATTGCAGACCAATTATATAGCTGACCCAGAAACTTTTATTTTTTTAAATGCACTTCTTAAAAGTCCTTCAGAAACCATTACTATTCACCGATTATGTAAACGATTTATTGAACTCTTGTGAACCCTCATCCCACTTCAGTGGTTTTTCTATCTTATTCTGTCCACTATGTCCAAAAAATAAAGTATTGCTACTGATCCCACAAATTAACAAACTCATTGCATCATTGGTTAGGGACGTGGCTATGTCACCGATGCAGTGCCCCTATTACCAGTACACTGATGCTCATTTTGCTGACCTCAGAAGGATGACAGGCTGAATCAACCCCACATGGAGTTAATTCAGCGGCTGATGACCCAGGCAAAAATGCTACAGTTGGAACTATAGTATATGAGAGTAGTACTCTCATATACTATAGTTGGTAACAGGTCCAACTGGAGTAGTCTGCAGAGAATTACTACAGGAAAGGAATGCTGTTTTTTGCTTCGGGGAGAGGGGAGGGGGGCTCAAACTCAGGACCCGAGGGTCCCAAGCCAACACCAGACTTCATTTGGAATGGCAAAGAAAAGGTTTTCATCATGATATCCATTCATGCGAGTGCTATGTTCCTAAAATTCACCTCTTTTACAAGATGAAAAACAGTAATTCTTTTTGCCTTGTCGAATTCTAAACATTATGCAGAATTCCACAAAGCTTCACTTGGCTGCATTACTTCTCACTTCATTTAGTCTCATCATATTTTTGAATCCCGATCCAACACAAAGTAGATGCCTTGGTTCTAAAAGTTGGCTCAATACGTAAATCTCTTTCAAAGCAATTAAAAATGGCGAAATCAATTATGAACCAAAGTGAAGGAATTACAAACACCAAACAAGCACTCACTTGCCACACAGACATTATAAGTTTAAATGAGAAAGTGAAAAACAGTAAATGGGTATGAATACTCTGCCCCCTGTTGGTAACTTTGGAGATGTTAAATATTTAACCCAGAATGGCTATTTCCAGTTTTGAGAAATTCCATTTATGAGATATCATTCCACCAAACGATTATTGCAACATATATATATATATATATATATATAATTTTAAAAAGGTTCTTCTGGCTAAGCAGTTGCATCAGCTCTGCCTATGAGGCAATGAGCTTAGCAGAGCTACAGTCCCTCTACATCCCAGAGGGATTGTACTGCAGCCAATGCCAGGAAGAGAATTTAAATCTCATTTTTATAGACTAGTCCATCTTAGAGAGGGACAAGCCCGAAACACGTGACTGGATATCCACAGTCTCCCAAATTAGACACCCTCCTTGCCTCTTGACGTGTCATGCTTCCAGTATCAATCTGTTGTTTGTTTGATGTCGTGTCTCGGACATGAGTCCCATATACTTCAAATTTATGCCCAGATTGCAGGCAATGACTATTGCTACTACTACTATGGCTTACAGCGTCACCTTTCCAAGCCTAACTACTCTATCATGTTCATCCAGCTTTGGTTTCAAATTCCTTCCAGTTTCACGAATGTAGAATTGCTTAGTCTCTGCTTGATGAATGGTAAACAACTCCGGATTTGTCACCAATTTTTTGATTTTTTTTTGTATACATTCTCAAGGCTCATATGAGAGCTAACACACAACACACAGCAAGAGCGGCATGAGACAACAGGGGTGGGAGTAGGAAGGACAACACAGTGGGGAACAGAGACCTTAGGAGATCTGTGGAAGGGAGAGTGATGGGGTGGGGAACACAGGGTATACAAGATGGACATTACTGGGACTTTCAGGAAGGAAAGCAGGGAATTTGAAGGAGGTGGGGTTGGGGTGGATTAACGGGGGAAGAAAAGATCGGGTTTTGGATCAGGCTGTGGACAAAAGCTTTGTATGTGGTCAGAAGCTCAGGTGGGCCGAGGAAGGACTTTGCATGATGGAGGATTCCCAGTCGTCGACTGGCTTTGGAGGCCAGATTGGAAATGTGGCTTTCTGGCCAGGAAAAATCATGGTGGATAGTGAGACCCCGAAGCTTGAATGAACGGACTTCTTCCAGAGGATTGTTGAGAAAGTAGATTGGGGGGGTTTCTAAATGGTCCTTTTGGAGAGATAGTGAGAGTATGAGATTTATCAGGATTGAAAGACATGTTCCACATGTTGGATTTTACCCAGATTTTTATTTTTTTTCTCCAGATCTGCAGAGAGCGAAGAAGCTGTTGCTTGCCAATCTGAGGGATGACATTTTACGACAGAGGGTGGAATCATCAGCAAAGAGATAAAGAGGATTTTCCAGAGTCGGAGAAATCATTGATGAGAACCAGAAAAAGAACAGGACCCAGAACACAACCTTGAGGAACTCCAGCCTGGACAGGAAGAGGGGATGAGAGACCTCCATTTTGGGCCACACTTTGGCTGCGACAGGAGAGGAAGTCTGTGTGCCATGAGTGGAGATGGCCTTGAATACCAGAGGAAGAGAGTTTGGTGAGCAGCCAGGGTGCCAGACTGTGTCAAAAGCACATGATATGTCTAGGGATATGGCTCTGATTTAATGTCCGGCATTGAGTACCTCCATCCATTGTTGGGAGAACAGAAGCAGCATATCCAGGGTAGAGTGACCTGGTCTGAAACCAAATTGATGATCGGAAATTAAGCCATTGGTGAAGAGGAAGGATTTAATGTCTGAAGCGATGATGGATTCCATCACCTTGCTGATGATTGGGAGAAGGCTGATTGGTCTGTAGTTGCAGGGATCTGTTTTTGCAACTTTTTTATGCAGAGCGGTAATGGTTGCTGATTTCCAAGCAAATGGCAGATGACCTTGAGCAAATGAGAGGGTGAATAGAACAGAGAGAGGGCGAGCAGGAGCAGGTTTTTAGGACACGTGGGCTGATGCCATCTGGACCGGTTGCAGAATCTGAGTCGAGGTTTGACAGCAAACTCTCCACTTTGTCAGAAGGAAAGGACACAGAGTCCAGGAACAGCTGGGTGCGCATGGATAAGGTGGGTGCAGAAAGTGATGGGTTTTGGACACAATTGTCCTTTAGTTTTGTTTTGTCCTTTCGTTGCTATTGTCCTTTAGTTTTGAAATGACATTACGGATGGTTCATAGAGGCTTGTAAGCTACACCAATCCGTCCGCTGCATACTATGTGTGGTTGCCTATCGGTGTAGAGCTTGGGTGGCTCAGCGGTTTCAATGGGTATGATGGTGGAGATCAAAGGCCGTCTTTAACATCCACCAATTAATGCTTACAGACAAAACGCACCTCTTAGTGTCCAACAGTGGGGTGGCACACTTTATGATGCAATGCCCTGCCTGTGAAGCACCAATCCAACAGTTTATAGTCGGTTGGGAATCAAATAATGAATAGAAAGCTCAAAGGTAAGTGTGCTACTTCTTCACCACCCAATCAGACATGGTATTCCATCAAAATTAATACCAAAAGCAGATTTAGGTTTTCACTCACTAGCTTAATAAACAGTGTGTTATACTTGGTGTGTGCATGTCCAGAAGAGTTTATGCAATCATTGTGTACTGTGGAACAATAAATATGATACATGGATTTAATATTTCTGAGTTAAATCATGAAATGGTTTATGGAATGCTATATTAATCAGCTATATAATTCTGCATGGGATTATTTGTGGCAGAAAACCCCCTTCACCCACTAAGTATGCATTTAGTGAATGTATATTTTACTGCAATGCAAATTCAAATTCTGCCTGGTGGTTTCAGCATGACAGAGATGTGGCTTATCGGGGTAGGGATCTGGAATGTGATTTTTCTTTCAAACATCAAACCTCATGGAATAGCAAGGTTATGGAAGATGTGAACTGACAGTGGGACAATGGGCCACGATATGGACACAATAATAAAGGGAGTAACTCAACAGGTACAGAGAAAAGGAGTGGAGGAAATATTTCAACCTGTAAGGATGGTTTAAAAGGGTTAATGGGTGTAAAAAAAAAAAAGATTGTGTGTAAGGATATGGTATGACATGTGGCAGTGCACTGCCAGTTTGAAGGCCTGGAGAGAAGAGTGGAATAGAATAGCCTTTTGAAGGCTGTTCCACAGATGGGAGAAATTTAATCAGGAGAAGGTGACAAGAAGAACGCATGCATTCTGGAGTTGCTGGGGAGGGTTAGAGTGCTAAGATAGCAGAGAGAGCTAGACCAGAGAGGAAGTGGTTAAAAAAAACAAAAACAACAGAAACCACTAACTTACCTGCGCTGTAAGAGCAACAAATCTTGTGTTTCGGCCTTATGACGAGAGGATCCAATAACGTTGAGAGCTTTAGATTCCACAGAAATCAGAAAAGACAGATGTGATGCTGGAGCTCCAGCCCAAAGGGGATAGCAGTACAGTACTCCACTGACCTATACGGACAGGCATTGTACAGGATGAGTCATGAGTCCCAGGACACGATTTTAGCTGCTTGTCCAAGATTTGTTTATAACAATGTTTGTTTCTCCTCTCGTGATACTACACCACAGCTACCACCCTCTCTTCTACTTTCAGTGGACTGGTGTGTGCCATCTTTGTTTAATGTATTTCTTGTATTATCTGAAAAAAACAAAGAGCATAAATAGATGTTATAAACAAATCTTGCATAAGCAGCTAAAACCATGTCCTGGGACTTATGACTCACCCTGCAGATGGGGTGTAGTTCTGATCTTTCAAGGAAAGACTGACAATTATGATGGGGATACTCAGTCTAGCGGGCTTTGGAGGCTACCGTTGCTATATGGTTGGGTCAGCAGAGGTCAAGATTGCTGGTGATGCCTAGAAGTTCAAGAGAATGAATGTATTCCAGTGGTGACGAGGAAAATAGATACGGTGGGTTATTTTGATTAACCTTTTGGAGTGTAAGGTGAGACCATGAGATGTTGTTTTTGTATTCAAAGTTGAGGTTCATGGAATAGCCAGAACATAGAACAGAAAATAATACAACAGAACACAACAAAACAGAAATAAAACATTGGGAAGCAGGGAATACCAATCAAGGTGTACAAAGTTGGTAGAGACCTATCCCCACAGATTCACAGCTGTAATTGCTGTCAAAAGTGCTTCCACCAAGTATTAACTCGGAGGGGTGGACATTTATCCAACGATGATATTCCAGTTTTGTATTTTTAATTAATTTTCTGAAATTTGTGGAATTAGTTTTTCACTTGGAAGTTGTGGGTTACGGTGTGTAAATAAAAGTGGAAAAAAAATCTGATTTAATGCAATTTAATTCCAGGCTTTCAGGCAACAAAAGGTGATAATTTGGAAAGGGGGTGTAGACTTTCTTTTGGCACTGTCATGATATATATATATATATATATATATATATATATATATATATATATATATATATATATATATATATATATATATATATATACTGTATATAACCGCGGTGTCTGTCCGTGCATTCATCTCTCTCCTGTTTATGACGGCCACTTCCCATGCTGCATTTGAAAAGCTGCTGATTGGTTATTTTGCATTCTCGTTTCCCTTTTTTTAATGGAATATAGTCAGTACTTTTTGACCCTTCCAGTAATCTTTAAAATCACCATGAACATCTCTATTAAAGTAGATTTAATACAGATCTTCATGGAGTAACACAAAATTTAAAATAGCGATATTTTGCTCATTATTTAGATATGTCCAACCTTCACTGCCTGAAGTTCCACTACCATTTTGCACCTGACGTTGCACCACTATGTACGAATAAATTTTATAAAATATAAATTGTTTGGCCTTTTTGATGGTATATTGCTGTCATTATGGAGGTATACAAGCCTGCGTTGCATGCCATCTTTTCTTTTTTAAATATCGTTCATTGTATTGAAAAGATAGGTCAAACGGCGTCCCACCCAGGAAAGACTGAAGCGGGACATTTGGGTAAAAAAATGGTAAAATACGGTACACCCAGTCAGCCTACTTCATCCATCTGTAACCAATGAGCTCTATTACACTGACTGGTTAGCCGGTCGGGCACATGGAGTGAAGTCACCGGACACCATTTTGATGCTCCCATAAAACCTGCAATCCACACGGGATGCACATGTTCTCATGTTGTGTTGGCATTTGTCAGTAAAATGCCAGCTTGTGCATCGATAAACTGCATAAACAGACAATTCTCTGGATGTTTAATGACATTATATCTGTAAGTCCTTATTTTTGTTTTATTTATTTCAAAAATAGAGCGGAATATAAGGTTTAAAAAAAAATGGAACTTTGGGTAAATGGATATACTTTGGTGCACCCATGGTGTACGTCGGTCTCAACAGAGAATCGTCATACAGATCTTCTGTAAACAGAACCCAAATCGTCATTTATAGTCTCCAAAAGTTTTGCTCTTGTAAGTGGTCATCCATGATTATAGTGAGTGTAAGACACTTGTTTTTAGTTAATGTTCCATAAAAAATTGTTTCCACTTAAATATTTAACAGGAAATTTTATTTGGATATACAGTATGCATAATGTATGAGAGAAATAAACGGTACATTGGGACAGTAATTTGATTTCCTCTTGGATGCAGTGATCAGGTTTTTTTCTTCATAATTGAAATTTATGCCCTCTATCTATTTTATTATAATTCCAGGCTTTCCTTTTGAAAAAAAAAAAAAATTTGACTTTTAGTTGAAGCACCAACATGACAAAATTATATTAATTCACCAGATTGATGTTGTAGATGGGGGGTATTTAAGAGATAATATTAACTGAAAGAATCTCTGGCAGAGAACAAACATCTGCGTATTAAAGAAAAGCTAGTCTTTGAATGTATAATGTATGAAGATAAAAAGGCTAGGATTTGCAACCCAAATCAACAATTCGGTTTGTCATTTTTGCAAATACCAAGGAAGAAATAAAAGGATTGATGAAAGTTTTGAGAAAAACATAAAATGACCCCAATAATTAATTCATATACTCTACGCATAAACGAACAACGCAAATTAACCACATTGGTAGAACAAAATCCCATACAAAGCTAACCAAAAACAGTGTTTTCTCTATATGTTGTATGTATAAGTACTTTGTTTTTGCACGTTTCAAAATGGCCATGTGACGGCTTCATGGTTGTGTGCATGTGAATAGGCCAACCCTCTGTCCAGTCGGTATAATCGAGATCACTGTCTCTAACTAACTTTGGGGAATGTGACATCACCCAGCCACACTGCTTGGGGAACTATCCAAGATTACAGAAAAGAGCATGAGATGAGATGGCTTAACTTAGCAATTTGTATTTGTACAGTGACTCCTTATCTTAGACAACTACTTCATACAGGAAAAGAAGTTCCAAAACTAAACATGAATTAACATGTCATATAAGGCATATGTCATATATCATGTCATATGGAATCAACATGTCATATGTCATTCCAGACATGAAATCCTTCCTCTTCTCCAATGGCTTGATTTCCGATCATCAATTTGGTTTCAGACCAGGTCACTCTACCCTGGATATGCTGCTTCTGCTCTCCTAACAATGGATGGAGGTCCTCAATGCCAGACAGGAAATCCGAGCCATATCCCTGGACATATCATGAGCTTTTTACATGGTCTGGCACCCTGCCCTGCTCACCAAACTCTCTTCCTATGGTATCAAAGGCCATCTCCACTCATGGCTCGCAGACTTACTCTCCTGTCACAGTCAACATGTGGCCCTAAATGAAGTTCTTTCATCCCCTCTTCCTGTCCAGGCTGGAGTTCCTCAAGGTGGCGTTCTGGGCCCTGTTCTTTTTCTGGTTTTCATCAATGATCTCTCCGACTCTCTGGAAAATCCTCTATATCTCTTTGCTGATGACTCCACCCTCTGCCGTACCATCGGTCATCACTCAGACCGGCAAGCAGCAGCTTCTTCACTCACTGCAGATCTGCGTAAAATCACAAACTGGTCCAACACGTGGAATATGTCTTTCAATCCGGACAAATCTCACACTCTCACCGAAAGGACCATTTAGAAAAACCCCCCATCCACTTTCTCAACAATCCTCTGGAAGAAGTCCTTTATTTCAAGCTTCTGGGTCTCACTATCTGCCATGATCTTTCCTGGGAAAGCCACATTTCAAACCTCGCCTCCAAAGCCAGTCGCCGACTGGGAATCCTCCGTCATGCAAAGTCCTTCCTCGGGCAACTTGAGTTCCTGACCACTTACAAGGCTTTCCTCCGCAGCCTGATGGAGTACTGCTCTCCCCTCTGGGCTGGTGCTCCTGCCTCCCCCCTTTCTCGGCTTCACGCTGTGGAAACCAAGGCATTTCGGATCATTGGCATCTCCCGCAATGATGCTGAGTCTTTGGGCCTCTCACTCTCTCACCGCAGGCTGGTCGGTGGTCTTTCAGTCTTTTACCATCTTCTCTCCAGCCTTGCCCCCCCTGCTCTCTCTGTGATTTGTCCCCACCATATTTCCGCAGGGCGCTCAAAATCCGCCAACAACCCCCTTCTGGTAAAACTACCAAAATCACGAATCACTGCTCACCTTCACTCTTTCATTCCTATTTTTTCCCGCCTTTGGAATAAACTCCCTTACTCTATTCAATCCCATTCTTCCCTCCAGACCTTCAAAACAGCTTTTCACCACCACCTCTGATCATCCCCCATCAAAATTGTCGATCTTTTCTACCCCCGTTAATCCACCCCAAACCCACCTCCTTCAAATTCCCTGCTTTACTTCCTGAAAGTCCCTGTAATGTCCATCTTCTATTCCCCATGTACCTCACCCCATCCCTCTCCCTTCCACAGATCTCCTAATGTCTCTGTTCCCCACTGTTTTGTCCTTCCCACTCCCACCCCTCTTGTCTCATGCCCCCCCCCCTTGCTGTGCGTTGTGTGTTTGCTCTCACACGAGCCTCGACAAGGTATATAAAAAAAGGCCTCATCTTAAACAATCACTTCAGTCATCCCATTATTCCATATATTGCTGCATCCCCCATAAACGTAATATTATGTTCAAGGAGATGTTCCTCGTCTCTTGTATGAAATTTAGGACCTCCAACCATTGCTGAAGGTAGCAGATGCATGCCCACAGTTGAGTGACCAGGGCAGAATTACAAACGATTGCCAGAGTCAGAAATCAGACTGTTTGAAAATAGGAAAGGCTTATATCAGCAGCTATGATGGATTCCATTACTTTGCAAGTTATTGGAAATAAGCTCACTGATCTGTGGTTGATACGATCTGATTGTACACCCTTTTTGTTGATAAAAGTGATTTTAATGACTTCCGGGCAGACGGGAGGCAGCCAAAGTAGAATGCCATGCTAAGTAGGACAGATAGAAGAGAAGCAAGAGCAGCAGAGCAGGATTTGAGACATATGGGCATTGACCTTTGCAAGTTGAGCAGAATGGAAACAGTGGTAGTATGTATGGTAAGTGACATCAGTAGTGTATCTGTTTTGGTATTTAGGAGGGGACACAGGTCTATTTCCTGTTTCCTTCATTCATTTGATTCTTTGAAACATACAACACCGTGATGGTGTTAATCTTGTTTAACTCGACGTTGGTCAGCAATGATGGAGCAATTAATGTCTAATAAATAGTCTATGTTTTACGTAAACACAATGGCGGAGTATTAATAGGCAATAGCCCATTCACCAACATTTTATCAAATGCACACCAAAGTATTTTTCGATTTTCCAACATATTAGCATTTATAATTGGGAGGAAAATATTAAATGAAGGTATATATATATGTATATATGTATATATATATATATATATATATATATATATATATATATATATATATATATATATATATATATATATATTGTTACGGTTCTCGGAACCATATGCATACAACATACAGTTGCCCCGAGTCAGTTATTTCATTATTATACGTGTTGTTAGGTCCCGACCTTTTGTTTAGTGGGAAGACGAGGGAGTGTGTTGCGATGAGCTATAGTTAGGATTAATAAATCATTTTCCCCTTTTATTTTATTTCCCCTTTTACTTGATCCACGGTACCTTCATCTCGCTTGCTACCCTCGTCTCGTTTCCTGAGCCCAAATGCAGACGGGCACTTTGGGCTGGACAAGTGCTTCCACCGTCTACCCACTGTCAACAGAGACTCGTTTTCTGAGGCAGAATCCCGAGGTTCGTTATTGTAGCTGCGCCACCATTCACCTTCCCAAACCCAGACATGGCAGTGTGGGCGGTCCTTACCAGTGTCTGGCCGAAATCCCGCCCAGAAAGGCGGACCACATGAAGGCCCAGTCCAATCGGGACGGACAATGACGTCGGCTTCACTATGGCTCCGCCCCGAACTCAGTGATCTATAAAGTACGGGACAATCCTCACAGTTGAGTTGGATGCGAGGAAAGGTTGTCTTTGGATTTGAAAGGTCACGGTTGGTTTTTGAAAGGGAGAAGTCAGAGTTGGTGAATGCGAAGGACCTCGACCAAGCCTCTAATCTGGTCCTGCCTACTGCTCATCTCTCGCCTCTTGGACTCCACCAGACACGATTACCACACGTGCGGCTGTGGACCGAACTGCACAGCTTTTGTGGGGTACCGCACCACGGAGCATCCCCCCCCCCCCCTTGAAACGCTCGGGTACCAAAAACGGTGACCTCAAGTCACTCCCTGGCTGCAAAAGGACCCCCTTTTCTTTTCATTGGGTTTATTTTGTCTGAGTGTGTCTGAGAGTGTTGACGCCTGTCCGTTAGATAAGCCTGTGTAAGATCTTCATTGTTGTAATTATTGCTTTTATTATTCTCGCATCAAGTCTGCACTGTGTCTGCTTTTATCAGTTGCTTGCATAATTGTTGCACCACACCTCTCTCATCTTCCCCCGCATAACACACCCAATAAACCTTTTTCCTGTGCCACGTGCTTTTCCTCACTTTATTGTAAATAAATAATTGCAGAAATGTTCCCAGCTCGTCTTTGTCTTTTCCTCCATTGGTCCAGCATGGTTCAAATATGAGTTTAACTGGGTCTTTATTCCCAATAATCCGTTCCTTCTCGGCAGTACATCCTGGGCAGTGCCGCTCGACTGCATCCAATGCGGAAAGGTAGTCGGTAGTTGGTAGAGTGATCCGGTTCGTACAAGGCGTACCGAGGGCGTGGTTCCCTGGTAGTTGAAACCGCGTGGTTAATGAGGTAACTTGTTTCTAGACAGGAGGACCCTACGCCACGCGGTTGAGGTATTGGCGTCCATGGTCGGTTAAGCGACCCGCCATGTCACGGAAGTATCTGTGAGTGACGCCGACAATTCCCGAGAGTCTGGTGAGAATCGACGTAGTTTTCCCCACCTCGTGGTCGTTTTCTGCCAGACCCCGGCCCGCAACAAAAAAAAAAAAAAAAAAAAATATATATATATATATATATATATATATATATATATATATATATATATATATATATATGCCTTGATATACATACTTTTGGCATTTATTGGACTATTGTGAATATTTTGTTTGGAAAACGTTTTGAACACCCCTCGTGTACCAACACAACCGGATTCTTGGCAAAGGCTGCCAACATTGTTTGCAAATAAAATTATCAGTTGCTCACACAAAGGATGATAAAGAAGGTCAACATGAAAACCTGCCAAAAATAAAAAAATAAAAAAAATCAAAGGTAAAAGAGATCTGATTTTGAAAAAGGATCCTTTCTGTGCATTCCCTCCAGATCCCAAGAGATGGAAGGTGGGAATGTAAGTGCTATGGCCTTCTTGGAAGTTCGAGTCCAATCGGTCGTCCTGGAAACCATCATTGGACATGCCGCAACACTTTTTGATGGTGGTAAGGAATCCATTCATTTGTTTGTATTTAATTAAATATTAAACCCCTTCAAAATAATTGTGCACCAGTTTTGAGATGAAGAGGTCATGATCATCATTAAGCACTTCTGCAATGTCACCAAACGACAGGATTACATCATAATATAATTCCATGTTGGAAATCTTAATCTCTTCTAACAATAGTTTCAATGAAATTTCATTAAAAAAAAATAAAGCAAAAGATATTTCCAATGCATATCGACTGAGTGATCTGATCTGTTATCATCCCAGGACAACCAACCCCACTGATCCCAGGTCCTCAAAAGTCATCTACCCATGCCAGTCAAATCAAAGTTCTCAATAGTTCTCACCAAACATATATGATTATATGACAGTACTCTGACTATTTCATGAAAGCACCCTCCTATTTCATGAGGGACAGACGTAGGTAACACAATCATACAAATTTTTTTACTTCAAGAAAGCCACGTCAGAACGTCAGAACGTGTGTATGCTTCACAAATTAAAAATTCCTCAAAACCAAACGTTATTAATGAATTTTGCATTACATACTTGTCCACATATTCAATGTATTATGTACAAAGTTTTTTTGAAGTATTGTTTAAATATACACAGTAGTTGGAAAAGAGTTAACTTGCCTTAAATAAACTCTTTATATTCACCCCTAGAATATGAAACTCGATTAGACGACAGCTCGATCCCTAACATCAGTTTTCAGGCTCAAAGAGCCTTTAATGTCAAGCATGTAATGAAATATATCATTTGCTTGAATTTTTTTTTTAAAATTTAGACCGCTTTGTAAAATTTCGTCATGGCCGACGGAACCTTAAGGCTCAAGCAATGCAAACTTTTTAAACATTGATAAAATGAAAACCTGAGACCCCACAAACACGCTACTTATTCTTCTCAGGAAACACTCATCTCTCCAAACATCCACCCACTCACTTAACCACAGCACCGACGCAGGCAACTTGCAGTGGTTCATGTATAGCAGAGGCCTGTGAGGCCTGGAAACCAACACCAAGAAAAAAAAAATGGTGGTGATTTGATTTTGAAGTCCTGCAGAGATACAGAGAGCCAGAAGGACAGAGGGACAGACAGACTGGCAGAGAATGTATACGTAGATGTGCAGACAGATGGACAGATAGAAGGACAGACAAACAAACCAATAAAAGGACCCAAATGCGAGGGTAATAAACTTTCTCTATTTCCATCCCTCCAAGGTCCTCGATCACCATTGCCCTGCTACGAGTCGGGTACCCCTCCTCAACATCTGCTCACACTGGCTGAGGCTCAGACAACAATCGTACACAAGGCAACTGCAGATGACTTACGCTGTGTGGACACATTATCTGAAAGGTTAATCACCTCATTTTCCTTGTCTGTACCTCTGAAACGGCTAGCTCGATCTCTTCCCAATTTTGCAGCTGTAGGACCGCTCCATGGCCAACTCGTATGGTTACTGCGCTTTTGAATTGTTTTCACAAATTATCCTAATGAGTCTTTCATCCACAATCTATACTGATAATTGAACAAGGAATAACAATGAATACCAAGGAACTTTGACGCAAGGGGAGGCCATTCGGCCCATCATGCCCGCACTGCACCAACACCAGACCAAACACATCCATATTAAGCCACAGACCTAATCTCAATGGGGGAAGAGGGGAGGTGCCACATATGCAAACAAAATAATATTCAAACTAAAAGTACTAATAATATTACTATAAACGTTATAAATTTATCTTATGGGCTGGCAGGATAGCCTGGACGTACACACACTCGCCTATAGGCTGTCTTTCCTGTGTTCGAATTCCAACCCAGTTGTAAGCTGTCATCAAGGTGTTTTACAGGCAGAGTGATTCATCAATGTGTGTGCTGTCCCTAAGGTGGACGTAAAACGGATTGTCCTGTCTGCCAGCATTTGTTGGTGGATGTTAAAGATCCCGTGGTGCCCTTTCTGAAGAGTAGGCAAACTATTGCCGGCACGCTGAACAAATTACAAATTCCTACCTTAACCAACAAGGGCATTGCATCAATGGCACAGCTGCACCCTCAGCCAATGATGCTTTCCCACAGTCTTGTGCTGCATACGAAGAAGAAGATTTTATTTTTGTTGGGGGGGGGGGGAGGGGGGAAATGAATGCAGATCTTCCTGCAGACATCGGGGATGAGTCCCTCCCACAGACATTACAGTCACTGCACATACAAACAATCACCCATCCACACACAAGCTACCTACACAGCTCTGCAATTTTTTGTGTACCACCTCTATCCTCAATGCTTCAAGGTACCTATATAATTCCACTTTAAAGGGACCTACTCTTTCTGCTCCTACTACATTTAATTGGTAGACCATTCCATGCATTAACTCCTCTCTGACTGAAAGACCCCTGCCTCACTACCATCCTAACTCTCCTCTTCCTTACTCTCAGGCCACGACCCTGGTCCTATTACTCTCTAGTTTGCTGAAGAACTCTCCTGTACTTATTTTGTTCATACCCTTCATTATCTTAAACATCTGTATCACATCCCCTCGTAATACCCTCTTTTCTAATGTATAAAAGCCTGTCTCCTTCACCTGCCCATCTTCATCGCTTAGTCTACATTTACTTGTGTTAAATTGCATCTGCCAATATGTTGACCAATCTATCAAAGTATCTCGACTCTCTTGAACCTCATCAACACCCTCTCTGCTAAAAGAGCCAACTCTTAAGCACATTATCCAAATCATTGATATACAGTAAATTATGAATAACAATGGCCCCACTGATCCCTGAGGTACCTCACTATGTACTGTACTTACATCCTCCCACTCACCACCACTCTTTGCTTCTGATCACAAAGCTAGTTTCCTATCTGGTTAGCTAATCTACCAGCCACACCACAAGCCCTTAACTTAGCTAACGATGTCCTCTGTGGTACCTTCTCAAATGCCTTCTGAAAGTCCAGATAAACTACATCCACTGCAATTGCCTCCTCCACCCAATCATAAACTCCTTTAAAGAACTCCAATAAATTCGTTCAACATTATCTTTCTTAAATAAATCCATGCTGACTACCTTTAATTTGTTTGAACTTGTATTTAAATGATTCCGTATCCATTCCCTAATCGACATCTCAAACCAACACCTACCTTCCCCACAACTGAAGTCAAACTAACAGGTCTATAGTTTCCCAATTATTCTCTGGATCCTTTATTAAATAATGGTGTTACCTTTGTTACTCTCCAATCCTCCAGTACCTGTCCTGACTCCAGTGAGCTTTAAAGATATCCGCTAACATCTCACTTATCCACTCTGTTACATCCCTCAATACTCTTGGATGCACGTTATCTGGCCACAGAGCTTTTTGCTTTCTCTTTGCTTTCCTACCTGTTTCTTCACTTCCTCCACTCCTACCTAGATCCTCCAAAAGCCCTTCCTCACCTCTTTGATATATACTCTCAGCTCTTGGTAAATCCCCTGGCTATTGGCAAGTCCCCTGAAATTATAGTTGAAGCCCCAAAAGATGCCGTTCTGTCCATCATGTCAAAATGTGACAAGCTACACCAAGTAACACGACCAAACATCCTCAGTCTGACAAGGCTCTGCACATCTCTACCAATAACCTTTTTTGAGAGCCTCGGCCGTTCCTAAATAAAGTGATGGGAGAGGGAGTCGTGTGTGTGTGTGTGTGTGTGTGTGTGTGTGTGTGTGTGTGTGTGTGTGTGTGTGTGTGTGTGTGTGTGTGTGTGTGTGTGTGTGTACGCTAATATAGCACATCCGTATGAAGGATTACAGCATCCAGTGTATGAAAGGGGTCATTTATACAAAAACCTTGGGGAGACGGGGTTTTGCCATCACATGTGCATGTGTCTGTCTGTCTGTCTGTCCAGGCCTTAACCTTTTTTTTTACCATTTGAGCTTTTGTCATCAAATTTTCAACAAACCTTGGTTATGCGAATCTGGAGAAAATAATTTTAAAAGTTGGGTCAAAATGTGAAAGGGCAAAGTCGTATCACTTCAGTGTTTTTTTTGTTTGTTTACTATTGAGCTTCAGTGTGTCTGTCCAATCCATAACATTTTTACCATTTAAGATTTAGTTATCAAATCCCCAACAAACTTTTATTATGAGAATATGGAGAACACGAATTAATAAAATGTATAATTTTTTAAACTGTCGTTTTCGTCAAGTTTAGTTTGAGTACAAAGCGACGGGCTGAGCATTTTGAGATGCTTTCTGGTTATAAATTCCATTTGTCGTGTCATAAATGCTTTGAAGCCACCTAAACCAATTTGTGACACAGGCATGATGGGCCGAATTTCCTGCTCTTGTGTCTGATTTCCTTGTTGCTGTTATTAATCCAATAGCACAGAATATGCATTTTACCTTGCTGCGGAAGGTGGACTTATTTATGATTACAGTTGTGAAATAAACACGCGGTCCACCCTGCACAACCATGACCTACAGGCGGCGACGTGGCCCGGTACGTGTGTTATCCTACCTCATTGCACGAGCTGGCTCTTTGAGTAACTGGCGAAGAGCCAGGGGAGTTCAACTGCGAGGTGTGTATGACCACAGTATTGACAAGGGCTTTGATCACTTCCATATTTTGCCCTCTACCGTGGCTTTCCTTTTGGGCTATCTATTTATTACATACGCATAAGTGGTACACTTTGACCCCCACATCTATCCATCTGTTGCATACATCCCACTTTCCCTGTCTTCATAATTTTGCATCCTTTTGACTCCTACTCCTTCTCTCCACACTCCTCCAACATGTCACCCTCTCCTTTCTCTAAACCTTTTTCTTTATCAGTTTGAATTGTCTTATTTAGCAGCCACCACCATCCATTATCATGTGTATGTAAAAAATAAATACCCCACATAAAAAATGCTTTCGTTTTTTTACCAATTTATTTATGTTACTAACTCGTACAATGGTATTTTTGCACCTCCAAATGACTACTTTTACCTTTTTATACTCCCCAATAACTCATTTGCAGTTGTCCTCTCTAACCTTCTCATCTGAACTCAGCTTCCATTCCTATATGTATATATATATATATATATATATATATATATATATATATATATATATATATATATATATATATATATATATATATATATATATCTTCTTCTTCTCCTTTCGGCTGCTCCCGTTCGGGGTCGCCACAGCGGATCATCCGTATGATCCGCATAGTGATTTGGCACATGTTTTACGCCGGATGCCCTTCCTGACGCAACCCTGGTCGCCTCTTACAACACAGGGATATGGTACACCTATTTTAACCGGGGTATACACCGGCCCAGTACACTGGTACTCATTTCGCCGACCTCGGAAGGATGACAGGCTGAGTTAACCCCCTGGTGTATTAATTCAGTGGCCCAACGGGGCTTGAACTCAGGACCTTTTGGATCCCAAGCCGCTGCCCTAACCACTGCGCCAACACCAGGCTCATATATATATATATATATATATATATATATATATATATATATATATGTATATGTGTATATATGTGTATATATATATATATATATATATATATTTATATATATATATATATATATATATTTGTATATATATATATATATATATATATATATATATATATATATATATATATATACACATATACATATACATATACATATATCATCATCATTTATTTAAGTCAGTATTATCCCCCTTACGAGGGGTTGCTGACTTTCACTCCTTCCATGACATAACTCCAGCTCTCCACTTTCTTCTATCTTCTGTGTCTTCCACTCCCAATCCCAATTTCTGACTTGCTTTCATAACCAACTCCTTCCAACTCAACTTTGGCCTTCCTCTCCCCCTTTTCCCCTCCACTTCCAAATTCCATACTCTCTTAACTCCCTCATCGTCTCTCTTTCTTAGCACGTGACCCAACCATCTCAAGCCACTCCTTCTTACCACCTCCACGATTGTATATTTCAGACCAATCCTTTCCATAGACTCCTTCGTGTTCTTTCTGTCTTCCAACTGCACTCCACACATCTTTCTAATCATTGCTCTTTCTCTTCTTCTCAAGAGACCTTCTTCTACCGATCTCACAGTCCATGCCTCTGACCCATAAACCATTACTGCTTTCACACAGGTGGTATAGATCTTCCCTTTCAACTTCAAAGGCAGTTTTTTTTTAAATATTTTTACCACATAACACTAATGCAAGCTCGTTGAACTTCTCCAACCCAATCTCGTTTTTCTTGTAACTGCAAGCTCGCTGCCTCCACTACTGTTGATGGTGTCACCCAGATAACAAAATCTGCTTACTCTCTCAAGATCTTTCAATCTTTGCTCCGAATCCGGATCCTGATCCTCGTGGTAGTCTAAGCAATGAACGATTTAGGTTGGACAAAAATGTTATCAAAACTTTCTCACCTGAAATGACTTCATTGGCGATATGTCTTATCAGAAAAAAAAACCCCACCCGAATCCTCCCATGGGAAACCTCGTTTTGACCTCAAATCCAAGATGGCCGACATTGTACAGGTGCAAAACTTAAAATGGACCTAATTTTGGAAAGAAACAACAAAGAAACACTTTTAAGGTGTCATTTTTTACTAATTTGAGGGCCCCCATTCGTTTAGTGATACTTATAAGATCGTTAGATATCAAGGTCATATGTCAAGGTCAAGGTCAACGTTAAACTTGACCGAAGCAACGTTAAATTTGACCGAAATTGTATCAAGAGTTATGCCAAAATGATAGTTATTGATAAAATATATTGGTTGTTATTGCCACATATGCTATTAAGATGCTCATTCATTTAGTATTAGTTTTGAGGTGATTGGATATCTAGATCATGTGATAAATTCAAGGTCAAGGTCAAATTTGATCCTAATTTGATCAAAATGATGCAAATCGACTCAAAATAAAGTACATTGGATGTATCATTTTCAATGGACTCTTTCAAGATGTCCATTCACTTATTTATGAGATTGGCATCGAGATCATAATCATAGCCAAATTTAACCAAATAAGTAAGAATCCAAACAGATTTTGTGACCTTGCAGTGTCATTATTTTGAAACCTGTGTTAAGGTGTCTAATAACAAAGTTTACTATGCCTGATCACTTAAATGATATTGTATGAGTGATAATTTTTAAAGTAAAATTGCAATGTCAATCCATTGTATTATTATTGAGATCTACATCCTGGTCATCATCATCCTGATTGTCCACATGTGGCACATTCATGCATGTTATTCCCCTGCATTGGCCACAAGCTGGTGTGCACTGTAGTCGATTCTTGCGGCAGGTGCATGTTTTTTTTGTCACACTGACCACCACAATTGCACCGAATTATCTTGAGGAGTCGCTCTGGTGCTGCTGGCTGAGTCATCCTGATAGGCACAAGACCACCGGGAGTGGCTTTCCAACCCCAAACTGCAGAGGCGATATCATTGCCACGCCATCCCTGCACTTGGTGAGAAGTCCAATGACTATGAAAGGTGGCTGCGTCACTCGTCGGCGGAAGCTTTTCTGGAGATACATATTGTGTAGAAGTAGCTTCCTTCAATAGGAACTTCGTCACCCTTGCTGCGTTGAGGCTTAGTGATGTCGTGCACCCATATATCTCCAGCATGGCATCTTCTCCTGCCTGTTCGATGTCCTGTTTCGAGGAAGACGGAGACATAAAAACGGTGGCTGATTTGCTCAGTGTTGCATACTTCGTAAAAACAGTCACTTTGCCGATTCCATATGGCCTTGATGTGGTATCACACCCACTGAAAGCGTGCAGGAAGAGTAGACTTTCCGAGAGGGCAGGATCCAGTTTCTTCTTCAACGTTGTGATGCACACCGTCTGTTTTGCGGTCACCATGTACAGGTTGTCACTGTTATCTGTGGCATCAGCATGATGTATCATCAACTGAAATACATCAGAAGCTTCTGCGACAACGGCTGTTTGACTGTTCTTCGCAGACAAACATGCTCGCATACAGATCTTGTAGTCAGCACCACATTCTGCATGCTCAACAGTGATGTCTGCTTTGACCATATCCTCTGCAAGGAGATTGATGAGGGCCTGCTTGTTTGATGTGTTGGCAAGGAAAGCTTTCTTACTCATGGTTAGACGCATTTCTGCAGAAACTGAGACTGAAGCACCAATGTCGCTCCCTGTCCTACGGCACAGTAAACAAACTGCGTCCTGACTGCACACTGCCATTACGGTCCTATCTGAAACAAAAATAATAATAAACTGATTAGATTGAAACATACCATGGAGAGGATTACAAATTTCAACACAGTCAAATTAACGCAATCAGCCCTCAACGTTTCGTGGATTTCCATTCCGTTGAGCCCTCAAGAATTCCAGAATTTGGTCTGTAGTTGGTGCAAGTGGTGGGGTTGATTGGGGATGGGTGTTGAGGGTGGGATCTGGGTGGGGTTTGCATTCACATTGAGGGTAGAATTAGCATTAGAGAGGAGATTAACAACGTGCATGATGGCATAATGCTATATGACGTCCTTGATGTCTTAATGTTACATTTCGTCACATAACGTCATAATAACCCGTATATACGGGTCTCATCCCCAACACTTTGGCCAGAAACGCGTATTTTGATGGATCTTGGGCCGAATGAGTTAACTAATGTGATCTATAGGTGATGATGCCACACTGAGCGATTTCCCGGGTTAATACGCGTCATTTGATGAGCTTTGAGATCAAATTTTGATTAAATTTTACAATGACCTTGACACATAATCGTGACGTCTAATAGTTCCAAAAATTTCACTAAATGAACAGGAGTCCTCAAATTAGTTAAAAATGACACCTTAAAAGTGTTTCTTTGTTGTTTCTTTCCAAAATTAGGTCCATTTTAAGTTTTGCACCTGTACAATGTCGGCCATCTTGGATTTGAGGTCAAAACGAGGTTTCCCATGGGCGGATTCGGGTGAGGTTTTTTTTCTGATGAGACATACCGCCAATGAAGTCATTTCAGGTGAAAAAGCTTTGATAACATTTTTGTCCAACCTCTATGGATGATGATCCGTTCGTTGCTGTGCCTATGGCTTAAATTTCTTCTTCTGATGCAAGCTTTACACTCAAAACTACCATCCATTCTTTGTGTCACTCTTTTCACATTTGTACATCTACCATGATATATATATATATATATATATATATATATATATATATATATATATATATATATATATATATATATATATATATATATATATATATATATATATATATACATACACAATATGTACATACTTGTCCATTGTCTACTAATGGTACACTTACAGTATGTCAATGTAATGGCTGGCAGGATAGCCTCAACTATGATTGAAGTATGAAATAATGGTTCTAGTAGAGCATTACATGTGGTCTGGGTACAAGAGCTGGCAATTGATGTGATGTTGAAAGCTGAAGAGATGACTCCACCAAAGAAAACGGTTATAATACAAGAGATGTATGCACACTCACCTCTAAACTGTCTGTCTTGGATTCGAGTCTCAGCCCAGCTATAAGCTGCCATCCTGGTGTTTCACAGGCAGGGCGAGGCATCAATGTGTGTGCCGTCCTAAGATGGACGTTAACCTGGATATCCCGGCTGATAGTATAAAGTTGGTGGAGGTTAAAGATCCCACCGTGTCCTTTCCCGAAGAGTAGGCGAGTTATTGCCGGCACCCTGAACAAATTACAAATTCCTGCCCTGACTATCCCGGGAAGGCAAAAACAAACCCTCCAATGTAATCCTTGCCTTGTGGTTGCAGTGTCAGCACTGAATCTGCCTTCAGGCAGAAAGTCAGAAAGAAAGAAGATGTCTATATACTAATAATGTGTTTGTCTTGCATGTGATTTTTCTAGAAGCTGCTCCTTAAGACATAGAGCAGAGTTAACAAACAAACACACACTTTTCCATTCCCAATCTACTGCATCTTCATTCTACCCGACTTAAACAAAATGCCTGTAACTCCAGATGTTCGAGTGACCGAGTCCACCCGGCAGCATCACCGCTTCTCCCAGAGCATGGAGTCGTTGCTCCAGGGAGGAGGTGCGTGGTCTGGGTAACAGTGGCAGTAGTGGTGGGAGGAAGGGCAGTAGCACTCTGCATGGATTCACGTAAAATCAACAAAACGATGATTTTTTTTTTAATGCCTGCATTTTGTGAAAACCTTTAACACATGGAAAAGTAATTGATAAAATGTGATTGTAAGATCAGCTTGAACAATGATGCGACTACCAATACACTGCTGAAAGCAAAAACCACCAAGGAATACTCAAACGTTTATATAACACTATTTCAGAAGTAAATTTATGTCAAAGATGAATCAATGGATTTGAGACTTTTGGATCAAAGCAAATTTGTTTCATGTGACTATTAGGTATTGATAATTATAGACGGTAATGTAGGCTGAACCATGCTTTGCACTTTAGGTGCAGTACACCTGGGCAGATAGATACCTGTAGTGCAGATATGAAGAAGTCAATGCTTCAATATTCTCAGCAGTAAAAGTAAAAGAAAATCCAGACAAGTTCTGCATGAGATATCTTTTGTACAATTTGATGAGAAAAATGTCAGGATGAATCTGTCCATAGCTATTACAAGTTGGGTAACCCTATCAAGATCGGGTTATTTAGACTTTGGTGAAGCATCAAGTAGATTGTTGGGAGCTAAGATAAAGTCACAAATTAGCAAATGAAGGGCACAGAGTTCGAAGTCTAGACTGGTCGAATGCGCATGCTCAACCCAAGCTCCACCCCCCCCTCTGGGGGAGGTAGTGACACACCACCGCCCCAGCCAATGTGAGATGAGAAGCGGGCATACGTCACGTGACGTACAATGCAACGAAGAAGGCGCCGTTACGTCATGTTTTCACACCATTTTGATTAAGAATTGAAATTTTTTATTGTGATGCTGACCTTCCATGTGTGAAAATAATTAATACGGTCGTGCTAAAGGTCCGGTCACACCTTGATGTTTTAGCCAGCGATGGCAACGTATTAAAATGTATGTAAAACGCTGGCTGACGTTGAACTTTTGATGTTTTTTTTAAAGATTCGGACGTATTCATAGCGACTTGGTCTTATGTATAACGCATTGGTAACGGATACAGAACGTTTCGTTGTGTTATAGATAACTTATACCAACGAATGCTGAACCTGTTGTCGGCCTACACAACCGATGCCCAACCATAGTCTAACTTAGGCATAGCGCGTTGCACGCATCGCCGACGATGTCGTGACGTAGCCTATTAAAAGGCTGACGCACAACGATTCGAATCATAACTGCCGTAGAAATGGAAGTGTCAACATCGCGGTCACACCTTGGCGATCTTACCAGCGCATGCCGACCTAAGAAAAATGTGTCTAAAACGTTGGGGCACGTCAAATACGGTATGAGTAACTTTGGTATACTTGAGTACAACGCTAAAGTACGCTATCATACATCGTGGTACGTAGAGTACGTCAAGAAATTTTAAACATGTTCAAAATTTTACGACGTACTCGGCGTATGACACACGTTCCGCATGCGATGGGGATAAGTTTTACACACGATATGTGGACGCTTACACACGTCCACAAAGGATACTTATAAACTACTCATAAGTCGAAACACGTCGCGGTAATGTCTTTTTTACGCGAAACTTATTTCTAACATGTTTGACGTGCTTTGAACCAGTTCTTTACGTAGTCCCAACACACATCGACGTATGTAGACGTATTCCAATGACGTCTTCCGGTCGACAAAAAAAAAATGAACGTGTTTCTAGCTTACAACTGCCATATAAAGACGTGTTCCCAGCGGTTTTGGGAATTGGTATATAAAAATGGTGTTCATAAAAGGGGAACCCAACAGTATTTTCGAGTCCTTTTTGAGTCGATGTCCATGTCAGCAGTAACAGTATCAGTATCAGTATCAGTATTAGTATTAGTAGTAGTAGTAGTTTGTTCATGTTGGCAGTAGTAGGTGAGTGTGAGGGGGAGGGTGTGGGTTATGATGGATCGTCCTTGCGTTTAACGATTTAACGATTTAAATGATAAACTCAACGATTTAAATGGCTGCATCTCCACTATTGAAAGTAGACGCTTGCGCTCAACAATTGGATTTTTTTACACTCAACGACTTTTAAACGGTACCACTCAACTATTTTCATTGTTTACAATGAACGATTTAAATTGCTGTCACTCGCCTTTGTTTTTTGACGCTGGGGTTTGGAAATTTGAAGCGTTTCTTCTGAACGTGTTAAAACGCTCAAACTCGACTATTTTAAATAGACGCTGCCGATGGACAATTGGAATCATAGCCAAGCTAGACATCGAAGTGTGAACATCCTCGTCATGCCGAAGAAAAGTTTGAAGAATGCTGCAAATAAGTGTTGTGGCCGTGGCCGTGGACGCTGACGCAAGGACGATCCATTATACCGATGTCTTTCAGCCTATGAGTAACTTAAAAGTAACATCTGTCGACGTGTGGCAATGATCGCGTAACGTGCCAACAACACGTTAATCATCGGTTAGAAATAAGTTTCGGGTACGCTAAACATTACCTCGGCGTGTCTCAACTTATGATTAACTTACAAGTAGCATGTGTTGACGTCTGTCAACGATCGCAGACCGTGCATACAACTTGTGGCCAGCGTAGCGGAACGTGTGAGTCATACGCCGGCATATGTCGTGAAATTCAAGCATGAAAAAATTTGAGGACAACCAAAAAGTACAACGTTTAAAGCCAATGTACAACGACGTATGGCAGTGTTTTTCAGCGTGCTCTCAATGTTATCAAAACTTACCCATAACGTATTCAACGTGTGCCAGCGTTTTAGAAAAAAAATTCAAAAATCGGCATACGTTGGCTAAAACGTCAAGGTGTGACCGGGCCTTAATGTCCGGGAAATTGACCCTGGAGATTGGAAACGTATAAGGAACAAACCATCCATCCATTGGGACCTTACTCTGTGCAGAGCACTGGTGCTGCCGAAGCAGTCTCCTCAGCTATTGGGCACAATTCTGGACAGGTCGCCACTCCAACACAGGGTACCAGCAAGCTGGCACTCATTTTGCCAACCTCAGAAGGGTGGCAGGCAGAGTGAACTCCACCTGGTATTAATTCAACAGCCAAGCAAGATTTGAACTCGGAACCCTCAGATCCCAAGCCCACCACTCCAGCCATTAAGCCAACATCAGGCATATAAGGAACAAACAAACAAATAGAAAACCTTCAAATGTCCTAAATATTCGAGCAGAGTAAATAGCTCCCAAAATTCAAAATGTCTCAGCAACACATTTTAGTTGAAAATCACAAAGTAACTTGTTTATTTTATCAACTCTATCTTTGAAACGTTTATTTCCACCTGCATCCCTAATCCACATTCTCTTCCTACACCACCCTTCCAGGAGAAGATGCAATACGTCTGTGTGCCCTGACCCGCTCCAACAGCCTGCTTGGAACTGGCCCTTTTCTTCCCTCACTTGCTGAGTGTCAACAAATGCCTACAAGTGCAACGTCACTTTGTAAGCAAAAGCAAGACTGGGACGTATCTGCTGAAACAAATGAGGGGAATTTTTCGGCTGACGTAAAAGCGACAGTCGAAAACAGCTTAGAAGCTCCAATGGAGAAATTGGTTGTGGCACATGAGGTGTCCCCAGCAACAGAAGCAGATACAGCAACAAAGATGTCTCTTGTGGAGAAGACTTCTCCAGCTCAAATCGTAGTCACAACACAAGATATGACTCCAGCAACAGATGCAGATACAGCAGCAGAGATTGCCCCAGTAAATTGCATGGATGGAGAAGAGAAGATTATTTCACCAAATGAAACGGCTCTAGTTGGGAAAAAGGCTCCAACAGAGGTGAATGCTTCAGGCGATGAAATAGCTCCTGTACACGACATAGTTTCAGTGGATGAGATACTTGCAGCTCAGGAAATGGTTCCAGTAAATAAAATTATTCTAACGGATGAGATGACTCCAGTGGATGAGATAGCCGCAGCACAATTGATAATGATATCAGAGGAAAGTGCAACAGCAGAAATAATGGCTCCAGTGGAGAATATGGTCCCAATGCAGGAGCTGGCTTCAACACAGGAGATGGTTTTGGCTGAGGAGACGTCTACAGCTGAAGAGATGACGAAACCACAGAAAACAGTTCTCATTCGAGAGACGGCTCCAACAGAGGATGCCTCTCCGGCAATAAGTATGGCTGGAACTAAAGAGGTTACTTCAAATGAGGAGATGGCTGTAGTGCAAAAAATTCCTCAAGTAAAAGAGGGAGGATATCCAGAAGAGATTACTTTCGATGAGCAAATAGCTGTAGTGGCAGAAATTGCTCCAACAAAACAAACAGCTCCAATGGAAACAATAACTCCAGTAAAACAGAAGGCTTCAGTGGAGAAGAAAACTGCAGCACCAGAGATTGCCCCAACACAAAAACTGTCTCCAGTGCAAGTTGTAGCTCTGAGGCAAGACGAGGCTCCAGTGCAGGATGAGGCTCTGGTTCTGGACGAGGGTCTGTTTAAAAATGAGGCTCCGGTGCAGGACGAGGCTCTGGTGCTAGACGTGGCTCCAGCACAAGATGTGGCTCAAGACGTGGCTCCGGTGGTGCAAGACGTGTCTCCGGTGGTGCAAGACATGGCTCCGGTCGAGCAAGACATGGCTCCGGTCGAGCAAGACATGGCTCCGGTCGAGCAAGACATGGCTCCGGTCGAGCAAGACGTGGCTCCGGTCGAGCAAGACGTGGCTCCGGTCGAGCAAGATGTGGCTCCGGTCGTGCAAGACGTGGCTCCGGTGGTGCAAGACGTGGCTCGGGTGGTGCAAGATGTGGCTCTGGTCGAGCAAGACGTGGCTCCAGCACAAGATGTGGCTCAAGACGTGTCTCCGGTGGTGCAAGACATGGCTCCGGTGGTTCAAGACGTGGCTCCGGTGGTGCAAGACGTGGCCCTGGTCGAGCAAGACATGGCTCCGGTCGAGCAAGATGTGGCTCTGGTCGAGCAAGATGTGGCTCCAGCACAAGATGTGGCTCAAGACGTGTCTCTGGTGGTTCAAGACGTGGCTCCGGTGGTTCAAGACGTGGCTCCGGTAGTGCAAGACGTGGCTCCGGTCGAGCAAGACGTGGCTGCGGTCGAGCAAGACGTGGTTCCGGTGGTGCAAGATGTGTCTCTGGTGGAGAAGGTGTATCCGGCGCAGGAGGTGTATCCAATGCAGGAGGTGTGTCTGGTGCAGGATGAGGTTCCAGTGCAGAATGAATCTCCAGTGCAGAACGTGGCTCTAGCGCACGACTTGGCTCAAGACGTCGCCCCGGCACAAGACGTGGCTCAAGACGTGGCTCTGGCACAAGACGTGTTTCCGGTGCAACATGTGGCTCTGATGCAAGATGTGACTCAAGATGTGACTCAAGATGTGGCTCCGTTGGTGCAAGAAGTGGCTCTGTTGCAGGATGTGGCTCCATTGTGGGAGCAAAAGATCTGTCCACTGCTGGTGGTGCCTCCAATGCAAGTTGTGGCTCCAGTGCAAATCACTCAGACCAACGAGACAGCTCCAAGCTTTGAGAATGACTTGACCTGTGACGCTTATTGTGACTCAAAACCTTCTGATGAAGCCAGCGAGTCAATGATAATAAATTATGCACAAAAGGATGAGCAATGTTCTGAAGAATCTTTAAACAATTCAACCAGAGAAAACCAATCATTTTGCCAAATGCAAGAAGTACTAACTCATCAAGATTGTGAAGATTTGCATGAAACTATGCCTCCACAAGTGGAAGAGATTGGAAAAGTACATTTAAGTACAAAGGCAACGCAAGCACAAGAATCTGTTCCACATGGAGGGGATTTGATTGAAAATAGAAAGAAGTACAGTGCGGATGAATGGACAGTAACTCAACATTTATTTGCTGTTCCATATCGACCTGAAACAGAAGAAGGGCAGAGCTCATCTATGGATATCAACCAGTGCAGTGTCGACACCTCAAACAAGAAAATCCTCCAAGAACCATCAATATCAGTCCTGAGTCAAGACAACATACCAGAACTTCCTTCAGTATATCAAGAAGACTCCAGCTGCTCAGATACACCAGAGCATGACATGTACGGAGTGTCTAGAGAGCAGCAATCAAACTTACATGAAGCAAATGCACGTCTCGGTCCCCTTGACACAAGGAAGGGATTGTCCAATGATGAGTCATTGAGCAATAATATTTTGTTAGAACAACATGAGGCATTTCATGTACAAACCAACAAGACAGGTGACCAGATGTACAATGAACAATTTCTGCCAATGAGTGAAACACAGCGGTGTGCAGAGAGTCAGGCAAGATTAAGGCAATCTCTTTCTTCAAGTGAGTTTCTTACAGCAACATGCATGTTCGAGAAATCATGTGCAGGTAGAAAGTCCAAAGAAAGAATTCCATTCGCAAACAAAGTGGAACGAGATTTGGCCCGTCCTCCTAGACATACACGGCCACCCACCACCTTAAATACATGTACTTACAGACAAACCCTTGATGATCAGGCTTCATTCAGACAACTCAAGCAGCCTGCAACCCAATACTTACAGTCTTGTGTCCAAGAAGTAGATACAAAGGACACGTGCGGACATGCACGACACAAAAAGCAGTCAAAATTTGCCGAATCACATCTTGCAAATGAAATAGATTCAGGTGAAGTGCCAAGTGTTTGTGAAGATGAACTCGGCAAATATAGTCGAATTAAGTTTCCGATTAAAAAAGAAGAATGCGGATGTCTACAAGCTCACTGTGTTGAAGGGTCTTCATCAGAAATGAAGATGTGCGAAAATGTGATGGCGGCAGATGAACCACAAAACCTTTGTATACAAGAAGAACTTCAATGTGCAGCAGCCAACCAGAGTGAAGAGGTTAAAGATTATCGACCATTCAACTTTAATGCAGCAGTGGCAGCAAATCTGGCTCGCATCGAGAGGAAATCTCCGACTGTCAGTATGGCAATGCCAAATCAGATGTTAGGACATGAACAACAAATGACAGGCCATTGTAGCCACCTCAATGTTATCCTTCAGAAGCTTGCTGTGACATCTTCCAAGAGGCCAAAGCGATATGTTGACCCAATGAGAAGTTCTCAAAAAGGCCATGCCCTTGCAAGTCATCCGGCATGTGAAAACACCTGTCAAACAGCTCCAACCGAAGACGAACAATATAACTCAGCCACAAAGATTCAAAGTTCTGAACAAAAGCACTTGTGTAAAGTGCATGGAAAAGATTTTCACGCAATTCGTCAATCACGAGATGTTATCTGCTCCGAAGGTTCAGTGAAAGATGGTAAACTTGACCCTGAGTTGGTGTTCCAACACACAACCAATTCAAAGCCAGTGGAATTAGCTCATAACAAAACAAACAGAAAGCCAGAATGTACACCTAATCACAAAAGTGTGAAAGATCCATTCTCTAGAGAAAGGACTAACCTAAGGAAAGAGCTCAAGATCTCGAACCAGGTGGAAGCTTGCCCAATGCTGCAGCCTTTACCAAACATCTGGATCGCAGACTCAGAGAAAACTTCAAAACTTATGACCACATCACAGCCACCAGACATATGCTGCACATCATACCAAAGGCCCACGACCTCACTATCAACTCAGCAGAGCCCTTCAAAAAGGTCCATTGGGCTAGATAAAGGTACCACTCATTCCCCAATCTTTGTGACGATGCACTATGTGCCTTATCGTGCTGTTATACTACACAGCAAAGTAGTTCCGGTGATACGTCCACAACCTCAGTTGGCAGAACCTGTTCCTTAATGATGATGGACAACCAAAGTTTCTACCAGAGAACCAAAGTGGTGGTGGAGATCACAATGTCCACACGTTCTCTTCTCGAGAGTAGAAAAGGTCTGTTATAGAAAAACTATATATATATATATATATATATATATATATATATATATATATATATATATATATATATATATATATATATATATATATATATATATATATATATATATATATATATATATATACAGTTATCAGAATCATGTCATATAATATTTGATGATTGCTTTCAATTCGTATCATGAATGTTTTTTGCACAATGTGTCCACTACTGACGTTTCAATAGCTTTGTTGCAATTATCTGACTATATGCTTTCACTGTATTTGGATTTGTCATTTCAATCAATAGTCTTGCCTTACTAAATGCTTTGGACACTGAAAGATTGTGCTGGAGTATAATCGGTAATATTAGTCAAGGAAGAGAATCCTTTGGAAGATAGTGAACTTTCTCAGGTGAACTGCACTAAACGTTGCCTCTAAAAGGCTTTGGTACCAAAGTGCATTGGGCTGATAGGATGGCCTGAAGGTTTGCACACTTGTTTCTGAGCCAATCTAGCCTGGGTTCGAATCCTGACCCAGCTATAAACTCAACGATCATCCTGATGTCTTGCAAGCAGTGCCATCCCTGATCAGATGGGCATTAAGCTGGTCTTCTGTCTGCCAGCATTAGTTGGTGGACGTTAAAAGATCCCATGGTGTCCTTTGTGACAAGCCAGTGAGCTATTGCTGGCACCATGAAAACATTGCAAATTCCTGCCCTAACCGACAGGGTACACTGCATCAGTGGCAGAGCTGCACTCTCAATGATGATGCAATCAACAGACACAAGCTGCATACGATATGAAATGACCAAAGTGCATTGCAATAGGAAATATTTTTGAAAGGGGCTCTGAGGCTGCTGAAAGCCTCCTTGTAATTGAGGTCGACCTTTGTTCGATCTCAACTGGAGATGTTTTACTTTTATTCCTTAAGGCCATATACATATTATGTCCACAAATCTGGTACAAGTTTTAACACACACACACACACACACACACACACACACACACACACACACACACACACACACACACACACACACACACACACACACACACACACACACACACATTCTCCCTTGGTGTTTCCTCTAAACTTTCCCTTTTCTCCCCCTCTCCTCCAACAGTTACCTTCCCCAGCCTTCCACCCCCTCTCCTCCAACAGTTACCTTACCCAGCCTGCCATCCCCTCTCCTCCAACAATTACCTTACCCAGCCTTCCATCCCCTCTCCTCCAACAGTTACCTTACTCAGCCTTCCATCCCCTCTCCTCCAACAGTTACCTTACCCAGCCTTTCATCCCCTCTCCTCCAACAATTACCTTACCCAGCCTTCCATCCCCTCTCTTCCAACAGTTACCTTACTCAGCCTTCCATCCCCTCTCCTCCAACAGTTACCTTACCCAGCCTTTCATCCCCTATCCTCCAACAATTACCTTACTCAGCCTTCCATCCCCTCTCTTCCAACAGTTATCTTACCCAGCCTTCCATCCCCTCTCCTCTGTTTTAATTTCTCCCTCAATTTCGATACTCGCTTTAACTGCCTCATTCAATTTGCACACACAGAGATATGTAGATGGCTCCATTCTTCTCTTTGTATCTGCCAATTTGGCTACTAAAGAGCACTTTCTTGAAATGATGATGCCGCTGCTGACATGAAGTCATAAGTGATTGGTTGAGTTTTGTATCAGGATATTATTTGCTCTGATGTACTTCATGTTTTTGATTGCAGCTGATGCAGATTGTATGATTGTAAAGTGCATGTGGTACCTGTTTGAAATACTATTCCAGTTGCCTAAATGTTTGCTTGAGATGATCCATGATCACCTTATCGTATGCAGTATATACAGTATTTTTAATTAAAATATTTAGACCAATACAGTATTTTTCACATTTGTGAAATGAATGATTTCTCAGAGATCAAGGGAACTTAAACTGGAAGCCACAGACAATGAAACTCTTGTTTATTGAAATCCATCTTGATCATGTCTTCCAAAATGGCTGTGGTGGATACTGTCAGATCTTTGCACTTGAAATCAGAGCCTAAATCACCATGATTATCAGTATCTTTGATTTCTCACAGGATCTTAGAAGGAAATATTTTCACTGATGGGCTTCCAGGTAGGTATTGCGTTCAAAAAGTTGGTTGAACGAGATACTCACAGCAGTCCAGGCTCTGTTAGGCTCCTGTGAAACCTGTGGCTGTTGCCCACCTTGTCCCCACAAAAGGGGTCCCCACATCAGCTTGCAATTCTTTCAAAACATATCGAAAGTCCATTAGTACAGTTCACATACACATTTTCAACTAGAATGGCACTTGGTAGAGTGCATACCTCCACCAGGCTGAAAGGTTTACGTTTTGGATCCCACTCGGAGGCAGGATCTGCATCCAGAACTGAAGCAGCATCTAATCGGCTTGTTCTTGTCACCTAACCAACTCATCCACCTAGTTTTGTCAAAATCTGTCCATAACGTTTTGAAATATCATACTACGTATCGTTTTTGGCCCCATCTCTCAATGGTGAAGAATCACTTTAAAAAATTCTCGTATCTGGAACTGGATCTTCACCAAAATCTCATCAATTCTTCCTTGTCACACACCTAAACTGTTCACCAATTTTTCTCTGAATCTGTCCACAACCTTTTGAGATATTCTGCAGACAAACAGACAGAAAAACAGACAGGGGTCAAAACTTAACCTCTGTCCACCTTTGTTGGCGGATGTAAGAATACTTTAGATTTCATCCTCAGTCCTTAATTGAGTTCATGGCCAAATGTGATAACCTGTCCTATGACATTGTAGAGCATAAACAGCTCTTTATGAGCATCAGCTTTGAGAAAGAGTGTTCTGTTGATGCATCCGTTACTGGCATTGTTAGTAACCCCCTCAGTCGAGTTGATTGCCATCCATTGGGGGGGGGGCGTAGCGAACCATGGCGGCAGATCTGGCATGCGTGCAGAACACAGCACGAAGTGGCAGTCGGACAGGTCAAGTTAAAAGGGGAGGGAAAACAATTAACAAGAAAGGAAGACATCTTAGCGTGGGAGGTAAAAGGGTTAAATGATGAACAGAAGGAGCGAGGTGAAGGGATACTGGGGAACGCGGAGGTAATACGGGAGTTCAAAAAGGGGCAAGGGAAACTAAAATCGACCCAAAGGGAGGCAAGGGGGGAAATTATAACGATAAAGAAAGAGTGCAAAAAAGACGCACAACAAGGTGACAGGGAAAACATGGGAGATGGGAAGGATAATTAATAGAAGCAAGGACATAGGAGATGGAAGTGAGGGTGGAAAAAGGGAAGGAGGCAGGAGAAAGAAAACGAATAAGAGCAAAGAAGGTGGTGGAGAAAGTAAGACAAGAGGTAAAAGTAAACAAGATAGACGTGGAAAGGGTGAAAGTGGAGATAAAAGCACAGTAGGAGATGGATAGGGTAAAGGAGTAGATTAAGGGACATGTGGTGGTTGTGAAGGATGATCTAAAGGAGGTGCTTAAATAACTGGAATGGTGGCTCCAAGCTCAGAAGGTAAGAGATGATAGGGTGGTAAAGGAGAATGTAAGAAAGTTTGTGGGGAGCCGCGTGGAGGATGTGAATGAGAAAGCGTGATGGAGACAACAGGTGAGGACCTCAATCTCCCTTGGCAGAGAAAGTATGAGAGAGAGAATGAATGGATTGTGTGTGGTTGCTGAGAGGTGTGCTTAACTCAGAGGGAGCAGGTGAATCACTGATACAGGCAGGGGGCATGATAACTAGCTTGATTAATGGGTGTGAGCCTCCACCCTTAGTGGAGACGAAGTGTTTGGAGGGATCAGGCCCCACGAGGGTCCTCGGGCACTGGTGTTCGCGCTCCAGGTGCTCGATCAGTTCCGCTGGCGCCGTATGACGGTAAGAGCGACCTGGGGGAATTTCTGGCACAATTTTATTGTGTGGCTCATGGGATTGGCTGGGGCCAGGATGAAGGTGAGGTTCACTTGGAGGCAGCATTGCGCGGAGTGGTGACGAAGGTTTTGACGACCCTGCTTGATAGTCCGGCATTATTCAAAATGTCTCGTTTCGGCTCTCAAAAGCCGATTTGGTATAGAACAACAGAGTGAGCTTGTTAATGCTCAGCTCCCTGTCCAAAAACGATGAACAGATGAATTGGCAGTGGAATTGGCACACGACATCTGCCGTGCAGTGAGGATCACACACGCCAACATGGCAGTGCCCACTCAGGAAAGCGTGGCACTGGACTGGTTCATCCAGGCCATGGCAGAGCTCGACTTGAGGTTTCAGCTGTCGGTATGGTGCCCGGCCACCGTGCGTGAAGCAGCCGACATCGCAGCCCATTGGGTATCGATGAGGTACCCACAAAGGGGAGCCGAGTGTTCACCAATAGTGGTACTTCAGGTGGGACCGACATTGCCCAACAAGTCCGGGAGAATGGCAATAGGTGACTGGGAACCTTCGCTGCACAAGGTAGTCAGCACCATTACCAATGAGCGGTTAGCGGGAACAGTGCCATGGCATAAGGCTCTGATGGTGTGACCTGAAAGGTCATTGACAGGTACATCAATTTGACACCCTGAAAGGGGTGGGGGGTGGAAATTAGGAATATAGATGGAGCACATTTAGTTGTAGAGCACATCTATGTAAGTCACATGAGGTGTTTTAATTGCGGCCTGCTGGGTCATAAAGAAAGACTGTTGGTCTCTTTGTAGAGGAGGACCTCGACCCGCCAGACCTCCAACTTCTATGGGCATGTGCCAGAAAATCCGCTCACCAACAACCCCACTCTCCTAAATATTGATGGGCCTTTTGTGATTGTCAGGGTAATTAATGTTTGTACAGAACCATGCACTATAGGTTGTGGAAATGAGAGACAAAAGCATCCATTCTAAACGACCCCAAGGGGAGTCTTTAGATTCTGGTAAGAATTGGCCCGCTCCCATTTGTGAGATTGTTAGTCGCAGTAGCATAGATCTGGAGCCCTAGCAGGAAGCTCTCCACAAATTAATCCATTACCATTTAGATATCTTCTCTTTGTCCTCCGAGAACATTGTACACACGAGCCTGTTGAAGCATTAGATCAACACAGTGAGGCCTGGCCTATCTATCAACCCACCCGACGGCTCCCGTGCAGCAAGAAGGAGGAAGTTAATAAGCAGGTGAAAAAATCATTGACACAGGAGTCATTGATCCCTCAGAAGGTACTTGGCTGTCACCCATTGTATTGGTTAAAAAGAAAAGACCGGATCATGCATTTATGTGTGGACTATCGCCAGGTGAACAACATGACTTTCAAAGACTCCTATCCCTTGCCTCAAATTGTCCTATTTTGACTCCTATTCTATTTTGGCCTCAAATTGTTTTTCCACATTGTATCTTAAGAGTGGTTATTGGCAAGTGGATATGAACAGAGCAGGGAAGGAGAAGATGGCATTTTCCACTGGTAAGGGACTGTATCAGTTCACTGTGATATTGTTCGGTTTGTGCAACACCCCTGCCACCTTTGAGACACTGTACTGTGTGGCATGCCATGGCAATCATGCCTGGTATACATGGATGATGTCCTGGTGCATGCTAAAGCATTGGGCCAAGCTATCACTAATTTGGACCAGTTGTTCAGGTGCCTCAGATAGGCAAGCTTGAAGTTGAGTCTGAGTAAATGCACTGTGTTTGCAAAAGAAGTGACATATGTAGGTCATGTGATCAGACGTAAGGAAGTGAGGACCAACCCAGCGAAGGTAAAGAGTGGTGGAAGAGTGGCCCGTACCTCGTAACATCAAAGAGGTGTGGGGATTTTTGGGGCTCTGCTCTTACTGCTGGCAGAGTTTGCGGAGAAGCCAGGCACCTTCACCGGCTTACAGAGAAGGGGATGATGTTTAATTAGACAAAATAATGCCACGAGGCAATCGTTCGATTAAAGGGGTGTTTGACATCCGCATCCATCTTAGCTTAACCCACTGATGTGAGCCAGGAAGGTTTGGGAGCCGTTTTGTATCAGGCACAGGGGGGGGGGGGGGTTGCGTTGAAAGAGTAATCGCGTATTATAGCTATGCCATCAATTGGCCCGAGAGAAATTATTGCGTCACTCGTACAGAGTTATTGGCTCTGCTGCCTGCAATGACCCACTTTCACTCCTTTTATACAGGAGGCGATTTGAAATTCAGACTGACCATTCCTCCATGTAATGGCTCTTATGGATCAAGAAACCCAAGGGCCAAATTGTGCGGTTGTTGGAGAAGTTGCCGCAGTATGATTTTAATGTGGCACATATAGCCAGGAAGGCTCAAGGGAACGCCAATGCACTCTCTTGACACCCTTGCGTGGGGAAAACCTGTAAATTCTGCACATGACATGAGGATGGAGACCAATTGGACAAGGACCCATAAGATCCTCATTCACACAGCCTGAGTGATGAGGCCAACTTTGCCACAAAGTGTAGAGGACAAATTTTGCACGTTGGATTGGAGCACGGCCCAGTGGAAAGATTCCGTGCTGGAACTGGTGTACAAGTGGGTGAGGGAAGGTAAGAGACTTAGCGAGGAGGAAGTCGCTCCTCTCGGGGCACAATCAAAGGCGTATTGGGCTCATTGGAAGGCTTTGGAATTGAAAGATAACATCTTGTATCGCAAATGGGTGGACATTCTCTTTGTAAAAAAAAAACAAACTTATTGGCCTGTGATAGTCCTCACCAAATTAAAAACCCCAGTTTTACACCAGGTGCCCAGTACCTGCCCCAGTGAACATTTGTGCAGGACAAAGACAACATCTTTGGTCCATCAGAGGTTTTATTGGGTGAACATGGGGCGCGATGTTCATGATTAGTGCGGAGCGTGTGATTCTTGCACCGCCAATAAGGGATCGGCCTGGAGGATGAGAGCCCTGGCACAACTCAACCAAGTGGGGGCTCCGCTTGAGTGGGTGGTGATGGACAAATTGAGCCTGCTCCCCTGCACCCGCCAAGGTAATACATACATCCTCATAGCTATGGACTACTTTACCAAATAGCTGGAGGGTTATGCGCTATCAAATCAAGAAGCAAGGGTTATAATACAGGCCTTTGGAAGGGTTTGTATGTCAGCATGGGATTCTGGAAAAGCTGCACACCGACAAAAAGCGGAACTTTGAGAGCTAGTTGCTGAAAGAGGTGTTCAGTCTCTTATTAGTTTGAAAGACATGAGCAACACCCCAAGACCTAAATCTGATTGGATGGTGGCAAGGTCTAAAAGAACCTTGTTCCAACAACTGGCTTTATTTACCATCTCCCATCAGGATTACTGGAATGAGTATCTCCTGCATCTGTTGATGGCCTACAGGACCTCCCAGCATGGAGCCACCGCATGTAATCTGGCGCTGCTCATGTATGGGAGAGAATGAAGATCCCGTGTAGACCTGTGGTGCGGTCCACCACCTGATCAATCTGTTAGGCCATTGGAGGAAGGGTACGACATCATTTCAAGGAAAACATGGAGTGGGTCCATACCTTCGTGTGATGCCAACTCCATCTGGCGGGCATATAGATGAAGTGCAGGGATGACAATCGTGCCAGCCAAGTGTATTTGCTCCAGGGACGAAGATTTGTTTGTCCAACCCCCGAAGAAGGAATGGCCAGTGCCCCAAACTCACTTTGCCTTGGCAGGGTCCGGGAGTCATCAACGTGGGACGGAATCAGTAAAATCTACCAATGAACCAATGTTATAGCAAATACCTATTTTGTGGGGCAACCCCCCCTTCCCCCTCCCCCCGTAAATCTTCATCAACCCCAATTCCACCCCTCTTCCCCCAATGATGGAAATGTTGGCCAACATGTGGATATAAGTAGATTATTGCTTGAATGTGCTGCATGCCACGAAAGGTGCACTTGTTGAGGTGAATTGAAGAACACAATAAACTTTAACAATTATGTGAGAAAATGGAAAAAAAGGCATCATTGTATCTATTTTGGTTTGGTTGTAATACAATTTTAAAACTGGAGCAAGACTTTGTGGATAGCCTCAACTCCGTTCATAAGCCTAAAATTATCTTCAGCAAATCCATGGTAAGTTTACTCAATCGAATGGTTTGAATAAATCAATAAGTTGTTAAACTTATTTTACTCTTCTTTTCTTTAAGCACCAGGTGCACACAACACTTCAGGACATTCCTGAATGAACCTCCCATTTTTGAGCTTTTTCAACCAGTGCAAGAAAATAAAAGGCTTCCTTTCTTTTCTTTTTAAGCAGTGAAGTCACTTCAATATCTGCAGGCCCCCCGAAAACAAACGGACGCAAACGTGGTCAGACGGAAGGAAAACCCGTCATTCTTGTTACAAAAACAGCTAAAATTGAAGAAAAAGCGGCCTAAATTGAAACCAACACTAATTACGGTCGTAATAGCAAATATAATGGTAACCAACACGTTTTTTCTACACACAAGAACGGTCGTAACAGAAATAAAAACGGTTGTAACGGAAACAAGCACACAAAATCCCGAAATAGATTGGTGGGGAACGGAAGCAAGATTGGTTATTTCCGTCACGAAACGTCCGAAACAAAAGCGGTTCATTCCGGTTACTGTAGTGCGAACAACATGGCGGATGCAGTAGAACGACCTGTTACGGTATGTAAATTTTTAGTGCTTGTGCCTCGAACATAAATGTAATATAGATAATATATAGTGGGTAGTACCTGATGTAGTTTTAACAATTTATTAAACCGAATTTTGTTGTGATGATAATGTTTGGTTTGCCTGTATTTCGAGCCCCCGAGTGAAAAGGATCGCTAGTTGTGTATGCCCAGTTCAACATAGGGGATCGTGTATGGGATCTTTTTGTACAGTTTTTACTTCATATTAACTTTGTTATTTTATTGGAATTTGCAACTTATTATTACCATCAAACGTACCTCTTGCAAATATAAACTAGAACGGGCACTCATAGAGCGCATGCCTTCGCCGCCACTACTTTTTTTGTTCTTGGTATGAGTGTGGGGAACTAGTTTCATATGAATGGTTTTATGACACAAACCACATATCTATAATGTCATGACCTCCCCGACTTTCGGGGGCTACGGACTAAACAACAATCAACTCACGTCGTTTTGGCGAGTCTTCACTCGCAAGCTTGGTGAATACAACGTTTCAACAAGAGAAGGTAATCTTGTTTGATGCTGGTTTCATGCAAATCGAATAAGAATTGACTGAGATATGCCGAAAACCGCATATTTTTCAAGGGCGTGACCCCCCCCCCCGACATTTTACCCCAACCGGTGACATGTGTTATGACGTCATTGTGTCACAAGATTGGGCATTAAATTCTGAACATTTTGGTGCTGGGTTCATGTAAAGCGGACAAGAATTGACCGCGTTATGACAAAAACCGCATATTTTTCAAGGTCGTGACCCCCCTGACCTTTGACCCCTAACCGGTAACAAGAGTATGGGCGTCATTGTGTCATATTGCATATCACAAGATGAGGCGTTGAATTCTGAACATTTTGGCGTTAGTTGCATGCAAATTGAATAAAAATTGACCGTGTTATCGTAAAAAGACGATTTTGACCTTTTCGTGACCTTGACCTTGACCTTTGACCCGAACGATCCCAAAATCTAATCGAATGCTTCCTGGCTAATAACCAATCATCCCACCAAATTTCATGCAATTTGGTTTAATACTTTTTGAGTTATACGAATCACAAGATTACAAATAAATAAATAAATAAATAAATAAATACACGCCGACCAAAACATAACCTTTCGCAGAATGCGAAGGTAACGATCAATCGTCACTGATCGCTGCAGCACGGGGGCACGAATTACACGAAATGTCAGACCCACATTCAGTCAAGAGGGCGCATTTATCGCTGCTTGTATAATATCCCGAACCACAAACGGGTTTTCATTAACAGACATGATATATTCAAGGCAGACTACGTTAAAGTTAACTTACCATAACTTCAAGAACTTTTCAAGCCGCCATGTTTCCCACGTTCTGGTAACCGGAATGAATCGCTTTCGCTTAAGTCTCCGCCGTTTCGCGACGGAAATAACCGATGTTGCTTCCATTCCCCACCTTTCTATTGCGGGATTGACCGTCCTTGTGTCCGTCATGACCGTTCTTGCGTGTAGAATAAACATGTTGGTTTCCATTATATCTGCTATTGCGACCGTAACTACTGTGTTGGTTTCAATTTAGGCCGCTTTTTCTTAAATTTTAGCTGTTTTTGGAACAAGAATGACGGGTTTTCATTCCGTCTGACCACGTTTGCGTCCGTTTGTTAGGGGGGCCTGATCTGTTATGTCCTTCCATCTGTCTGTCTGTCAAAAATAAAAGAGGGGGGAGAGAGAGAGAGAGGAGGGAAGGGAAGAAGAGAGAGAGGAAGAGAGAGAGGAGGGAGGGGAAGTTTAGAGTGAGGAGGGAGGGGAAGGAGAGAGTGAGGAGGGAGGGGAAGGAGAGAGAGAGGAGGGAGGGGAAGGAGAGAGAGAGAGGAGGGAGGGGAAGGAGAGAGAGAGAGGAGGGAGGGGAAGGAGAGAGAGGATGGAGGGGAAGGAGAGAGAGAGGAGGGGAGGGGAAGGAGAGAGAGGAGGGGAGGGGAAGGAGAGAGAGAGGGGTGGAGGGGAAGGAGAGAGAGGAGGGGGAGGGGAAGGAGAGAGAGGAGGGAGGGGAAGGAGAGAGAGGAGGGAGGGGAAAGAGAGAGAGGAGGGAGGGGAAGGAGATAGAGAGAGAGAGGAGGGAGGGGAAGGAGAGAGAGGGGAGGGAAAATGAGAAGGGAGGGGTTAGAGAGAGAGAGGAGGGAGTGGAAGCAAAGAGGAGGAAGGGGAGAGAGAGAGAGAAGAGAGGAGGGAGGGGTGGGGGAGCAAGGACAGTTGGGGAAGCAAGGAAGGGGAAAAGAGCGAGCAAGGGGGGTGCAGGGAGAGTGATGCTGCACTAAATGTCGCATACACTCTGGGAGGGGTGTGGAAATGAGGAGGAGGGGGAAGTGGGGGAGGGTTTGAGGGGGAAGGGTTCTTGACTTGCATTTGGTAATGGGACTTGTGGAGAAGGGAGGGGTGGGGGGCAATACAGGATTGAACGAAATAGGGTACATTAACACAGCACACGGAGACCACCCTGAGATGTCCATGGGGGATGGAGAGGGGAGGGGATTTGGGAGGAGGTAAGTGTGAGGGGAAAGGAAGGTAGTATGATAGGAGGGGAAGGCAGCATGAGGGGAAGGCAAGGCAGTGTGATGGGAGGGGAAGGCAGCATGAGGGGAAGGGAAGACAGTGTGAGGGGAAGGGAAGGGAGCGTGATGGTAAGGGAAGCAAGTAGCAATAAAATGCAGCCAAACAGAAACATTTTCTGTTTAACTACCAGGTTCTATATAAAACTGGACAGGAGCATTTAAAACCCATGCCATCTACCTGACAAAGGCGTGCCTGCATGCATGCGTGCTCGCACCTGCAGTGACCTTTGCATCCCTCTGGTTTGCTCACTCCAAATCTGATTTGTGCATGCTACTCTCTGGGGAAGCCATTTTAAATTCAAAACTAAACCATCAATCCTTAACAATCCCCAGAACAGATGGAGAGGGTGGGGATGAGGGGGAGGGAGAGGGGTGGGAGAGAGAGAGAGGGAGAAGAGTAGGAGAGTGAGGAATGGGAGAGGAAAGGTGGGAGGGGGAGGGAGAGAGAGGGAGAGGGGTGGGAGAGAAAGCTAGAGGTGAGACGGATGGGGGAGGGAGAGGGACAGAGGTGAGAGAGGAAGAGAGGTGACAGGAAAGTGAGGGGAGGTAGAGTGAGGAGGGGGATAGGGAGATTCCAGCAGATGTGATGTCCAATTTAATGTCAATCCGAGAGATGACACACACAATGATGAATCACCCTACCTGTGAAACAATGGGATGATAGTTTATATCTGGGTCGGTATTCAAACCTAGGCAAGACAGCTTAGAGCGATCAGCCATACCTCTCGGCTATCCTGCCGTGATGTGATTCATTGCTTTGTATCAACTGAAAACATTTTTTTTACTCATTGCAATCATTTATTTTATTTTGCCTTCCTAACTCCGGAGATGTCCCCACGGAGAACTGCACCGCAGTATCGCCATGGAAGCTTGTAAAGATCGAAGCTTGAAGAGTGCTTTAAGCAGGCTCTCCAATGAAACGGTTGAAATAAACTTAAAAACGAAAGGTTTAATTTTTGTATTATTTACTGTATCTATCTATGTCAAATTGATGGATAACATAATGAAAGAAGATCATACAAAAAGCGGAAATGTCAAAATAAAATTGCACATTTTCAGTGAGCAAGCCACAGCACGGGGGACTGCATGACAAGCCAGGGCCAAATGCATGCGAGTAGGGCCAGAACTTTGTTCAAGTCGATCAAAATATTCAGTGACATTGCGAATACCTTTGCTGTGCATGACCATGGCTTGGAAACGATAAAACCAAGCTCGCCAAGTGGCTTTAGCACGTTGAATAATTTGCTAAGTGGCTGAAGCACTCCAAGAGGATCGCCGATCGGTCATATAAACACCATTCACCTGGAGACGCCCGGAATGTCTAGCAATGTCCAAATTGAATAAAAGAACACTTTTAGCAGTCAGAACTACTGGTAAGTTCAATTACAGAATTTACATATTTTTTAAATGTGGCTTAGAATAATTAGATTAAGAGATTATTCGGTTATGGCATGTGCGGAAATTAAATCAAGCCACGAACGCTGGCGTCTCTGGCCTTTTATAAGCATTGCAATGTACCCAGCAATTTGTAGGTTTGATGATCAGGCATTCGATGATATGAGTGAGGAAAGTGAAAAGAAACTGTTAAGAAATTGTTACAGCCTGTTCCAAATCATGGCATTGTTCAGCAGGCCAAAAAAATAATGGTGAATTAAGACCCCTGCAAGGGACAGTGAGGTGATTAAGGATGAGCCTTGATAAGAGATATAATTAAATAAGGGTGTTAATTCACTTCAAAAGGGGTGTTTTAATTAACTCAAACCCAGAGAACGTACAACAAGGGGAGCAGTAATAAAGAGGGGCAGGAGAGGGATATAAAAAACAGTGGGGAACAGAGACATGAGTGGATCTGTGGAAGGGAGAGGGATGGGGCGGGGTACACGGGGTAAGCAAGATGGACACTACAGGAACTTTCAGGAAGGAAAGCAGGGAATTTGAAGGAGGTGGGTTTAGGTTGGATTAACGGGGGTAGAAAAGATCATGGTTTTGGATGTTTGAAGATTAGAGGTGGTGGTGAACAGCTGTTTTGAAGACCCAGAGGGAAGAAGAAGATTGAAGAGATGGTGGAAGTTGGTTTCATGGGTGGGGAAAAAATAGAGGAATAGATGAGTGAAGGTGAGTAGTGATTCCATGTCATGCCTGGGAGTGCAGGGAGAACCAGCGTTACAAGTTAGCGTTTGCAGTTTCACCATGTGTGCCCATGTACCCATTAAAAATAATAATAATTAATTAAAAAAAATTCATCACAAACATTCCCAGGAGATCCCTGAATTAAGCGTAGTTGGATTTATTGAAATCCGTTAGTCTGTTCTCAAGTTATAACATGACAAGACAGATTGACACGGCTCATTTTATAATATAGATTTCAATCCAAGCAAGGACTGAGCATTTCCACCATCGAGTGAAACTCTGTGCAAGTATTTTGATAATTCTGGCGAAAGAGCACTTATCAGCAGAAACCCTGCACTTTGAACTTTATAAAATGTGCAACAGAAGGGTAGCTAAACTTATTAATGATATGTTGGCTTCTTTGCTTTTTGTGAACAATTCCAAAGGTCAATCTAAATGTCAACTCTCTCAAAACTATGATGGTAACTGCAGTTTAAAAGTATCTGGCCGTTCTTTGTTTCACAAACAAAAGGTGAAGTTACAGTTCCTAGTTAACCCCGCACACGAGAAACAAACAAACAAACAGACAGGGGTGAAAACAGTAACCTCCGTCCATCTTCGATGGCGGAGGTTAATCATCGTTTTGAATATTTGTTATGTTGCCCACAACAAATATTTCCCCTGTTTACTAACCTCCGCCATCGAAGATGGACGGAGGTTACTGTTTTCACCCCTGTCTGTTTGTTTGTTTGTGAACAGTATTACGGAAAAACTTCTGGACGGATTTCAACGAAACTTGGTGGGGTATTAGGTATGGTCCAAGGATCATGCCGTTAGATTTTGGACTTGGTCCAAAGTCCAATATGGCCGCTATGGCGGCCATTTTGAAAAAATGTTTGAATTTTTGTTTTTGCATTTCTACATGTTTAAAGTGATTCCCAACCAAAAAAAAAAATTTGTTCGAGAAAAAAAAAAAAATTTTTGCAACTTTTTTTCAAAAAAATTCCATTTTATTTGAAAAATATTTGAATTTTTTTTGCATTTCTACATGTTTTAAGTGATTTCCAACCCCCCCAAAAAACTTTGTTAGAGGAAAAAAAAAATTAGAAATTTTGCAACTTTTTTTTCAAAAAAATTTCGATTTTTTTTTTTTTTTTTTGGCATTTCTACATGCACGTCGATCTAGTTTAGTTTATTCAATCGTGGTTCAGTAGAGTCTGATCCGTTTTGACCTACAATGAATAGGATATCAGGTTCACTTAAGTGACCCAGCAGTATTGACGGCGGAGGTTTTGCACTCTACCGAGTGCTCCCCCTCTAGTTTTCCCTGTTTTATCATCAAAATTACTTGGTGGTGATGTATTATCAATTGTATATTGCAAACTACAGCATTATATTGGTGTTTTTCAAAAATAATGGGTGCTGTATCAAAATTTCACTAATCTGGCAGCCCTTTTGTTGATATTGGTTACCATGGGAACAATATTTTTTCCTTCCTACCAGCGCTGTTCATACTGTCGAAACTTTGTCAGGGAATGAATATTCTAGAAAATGATACCAGAGATTTGTTGGTAAATTCAATCAATTTAGTGTGATAATTAGTTTTTTTTTTAAAGTATCAAAATGCAGTAAAAATCACAAACTTATTCAGGAAATGGGGGCGTAACCATACAAAGTTATTCTGGCTGGAAAGGGTTAAGCATTTAAAAAAAAACCTAGGCAGACTCCAGAGAGGTGGCAAATTAAATCCTAAACTTTGGCAACAGCACTCGCACTGTCACAGAGTGAGCCTCACATAAAAAGAAGCCCTAAAGCATAGCATAAACATATTTATCTATCCTACAATGTACTGTACATGTAGATCTGAATCTTCAGGAAGTGAATAATATGCAATATACTTACGGTACAATCCTGCTTTCTCAGTCTGCGACACCTCCAACCTGCATTCTCATAAGGAGGGACACATTATCAATGCTGCTACATTTCCTCCTGTGTGATGGATTTCGTCAATTACAGACATATAAAACAATGGGTTTCACCAAAACGTGTAGCTCCCTGTGCTTTCATTCATGAGATTGATCATAGACTCCAATGCTATACTATCAGAGGCCTCCCGCCTTCTCATATGGGGCATGCATGGGTAAAAAGTAGGTATTTGGGTCACCCACGTGTGCTAACTTCCTGGTATCCATGCACAGTGTTGTACATTATCAATGAATGGAAAGTCACTAAATATCTACCTTGTAATTTGAATGCGAATTGACTTTGACCTTGTCTTAAGTGACCTTTCCACCACATAAGGTGGTCTTAAGTTGGTGATTATTGATGAAGATATCAAACTCTACATTTTTCACCAGTTTTCAGTTCTGTAGGTTCTATGTCAATTAAAGTAGAATCAAAGGTCATTTGGTGCAAATTGACCTTTGACCTTGTCTTAAGTGACCTTTCCACCACATAATCTTGTCTTAAGTTGGTGATTCTTGATATGTAGACCTTACTCAACATTTTCCATGTGGTTTCAATCTTGTAGCCTTTAAGTCAAATAAACCCATAATTAGCACTAATTAGTGTCTGTCTTAAGTGACCTTCCCACCACAAAATTTTGTCTTAAGTTTCAGATTCATAATTAGTATGGCATTCCTCACGATGTAGCATTGGTGTCAGCCTTGTAGGCACCAAGTCAAAAAAAGTTGAATTTGGGGGTAATTAGAAAGACCCCCCCTTCCCCACTCACCACTGAATGCACTTAAGGGTTTCTGTGGTCAGGTCGGCTACCTGTACCCCACCAAACAGTCAAAGCTTTTGTAGTTCCCATGTCAATGAAATCTCAGCTTGCTCTTGGACTATGTGTTGCTCGGTGACTGACAGTGCAGTTTACCATGATGGGAAGAAACTTGATTTGCATCGTTTCTTCTGGAATGCACGCTGTTGGAACTTAAGTTTCAGATGGCTGCCCTTGCTGCTTTTGAAACTTTTGTGCAGCCATTCAGTTTGCATACCGCATTTAATTGAATGTCTCTAACCCACTGTGTTTCTTTCGTTCGTTTCTCGGCTTTGCTATTTCATAATGAAAACTAAGAAACATAACCCGTCGCTTTGCTGACGGGGATGTTAAGAGGGAGAGAGATGAAGAGAAGAGAGAGTGAGAGGAAGAGAGCAGAGAGGGAGGGGAGAGAGTGGAGTAGGGGAGGGAGAGAGAGGAGGAAGGGGAGGAGGTAGGGGAGGGAGAGAGAGGAGGTAGGCGAGGGAGAGTGGAGGGAAAGGGAGACAATGAGGGGAGAAGACTGAGGGAAGGGAGGGGAGGGGAGAAAACGGACGGAAGGGAGATGACGGAGGGGAGGGTTGGAAGGGGGGAACAGAGGGGGGAAGGGGGAGGTGGGGAGAGTGACACCTCACCAAATGTTGCTATACACTGTGGGAGGGATGGGTGCAAGAAGGGGTGAGAGAGAGAGAGAGAGAGAGAGAGAGAGAGAGAGAGAGAGAGAGAGAGAGAGAGAGAGAGAGAGAGAGAGAGAGAGAGAGAGAGAGAAAAAGGGGGGGAGGGGGGGAGGAGGAAAAAAGAATAGAGAAAGGTGAGGGGTGGAGGTGGCATTAGCAAAGAGAATGATGTGTTTTGCCTAATGACCGAACACACACAAAAACTCATGTCAAAACAACTGTACACACAACCACAAACCAGAGTTTATAATGTAATCCACTGGCTCATCTGCAAAAACTTTGACCTCCCATTTCCAGAGAATTTGTGGGAACATGAACCAAAATAAATCACTGAAAACATGGAAGTACCTACCACTCACATACGACCTAATGAACCCATCGAGCATGAACATCGAAAACAAAGCGTTGCGACCAGATAGCTAGGTACAAAAAAAGAGAAGAAGGCATTGCTAAGTGAGGTGTTAATACGAGTGATTTTGGACTAAATGATGCAGAAATTACGAAAATGACCAAACACCAAGACCTCAAGAATAGAGTGAAAAGATCCTGGTAGCTGAAGAATACCAAACTTGACCCAGTAATAGTTTGAGCTCAGGGAATGATGATGAAGAATCTCACAGAGATATTAAAAACCATCCCTGGGAATATTACCACAAAAGAACTGCAGTTGGAAGCTGTCTGGGGCTCAATGACTATTCTGAAGAGAGCCCTCGGAACAAAACTTTGAGAACAGAAAACTTCATAGCTTGGTCCATTTATCATGACCCCTTACCAAAATGAAGGTGGATACTTTGAGCCCACCCTGGGAGGACTCCATTCCACATTCTGAAACTCGCATATGTAGATACCAATCAATGACACACACACACACACACACACACACACACACACACACACACACACACACACACACACACACACACACACACACACACACACACACACACACACACACACACACACACACACACACACACACAGTCCTGGGACGGGAACATTTATAATCCACGCTATCTATTTGGCAAAGGTCTGACTGCATGAATGCATGCTCGTACATGCAACGACCTTTGCACCCCTCTGCCGGCTCACTCCAAATCTGATTCGGACATGCCACAGTCTCCTCAACAGAGAGTGAGCGGTGGGGGAGCAGGTAGAGGGGTGGGAGAGATAGAGGGATGGCAGGGGAAAGGGGGAGAGGGGAGCAGTTGGAGAGAGAGAGAGAGAGAGAGAGAGAGAGAGAGAGAGAGAGAGAGAGAGAGAGAGAGAGAGAGAGAGAGAGAGAGAGAGAGAGAGAGAGAGAGAGAGAGAGAGAGAGAGAGAGAGGTCAGGGTCAAAAAGAGGGATGGGGTGGGAGAGAGAGGGGTGGGATCGGGGTGAGAGAGGGAGAGGGGTGAGAGAGGGAGAGGGGTGAGAGAGGGAAATATGTGAGAGAGGGAGAGGGGTGAGGGAGTGAGAGAAGTAAGGGAAGGAGAGGGGTGAGCGAGGAATAGGGGTGAAGGATTCCGGCAGATGTGACACCTGGTTTAACGTCCATCCGAGAGACGGTACACACATTGATGAATCACCCCACCTCAGAAGCACTGGGTTGACAGTTTATAGCTGGGTTGGGATTCAAACCCAGGCTACACAGAGCGAGCATGCGTACCTCTCAGCTTTCCTACCGTGATATGGTGATTCATGACTTCATACTAACTGAAAACATTTTTTACTCATTGTGATCATGTAATTTATTTTGCCTTCCTACCTCCTGTATCTAACTATGCTATCGCCATTGAAGCTTGAAGAACACACATCCAGTGGTTTCACCAAGCACTCCACGAAACGGTTGAAGAAACTTTTAAAAACGAAACGTTTCATTTTTATTTGTATTGTTACGGTTCTATGAACCGTATGCATTCAAACATACAGGTGCTCCGAAGTTAGTTATGCCATGAAGTATACGTGTCGACACAATCCCTCCTTGTGTGTTGTGGGAAATTGAAGGGGTGCGTTCCGATGTTTTTATAGTTAGGGTAAAAAATCTTTATTTCCCCTCTTATTTGAACCACAGTACCTTTTTCTCGTTTTCCGAGGTTAAATCTTTGTGAGGTACCTTTTTGGCGAGTGCAGTCATGCGTGGCGGGCTCCCTGCATGGCCGAAACCCTGCCCAGAAGAGGCGGACCCATGGAGGCCCTGTCCAATTAGGGTGGACATTGACGTCAGTTTCACCAAGGCCCCGCCCCGCTGAGGGAGGTCGATGGACTACGAAGGGACCCTCGGATACGCGCGTTCATGGGAGTTCAGTCAAAAGGCTCAGTTCAGTTCTGCATCCGCTGGGCATTCGTTGGAGTTTTGCTGGAGTCTTGAGTTCAGTGTATGAGGAGGATTGACAGACTGAGAGCTTTTTCACGAGTCTGTGGGTGGTGGTGCATGGCCGTTCTTCGTTGGTGGAGCGATCCGTCTGGTCTATTCCGATAACGGCCGAGGACACCCAACCTCGACCGGGTCTCTCGCTGGGTCCTGCCCGCAACCCTGATCCCCACCCTGGGACTCCGCTCTGCTCCGCTCGGGTTCCTCTGTGGACACGAGACCCATGCGTGTGACTGTGGGCCGAGCTGAACAACCATTGGCAGGTGCCGCACCACGGAGCACCCCTTCCTCCAAAGTGCAGGTTCCCAGCCGAGCCTCGACCCCAGCTCGTCTCTCTCCCTGGCTGCGAGGTTCCTTGGAATTCACCTGGGTTTTATTTTTGTCTGTGTGTGTCTGTGTGTGTGGCACCGTCTGCTAAGTACAACTGCATAAGTGTTTTCGATCATTGTAAATCTGCTGTATATCTGCGATAAGCTTGCTTTGTGCCCTTCTTGCTGTAAATAAAATAATTGTAGAAATGTTCCCAGTTCGTTTCCATCCTTTCATTCATTGGTCCAACATGGTTCGGATCTGAGTTTTAGCCGGGTCTTTGTTCCCGTTAATCTGCTCATCCTAGACAGCACGGCTTTGGCAGTTCCGCTCGACTGCACCCAAACCGGAATTGGTAGTCGGTAGTTGGAACTCTACCGCAGTTGGTAGAGTGACCCGGTTCGAGCAAGACGTGCCGAGGACGTGGTTCCCCGGTAGACGACACCAAGTGGTTAATTAGGTAAATAGTACAGTGGATAAGCCTTCATATTTTAACAAATTGTGCATTTTATGAGGAAAGCATGAAATTTCTAGCATAGTTAGGTAATACCATAAAGTTTATTTTCGGATGTGGAGGGAAGTCAGATTTGACCTCTGAGGACCGTGAGAGGTCAAATCCAAGATGGCCGCTCGTGTTCAAACGTCCTTAATTTTGGAACCAGACTGCGCAGAAAAACATTTACGGTGTCATTTCCAACTAAATTGGGGATGCCCATTCATTTGGTGATACCTTTGAGGATGTCAGAATTCAAGGAAATGAATTTAGGTCAAGGCCAAGATGAAATTTATCAAAAAATAAGCAATCAGGTTAAGGCACTTGTGACAGTGCTGGAAGAGATGGGGAATCCATTTCTAGAACACAGTCAAGACCTACTAGTCATTGACACAAGGGATATCGTGGACACCTAAGTGGCTGAAACTGTGAGAAGGATCGAGACTCTTGATGAGGAGCAGCACACCAAGTTTGTGAGAGAAAGGTGTTGTACACTCTTCCAGCCTATCACACAAACACTTGCAAAGAACAAGTTGCCACTGTTCAGTAGGCCACCAGTCAAGATTAAGTCAAAACAGAAGGCACAGCTCGCAGCACTGAAGAGTGACTGTGGTCTCTTTTCGAGGCTGTACATCTCCTGTCAAACACGAGATGGAGACATGGACAATTTCTTCTCCCATGAAAACCAGGCAGCCCCGCCAGCTCTGTCAACTGGAGGGAAAATTCGGATTGGGGTTAAAGCAGATCTACTTCGCTGCCTGGAATCAGATCTGCTCGAAAAGAATAGTGTTATTATGGCTGATGCAACAATTCTTGATGGTGCAGCTGTGGTTCAAATGCTAAATCCGGGAACATCAAGAACATTTCAAGAGTATGGAGAAAGAGTGTTTGCACCATACATCTCTGCTCAACTTGAGAAAAGCAGCCGCATCGACCTTGTCTGGGATGTATACCTACCCGCCAGCCTCAAAGCCTCAACAAGACAGAAGAGGGGAAAGGGCACCAGGAAAAGAGTGGCTCCTTCTACTGCGATGCAAAAGAACTGGAAGGACTTCCTTCGAGGCGATGATAACAAAACCGAATTGTTTGCTTTCCTGTCACGTGAAGTTGTTCATCTTCCTCTATCAGAGGGCAAGGAACTGTTTGCAACAGATGGAAGTGGAGTCCTTTGCTCTCCAGCTGAGTCATACTTGGCCTGCCTTGCCCCATGTTCGCAGGAGGAGGCCGACACTCGTCTACTTCTGCATGTGGCAGATGCTGTTCAAAAGGGGTGTAAGAAGGTGACCATACGTACCATTGATACTGATGTGGTAGTACTGGCTGTAGCTTCATTCAGCAAGACAGCTCCTAATGAGCTGTGGGTTGCCTTTGGTGTCGGGTCAAGCTTTCCTTACATAGCTGTTCACGATATGGTTGTCACAATGAATCCAATACAGTGTCTGACTCTTCCAGTCCTTCATGCTTTCACCGGGTGTGACACTGTATCTGCATTCGCTGGAAGAGGAAAGAAGACTGCCTGGGAAACTTGGAAGTCTTTCCCAGAGGTGAATGATGCTTTCAATGAACTCCTATGCATGCCAAGTGAGGTCAGTGAAGGATCAATGTTACTGCTCGAGCGATTTGTGGTGCCGATGTACGACCGAACCAGTGAGAGCACGGAAGTGAATGATGCCAGGAAACAGCTCTTCACACAGAAGTCTAGAACTCTAGAGAACATTCCTCCAACCCAGGCAGCACTCAAACAGCACATTAAGTGAACTTCCTACCAGGCCAACTGTTGGAACCAGGCATTGGTCCTGGATCCAGAGATGCCAGAGCCATCTGACTGGGGCTGGACAAAGGAAACAACTGGGTGGCAGCCGCTTTAGACCACTCTCCCCGAAACATCAAAATCGTGCCATGAATTGATCTGCTGTCGCTGTGAGAAAGGATGCACTGGACGGTGCAAGTGTGCCAAAGCTGCGCTCAAGTGCACTGCACTGTGCTTCTGTTCTGGAGGCTGTTAGATTTTGATCACTACCATTACCATCATCATCATTGCTATTAATAAAGTATTAAATAGCATGGGACTATTCATGGGACTAGCAGCATGGGACTATTCTGTTAATTTTTTGTATTATTATCCCTATAGTGTTAAAATGGAAGCGAAGTTTTGCTATATTGCATAGTTCCAATCCATTGTCTTTACCAAAAGAATGTCCAAAAGTTTTTAGCATAATTTGACCTTGACCTAGATCGAAATGCATTTCCTTGGCTCCTGGCGATCTCAAAAGTATCACCAAACGAATGGCCATTCCAAACTTAGTTGGAAATGACACCTTAAATGTTTTTTTTACACTGTTTAGTTCCAAAATTAAATGCGTTTGAACATTAGACCCGGTGGACTGGCAGCCATCTTGGATTTGACCTCTCACGGTCCTCAGAGGTCAAATCTGACTTCCCTCCACACCTGAAAATAAACCTTATGGTATTCACCAACGATGTCAGAGAATTCATGCTTTTCTCATAAAACGCACAATTATTGTGCTTATCCGCTGTACTAAAATTGGTTCTCGACAAAAAGACCCTACGCTACAATGGTGGAGGTATTGGTGTCCACGGTCGGTTAAGCGAGTTATCCTTTGTGTGTGCCTCACGGAGTTATCTGTGAGCGACGGCCTACAATTCCGGGAGTCTGGTGGGAGACGACATAACTTCCCCCACCTAGCGGTCGTTCTCGCCACCGGTCCCCGGCCCGCAACATTTATCTATGTTGTATTTATCTATGCCTAAGTGATGGGTCATATATTGGAAGATCATACAAAAAGGGGAAACATCGTGGGAAATAAAATCTCACATTTTCAGCAAGCCAGCCACCGCATGTGCACCTGGGAACAACAGGTGGCCAACGCAGGTGAGTGTCCCTGACCTTTGTTCAAGTCGATCGATATAAAGTATTGTTACGGATCTGGAAACCATAAGCATTCAACATACAGATGTCCCAAAAGTCAGTTATGTCGTTAAGTATGTGAGTAGTCAGATCCCCTTCCTTTTGTCTAGTGGGAGAATCAAAGGCGTGCATTGCGATTTTTTTTAGTTAGGTCATTACATCTAACAACCATCCCATCTGCATGACCCCTCGGCCCATTACGATCCATGGTACCATCGTGCTTGCAGCCCTCAGTTTGTGGGCCACAGTGCACCTTTGCCTGAGACGGATTCCCGAGGATGTTCGAGGCAGTTTCACCACCACGACCTTTCTCGAACACGCGAGGAGGGGAGGATCGGCTTTCTCCAAACAAGGCCGAAACCCTGCCCCAGAAAGGTATGCTGTGGGACCCTGTCCAATCAAAGGCGGACAGCGAGGTGTGTTCACCAATCCCATCCCCGCTGAGGGAGGTCCATAAAATCCCCGAGCATTCTCTGAGAGCAGACTTTTTATGGGTTTTTGCTGTCACGAAAGGGTTTTTCGTTGAGCAGAAGGTCGTCGAGGTGGTGAACGTGTCTCTGCTGGCCCTCTACAAGGAAGGAAAGAGTGACCCTGACCCCCCTCCGTGGACCCTGGCTATTCACCACCCGAGCTCTGCCATGAACCTCAAGTCCCACACGTGCGACTGGGGATCAAACCAGCGACCATTGTCAGGTGCCACAGCATGGAGTATCCCCTCTCTGACGGCCAGGTACCCATCCGAACTTGACCCCCAGCTTGTCTCTCTCCTCGGCTGCAAGGGTCCAACAAAGAACTCTGGGTTTCTTTTAATTTGTGTGTGTCTGCGTGTGGGCCCGTCTTTAAGTAGAACTGAATAAGTGTTTTTGGATCATTGTAAATATTCCTTGCCTGCATATTCGAGTCAAGTCTTGCTTTGTGTCTTCATTTACTGTAAATAAATCATCACAGAAATGGTCCTAGTCCGTTTCCGTCCTTTCTTGAATTGATCCAGCATGGTTCGGATCTGAGTTTAGGCGGGGTTTTATCCCCGGTAATCGGACAATTGTAGCCGGGACGTCCCTGGCAGGCCCGCTCGACTGCATCCGAGCCGGAAAGGTGGGTGGCAGAGTGGTAGTCGGTAGGTGTAATTTTACCGCTGCCGGTAGTGTGAATCCGGTTCGGCCAGGCGTTCCGTGGGCGTGGATCCCCGGTAGCTGAGACCACATGGTTACTTTGGTACATTGGATCTAGACAAAATATCCCTACGTCACGCGGTTGAAATATTGGCGACCACAGTCGGTTAAACGACCCACCGGCTCACGCAGTTATCCGAGCGACAGCCTACAATTCTGGGGAGTTTGGTGGGGGACGACGCAAACCTTCCCCACCTAGTGGTCGTTCTCACCACTGGACCCCCGGCCCGCAACAGTATTCAGTGACAGTGAATAAATTGTAGAGTGCTCGCCAAGTGGCTTAAGCACTCCAACGAAACGGTTCATGAGGAATGGCTGGCTTGGCAAGCAATGATCCGTCACATTAAACACCTGGAGATACCCAAGCAATGTCCAAATTCAACAAATGAACACTTTTTTAGGAGTCAGAACTGCTGCTAAGTTCAAGTCTGGAGCTTAAATTTTTTATCCAGCTTAGTTTAAGAGATTCTCGATGTTATGGCATATGCAGAAATAAAATAAAGCCACGAACGCTGGCGTCTCTGGGCGTTTATAAGCATTGAAATGTACCCAGCGATTTGTAGCTATGATGAACAGGCATTCGATAATATGAGTGAGGAAAGTGGAAAAAAACACTTTATCGTTAAGAAATCGTTGCAGCCTGTTCCAAGCCAAGGCAGGGTTGAGCAGGCCAAAAAACATGGTAGCTTTAGACCCCAGTGAGGTAATCCAGGATATTCCTTAAGACCTCAGAGAGCAAGGTGGCTGAAGATCACCTGAAAAAGGCTATAATTAAATGAGGTCAGTAATTATCTTCCAAAGGGGTGTTTCAATTAAACCAAACACCCAATTTTCATTCATACACTTCCTTGGAGTTCCATTAGTATGCATGCAAAGTTTCAGGCTGCTCGGTCTCATGGTTTTGGAGTTAAGGAGGAGGCACACTGACACACATGCATATTGACATTTATTTGTATGGATAACCCGATGCACATACATGAAGCAAAAACATGTGTACAGCTTATATGCATATATATATATATATATATATATATATATATATATATATATATATATATATATATATATATATAATACATCATGGTTATATACCTGGGATCATTCCAATTGCACTGGGCCATTGACTAACAACCAGGCCCGAGGCCTGCCGAACAGTGCTACCCCGTACAATGGCAGCACATAATTTAATTGGGGTGAAGTCAGGGCAGCTGTCCAGCCAATGGGTGCAAACCAGTCGGGTGGAGTCAGGGCAGCTGAATTGCATGAATGCATTCTCGTACTGCATGATGCACCCATGTATAATGTGATATTTTCTTAGTCTAAAAGGGCATAACGCTGTGAAAAATGGACGAAAATCCCTGAAACTCGAAATTGTTCTGTACCTTATCATAATAAAGTCATGTACCAACTTTCAGTTGAATATGTTAAAGGGTGTCAGAAAAAATGTCTGAAAAACCACCGTTGGGACAGATGGATAGATGGATCCTGGAATGGCCTACATGTCCCAACTCTTGAATAAGAATGCTCCAGTACAGGCAGTTTAACCAACACTTGCAGAGTTTCATATCACCTTTTCTTTAATTTAAAATACTACAAGTACGTCGATAAAAACCGTGCCTTTTTCACAAAACCACACGTCTCGCCAGACTGAGGAAGAGTCCGCATGCCCTCTGCAGCGGAGATAACGCAACACATGGGCGGAACATAAAGATGCATGAGGATAAACATGAATATGCATGAGGAAAAAACATGAATATGCATGAGGAAAGACATGGGGATAGCATGAACATACGTTTTACATTCAAACTTGATTTCATCACACGGAGAGCAAACTTTTTGTCCTATAGTCCCCTCCGGTGAAACCGTTAGGGGACTGATAAAGGTGCTCTTGTCACATACAGTACTCTTGGCAAAACACTTTAGAACCAAAAATTATCATTACATCAATTTAGTCACTAAATTAGATTCAGCAAAGATTGTACTTCACTTCAAATTTGCCTTCTGTACCCTTATCATTCCACCCAAATGGGGGAGGGAGGAGAGAGGGGGGGGGTAAAACTGCTCGTGTTTAACACCACAAATCAGAAGTATAAAAAATTCCATGCAATAACAATGAAATTCTCCAGCATGTAAACACATTTTAAAAGAAATAAAGGAACAAGTAATAACAATAAAAACATTTTAAATGAGAAAGAGCAATCAGAGATTGCAGACCCTCCCCAGAATTTGTTTTGTGTGGCGTTTGTGTACTGGTGTGTTCCATAATTAAGAAGAGACATAATTAACCTCCGCCATCGAAGATTGGAGGTTACTGTTTTCACCCCTTTCTGTTTGTTATCTTGCCAAAATGAAGTTTTTGCAAGATATGTTAGTCAGCTTGTATGTTTTTTTTTTTTGTCTGTAATCACGTATCGATCACTCTGCAGAGCACAGTTATCATTGGAAATTTTTGTAACTTCGCATATCAGAGTCCTATAGAGGTCCCTTTCAGCGCATACAATTTTGAAGGTCAAGGTCAAAGACCAAGGTCACTTTGTCGCAAATCAGGGGAGTCGACGAAACCCTTATTTTTTGAGTAATTTTGATCGGATCGTCTTCAAACTTCATGGGAATATAGTTCATGGTCTGGCGCTCAGCTGATTAATTTTTGGTGGCGATCGGCCTTGACCTTCATGGTTAGCGCTGGAGGTCGAAAGTTTTTGACCCCAAGGTCAAATTTTGAAATCTTAGGTACCATATCGTGTAATACCTCAAATTGAACACCTCGATGAGTGCTTTCTAGATATGTCAAGCTTGAGACATTATGACGTCATTTGGTGATGTTATGAGGCAAACGCATATTTTTCATGGTTACTCTGTAGAACGATTCTCATCGGAATCTCTCGTAGGCAGATATTCCTCAAGGAGTCGCTCCTGGTGGATAGCAGCTCTGTTCACCTCAGTGTGACCTTAAAGAAGTCACACGTGGTCACCTTTTGGCAAGATACGGGTCACCCTGCGGGTGACATTGGTTTATTTGTTTGTTTGTTTGTTTGTGAACAGTATTACTGAAAAACTCGACGGATTTCTACGAAACTTAGTGGGTGGATTAGGTATGGTCCAAGGATCATGCCATTAGATTTTGGACTTGGTCCAAAATCCAATATGGCCGCTATGGCGGCCATTTTGAAAAAAATATTTGAATTTTTTCTTTGCATTTCTACATGTTTTAAGTGATTTCCAACCCCCTCCCAAAAAAAATTGTTAGAGAAAAAAAAAATTTTGCAACTTTTTTTTCAACAAAATTTAGATTTTTTTTGCATTTCTACATGTTTTAAGTGATTTCCAACCCCCTCCCAAAAAAAAATTGTTAGAGAAAAAAAAATTTTTTGCAACTTTTTTTTCAACAAAATTTCGATTTTTTTTGCATTTCTACATGTTTTAAGTGATTTCCAACAAAAAAACATGCCAAAATTATCATTGCGGCTGATTTTGGAACTTCAAGTGGATATACCCACGTAAAATCAATTTCTGTCTCAAGGAATCTAGTTATGACGAATGAATTGAGTATGTAAAAGTTAAAAGTAAAAGGGAAAGTTGCAAACTATAACTCTGTGAGCACTGTTGACGTCAAATTGAATGAATAGGATATCAGGTTCACTTGAGTGACCTAGCAGTATTGGCGGCAGAGGTTTTGCACTCTACCGAGTGCTCCCCCTCGAGTTAGAACTGCAGTACTTTATAATTGCTGGCACTGATGACCGGGTACCAAGACGTCCCGCTTTGATGCAACCACACTTTGATCGGACACCTGACCCTGAACAATGACGTTTTCATTATTATTCAATTGAATTTAGAATGGGATTAAAATAAATTCAAATCAAATGGAAGACCAAATAAAATAGGTGCTGTGTTGGAGTTATCAGAAGGAACCCGAACAAGCAAAAAGCAAAGATGAAGTCATCAGAAGGAATCTGGATAGGATTTGCATTTCAGCTGCTACTCCACTACCCTCAAACCAATCCAGGTGCAGCCAAGTGAGCCTTTTCCAAACAAAAAAGTAGAGGGGGAGTACTCGGTAGAGTGCAAAACCTCTGCCACTAATACTGCTGGGTCACTTAAGTGAACCTGTATCCTATTCATTGTAGGTCAAAACGGATAAGAATCTACTGAACCACGATTGAAAAAACTAAACTCGATCGACGTGC
>NC_140975.1:55873314-55883314 GCF_056783735.1 Eptatretus burgeri | reverse complement strand
GCGTTTCATCAAAACCATCCGTTGAGCCACCTGGAAGTAGGGGAAAAAAACAAATAAAAGTTCATGAACCTATTGCCGGAAGGACACCGTTATGTCTTCAACAGCTTTTCTCGACTTCATCATTTACGAACTAAAAAGTAGGTCAAGGAGGATACTCAACAAATATCAAATGCACAACTTCAATGCAGGTCCACTATTGTGATGCAAGAACATCTTGGAAGGCCAAATGGTCTTTGAGATTCCGCATTGGCAAAATTGAGCGATGACAAAAAATGCGTTCTTTGTTTCAGACCGTCATTTGACCTTGACATTTAACCCGGAGGGGTATGACGCCGATTAAATGTAAATGCGGTTTTCTCTAGGCTATCTAGAGTGGGAAATTTCATTCTAATCGGCCAAACCTTAGTCGACTTCTGTTGAAATGTTAATAATTAGGTCATGACCTACATTCGGTCAAGGTCAAAATAATTTTTTAATGTCAACCCCACATACATTTTATTCCCATTATTGATACAAAATTTCATTCCGAAAGTCCCACCCGGATCCGAGATACAGCTGAGACATTGGCAGAACATGCCTGGTGTTGGCTTAATGGTTAGGGTGGTGGGCTTGGAATCTGAGGGTCCTGAGTTGAAATCCCACTCAGCTGTTGAACTAATACCAGGTGGGGTTGATTCTGCCTGTCATCCTTCCGAGGTCGGCAAAATGAGTACCAGCTTGCTGGTATCCTGTGTTGGAGTGGCGACCTGCCAGGATTGTGCCCAAGTACGAATGCCATCGTGGAAAAAAGTTACACCTCTACATCTCCCAAACTGCTCCATGGAAAATATTGAAACATAGCTTATTGTCAGATACTCCCCTTGGGGAATAAGATATGTTAACGATGATGTCATTGGAACCTTAATTATGACGTCATAATTCGAAAGGAAACGCTTGATCTGATCAGTATGAAAAAATATTTCCTCTGCAACTGTTAGTCCGATGAACACAAAATTTTCAGAATATGAGTGTCTCCTCCTGTAGAATTTTTAAAATGATAATTATGACGTCATAGATCATGTGGTGTAGGTGCCATCTTGAAAAACTCTAAAAAAGTTGCACCTCCATAATTTCCAAAACCGCCCCATGGAAAAAATGGAAACATGGCTTATTGTCAAGTACTCCCCTTGGAAATAAGATATGTGAATGATGATGTCATCAGTACCTTAATTATGACGTCATTCGACAAGTACAACGCTTGATTCGATCAGTATGAAATTTATTTCCCTGCAATTCTTGGTCCAATTGACACAACATTTTCACCGTAGGAGCAGCACCTCCTGAAGAATATGTGAATGATAATTATGATGCCATAGGTCACGTGGTACAGGCGCCTGCCTTCATGGAAAAACCTCACCTCCTCTATATCTCTGAAACCATCCCTGGAAAAAACTTGAGACTTGGCTCATTGTCAACTACTCCCCATGGGGAATAAGATGTGTTAATGACTATGTCATTCATGCCTACATTATCACATCATAATTCGATAAGTCCAACACTTATTCGATCATTGTGAATTTTTCTTCTCAGCAATTATTGGTCTGATTGATGCACACTAAATTTTCCCCATAGGAGCACCTCCTCCAGTAGAGTATTTTTTTAACGATAACCATGATGTCATAGGTCATGTGGTACAGGCGCCATCTTGGAAAAACCGAAAAATGTTGTATCTCAATATCTCCAAAACCGTTGACTGCACAGAATAAGTATTCTATGAATACTATCGAGTTTGCAATGCAGTTGAACAAAAGAACAAAGACCAGATCTATTGTGGATGACTTCATCCCAGTAACATGAAATTACACTATCGTTTGAAATGTGGTATTTGAGCATACATTGGGCCATGATGTGATGAGGCTGTAGTGTGTTACTGCTTCTGTATACAGAAAGTCCTTTGAGTATAATGTGCAACTCTTACAATATTGTTGCATGGACAGCAACCATAGATCACCCCAACCACAATTCAAGGTGTTACTCTCACTTACTGGAGTCTAATGCTTTAAGTTTGAACTGAACAATCTCTAGGTTTGCATGAATTGAGCCCAAGGTGTTAACTTGTATTGTTTTCCGTGCTTGTTCTAACACGCCTGTTTCCAAACACAGGATGATTAATGGAATCCACTAGACAAACATAACCCAACAATATGTCCTTGATAAATGTTCTAAGAACGATGCAAAACATGTACGTATCCACAGAAGTGCAAACTTCTTGTGAGTACGTCAACACTGTTGTTGCTAACATAGACCAACACTTCTCAGATTGCTCAGTTTTGTCTTTTTTGCAATCTTTGACCCATATTGCTGTGCCGCCTCCTTCCATGCCTGGGAATATTTTGTGTTTTTTGTACAACAGATAAAATCATTATTTTATTTCAAATTAATTATTAAGGTCAAATTAAGGTCCAAAAGCGATGAGGAGAAAAGAGGTGAACTTAGTTATATAGTTGAACATTGTGCAACACAAATTTCCTTTTTGGCACTTTCAAAAATCTTTCGTTTATCAGTATTTGAACAAAATATAATGGCATTTTACATAATCTTGACCAATCAAATTTGCTGCTTGTAGATCCCACCCACATCCTTTTTTCTCAAGACTGCACTGGGTCACTTGTTCTCTGAACTCTCTAGTTCAAGGGTCATCAAGGGCGTAGCCAGAGGTCTAAAAGCGATGAGGCGAAAAGAGGTGAACTTGGTTGATGTGACGGTGTGCGTAGCGGGGGGGGGGGGGGGTATTGTCCTATTTAGGTATTGTGATAGGAGTGGAGATAAGAGTATTCAGAGCACTGCCGGGTAGCTTTGATAGTTTACTCCCCAGGGAGCTCAGATGGCCAGAGGGCTTAGGTCAGATCATATTTCAGGAAATGAACGACGAGGCAACTGCCTCGTCTGCCTCAGCCTGTCTATGCCCTTAGTCATCAACTTTTTTTCATAGTGCAAGCAACTTTTGATTTCTCACTTCTCAGATTGCTCAGTTTTGTGTTTTTTGCAATCTTTGATCCAGGTTGCTGTGCCGCTTCCTTCCATGCCTGGGAACAAAGAATATGACAAACAGCAGATTGAAGTCTTGGTGAGTCATTTCTACCAGCAAGATGAGCCTGAAGTCAGAGAAACCAGGATAGAGAAGTTGAAAGCACAGTGTCAGGGGATGAATGCAGTAATTACATAAGAGATACCATGAAGCCCAATATGCCTGAAGATATGAATTCTGGAACAGCAGTGATGACTGCAAGTGAATGTTTGCTGACTCCCCTTCTGAGAAATATCACATGGGGCACTTTTCCCTGACCTTCCATATATTGCCAAGATAATTACATCAATTAGATTTTAAGATAGATAATGCCATTTTACTCTGACTAGTAGAGTACTTGCCCTCTGGGCAATCTTGTTCCAAGCATGCAACATGTTCTTCTGACGCATACCTTTATTTGGGTGGTGGATGGGTAACTGAGAGCTCTGTAGAGGTAAAAAAAAAAGAAATCAACCCAGGTTACGTCCTTGAAGTAAAAACATACAGTGCCTATTGAATGTCTACACCCCCTTTCAAAAATTTTCACCTTTTGTTGCCTTATTGCCTGGAACTAAATTGCATTGAATCATAATTTTTCCCACCTATATTTACACATCGTAACCCACAAATTCCAAGTGAAACAAGTTCTAAAAATTTCAGAAAATTAATGAAAAATACAAATCTAGCAGACCTTGGTTGGATCGAAAGACCCTCATATATATATATATATATATATATGTGTGTATATATATATATATATATATATATATATATATATATATATATATATATATATATATATATATATATATATATATATATATATATATATATATATATATATATATATATATATATATATATATATATATATATATATATATATATATATATATATATATACACATATATATATATATATATATATATGTGTGTATATATATATATATATATATATATATATTGTTGCGGTCTTCGCGCCCGCCGGCGTGCGATGGCCACGTAACTCGAATCGCGGCGCGTCGCCCACCGGACGGACAATCCAGTCGTGACCCTCTCGGACTAACGCCGGGAACCAGTCACGGTGGACCTTTCGGTCTCACCGCGTCGAGCCAATCAGCCCCCGCGTGGGATAGGGTTGCTCGCCAAATTCGAACTACCTAAGTACCCACGCGGAGGGTAGACCGGGCGTCGCACCTCGCCGCAGGTCGACTTCGGACACGGGCCACTAGCGACCCGTTCCGACTATCAGAATAACCGAGCGGTGTTATCGTCGACCTCGACGGTTCGATTAATTATCGGGCGTATTCAGCCCACTACCAGCCCTTTACGTGAAGCAAGATGGGGATTCAATGGAGGAAAAAGACGAGCGAAGCGGGAGAACAGTTCAACAATAAAGCACGTTTATTCTCGGCACAGCGGGAAGCACACAAATACAATTCCACCAAATGCACACAAAAAGAAAACACAATTCCATTTACACAAAAAAGCAAACACAAAAGTGAAAACACAGTGCAGAGCTAATTCCGACTACCGAGCACACGGCAACACTTATACAATTCTACTTCACAGACGGCGCCGACAACACATACCCAAAACCAAGGAAAAGAAAATACCCTCAAGAATGAGGTAGGCCTGGGGCCGAGAGACCAGGTCGGGCCTACCCGTCTGGTGATGGAGACGCGGAGCGGCGATGGCCCCGCAACCCGCGGGCCTCGTGGACAGTGCCTGGCAGGGGGGTGGGAACGGGCCCCCTTGGTCGCACTATCTCAGCGCGGGGGGAACAGGAGGGGGTTGCTGATGCTCGGGGTATAGAGGATCTTTATTATCTGCGACGGCGTCTCCACCTCGGCCAGGGTCGCGCTGCCGGCCTCCCTCGGGCGCGCAGCTCCTTGCACGACGCGAGCACCCGCCGTCCGACTCGCCGCCTCTCCACAGCAGCTCGTCCCCTCCGTTCCCGACTCTCCTTCGCCTCGTTCCGACCTTTACGACTCCCTTCTTCCTCGTTCCGACTTCTTACTACTCCTTTGACTGACGAACACCGTCCCTTTTATCCCCCCGTAACCCTTCGCCTTTGACCCCCTCCCTTTGACCTTTCAACTCGCTCCCCATTGGCCCGAGAAAAAGTGGGCGTGAAGGCTTTTGATCCACAAATTTGCATATATCGATCGCCCTGGGGCGGGGCCAGTCGCCCCCTCGCTCACCGATTGGACGGCAAAAAGTGGGCGTGTGTCGTTTTGGATCCGTTTTTGAAGCAGAAAATCCGTGATTTTGTACACGCTGTTCAACGTGCGCCCTACACGAGTCCAGCATCGGTGCCCATGAGTGGCGCGAGATGACGGTGATGCGATGGTGGCGAGTTGCGACGGTAAAGGTCATGGCGGTTGTGGTGAAGCGGCGTTGTGGTTGGTGGTTGTTGTTGTGGTTGTGATGGTGGCGATTGGTCCAAAATAAAGATAGTAAAAGAAAAACGGCTATCCTGAAGAGTCGCAGCACGTATAAATGACATGTATTCCCACTAGACAACGGGTTTGGGCCTAACTACACATGCACTTACCGAGATACCTCACCTAAGGGACCTGAATGGTGGTTTGCGAATCTGGTAACCCAAACACTACCCCTTCCTTTTTACAGACTCGTCCCGAGTCGTCAAATTTTCGTGTGCCATCATGTGTAGTTTTCCCCTAGTACATTTTACCTACGGATCCCTGAGTGCGACATTCATGGTATTCGTGTCCCCAAAATAAATAACCTAAGGAGCTGCGTAACTATCTAAACAAACTCACTCACACGGACGACTTAAATAAAATTGCCGGCGCTAAGACATACATGCCGGGGCGCACTCATATTTACAGTACATCTTAACCTTAACTTACAAATTTTACACTAAACCATGGCCCAGGATCACTGAACTCTGCAAAAGAAAAGCAGTTAGCAGGGAGCCAGGCTGCCCACATGCAGTCTCTGGCTCAAAACAATGCAGGTGACAGGGAACGTGGCTGGCTGCTCACATGCAGTCCAAGGCCTTCCCTTTTTGAACTGAACTCCGTGAACAACAACGGTGCTTGGGCTGCACAAACGCAGTCTCCGTGCCAGCTCAAGTGGCACACGCAATGAGCACAACGAATGAATGGATGAATGGATGGACGCAAAACACGGTGCACGGGCTGCCACTGCAGGCCCGTGTTGTAGCTACCAACAGGGCAGTTCTCGCAGCTTGCAAACTGTTGCCTTGCGGATCCTGGCGCACATGGAAATGAACAGGGGGGCAAAGCAAATTGAACGGGAGCTGGTGAACAGGGGCAGTGGGCATGGCATGGCAAAGGCAGCAGGCAAACGCAGCCCGCAGAAGAAGGCCGCTGCAGCCGCTGCAGGCAACACAGCCGGCAGATGAACTGGCCGGCACAGGCCTCGAAGAAAACAGCCAGCAGATGAACTGGCCGGCACAGGCCCTGCAGCAAAGCAACAGCTGCCGATGAAGTTGGCCGGCCTCCGCCTTGAAGCAAAACACGGCCAGCCGATGAAGTTGGCCAGCCTTGCCGTCAGTGGAAGTTGGTGGAGGGAGTGCGGTGGTGCTGGCCACTTGGAAGGCGGGCTCGGACCTACCTACCCGTCTCCCTCCCAACCTATCGCCTTTGCCTGTCACTGTTCATACCCACTCCCCTTAATTTGTCAAACCCCAATTTAGCCCCAACTTATTTTTTTGTTGTTTTTATTTTTACTTCCCCACTATAAATCGTCCCTAACCCCCTTTATCGTCCTTGTTCGGCTAACCTATCCTGTCACCTAGCCTACTCCCAACCCCTACGTTCCCTTCCCGGAGGGGAATAAGGGAGAGCTGGCGTCCTGTGTCGAGGCCCAACGAAGCCTCAGAATGGCCTCCCCAGAGTTCGGCGATCTTAACACCAAGTGGGTCCAGCGGCCCACACAGCGAGAGGGATGGATGGTGCGGAGGGTACATCTCCTAATCTACCCTATCCATTTAACTGTTAAACTACCCCGGGGCTTTCAACAAGCGCCTCTCGCTAAACTATTGGTTCTAACAACCCAGATTCCCGTCGCCTGTGTTGGTGTCCTTACAATTTCGGGCCTCGCCCCCAATTTTCTCTCCGTGCCCTCACACGGTCTCCTGGCTGGGACACGTGGCTCCCTTTGGCAGGCACGACCCTCTGCCGAATCTCCCGCTATGGCACCCCCGGGCACTACACTGCCTCCGAGCCTACCAGCTCCCTAACACCGGGGAGTGCCCCCCATGGCACCTCCCCCCTGAAACGCACACGTGGCAGGCCGGCCTCCCGGGCCCCTTTCCGAGGGTCACCCGTGCCCACTGCACTGCCCACGCGGCTAATGGCGCCCGGGCCCCCGCACCAAGCAGGCGCACCGTGCCCACTACGCTATCCCGGCCCCCATGGGCCCTTGGCCTACTGCCGCGGCCGACTAGCCTGGTGCCGGGGTACCCACTCAGCGATACTCACCTTCGCAGCCACGCTCCCAAGCCCGTCAGCAGGGCTCCTGCACCCTCCAAATGGGTCTCGAGCCTACATTCCCACCAACAGCAAAACGACCTCCGTTTTGTAAATTTGACTAACCCCTAACTCACTTTACTCTGACCCCGGGGTCGCTTGGGCGGAGTCACTCCTCCCCAATCACTCATCGCACCATGCATTCCCCATTCAGCTCCACTCACACAGACCCGCTGGCCTCACTCACTCACCATGTACTCACCTCACAACTCACCAACTCTTCAACACACATACCACTGAACTCTGCCATCCTTCTATCTACATCCCCTAACTAACTCGTGCTCCCACGTCGTCCCTTAAACTATAGCACGTTCCATTTAACCTACGCAGCTAGCTAAACTACGTCCCACTACACATTCACTGTTTGTCACTGTCTCCAAATAAATCATTTTATTTCCCAACCTAAATCTGGCTAAAATCCCTCTAACTAATCCATTCCACGGACTCCATGAGGACTTACCCCTGCCCCATGAAGTCGGTCTAACTAAGCTAACCCTTCCCCTAACTAGTTTCCATCCTGTGCCCTGGTAAGGGGTCTTCCACCCCTTGCCCAGAATCCTGTACACCGAAAGTGAGGCTTGCTTTTTTTTCCATGCGCAGCACCTGCGCGGCAACTCAGAGCTCGCGCACTTTGCACCTGGCCGTGACGTCATGCAGCTGCACGTGTTCCTCGTCCCTCCTTGGACGGTACCATCGGCCGGGATACCCCTCCTGCCGGATTCCAACCACACGTGCAGCCATGGCGTCACCGTGCGCATAAAAAAAAAACACAAGCCACACGTCTCGAGGGGTTCCCCACGCGAACACATGTGCTTTGCCCGTTGGAGCTTCACACACACGATCGCGTGGAGAACCCGTCCGGTCCAAATCCGTTTACCTGCCTAAACTTTGTCCGTCCGCGGATCGGCAAATCCACCGCGTGCGTTTCCGGACCGGGACTTCACTCGCAAGCGACCCCGTGGCGGCCTCGTGCGTTGCACAGCCCGACCCGCGTGCTCACTGCTGGGTGACCCCGGCACGGTCCTCAAAACAACTACAGCCGCCACTCGGCTTTCTTTCCTCTGTCGCCTTCGTCGTCGCCATTCCACACACGCATACCTGCGTGTTCACGTACGCACACAGTCCACACCATCACATTCACACGGAGACGCGGCTGGCTCCCGCCGCATGCCAACCGACATCTCCCTGTCATACCGCTCTCTCACACACACGGTCTCCCTGGCACACAGCGACCTTGCACACGGCCGTTCACTCACGCGTGCCTCACTACTCACACAAACCATACTACTCACACGTGGTGCTCCATTCACTCGCGCGGGCACTCACCCGCGGTGCCCGCCCACACACGCGAGGCACTCAGCGCTGTGCCTCATCCACACACCGTGCCTCACTCATACACGCGGGGCACTCACCCGCGGTGCCTCACTCATACACACGGCGACACTCACACACGCGGTCTCTTCCACACAACGTCCCTCACTCATACACGCGGGGGCACTCAGCCGCGGTGCCTCATCCACACTCCGTGCCTCATCCACACACGGCGTGCTGGGAAACACGTACTCCGGCACCATCGCCACCACACCACTCACACGTGGTGCCTCACTCATACTGGCCGTTTCACTCACACACACGGCCTCACTCACTACGGTGCCCCATCCACACCCGGCGTGCTGGGAAGCACGCACTCTGGCACCATCGCCACCACACCACTCACACACGGGGTCGCTTCCACACACGGGGACGCACTCACGCCTTGCACCACACACACAGGGACAACCACACTGGGATTTGTGTCCCCACAAGGGTCTCCGGGGCCTCTATACCCCCAAGCTCTCCGTGCACCCGTCCACAGCACTCGTCCCCTCAACCTCGCAAAACACGACCGAACTCACCTGGTCGTGACTACGCCTCAAGGGGCATACTCCCTCCCTCGTTCCTGGAGGAGGCCATCCCGCTGCTCGCACCGGGTCCCTACACGCTCCGCGAGCTCACCCCATTATCCTCCACTACCTCCGTGTGTGTGTGTGTGCGTCACTTACCCCATCTTCATCGTGTAGTCTTCCCTCTATTTTTTGTCTCCCGTGTCTCTGCCAACTCTTCACCCTTTACCTCCCTTGTCTCAACTATTATTTCCGTTGTCGTCACCTCGTGTCGTCTCACACGTTTTGGTCTCCCCATTTAATTTTTCCCTTTCGGTCATCGTCACGACCCTCGCCCAACACGTTCCACGAATTATTTTTTCACCCGCCTCCACCGCGGGCCTGTCAGCCGTTGCACCCCCATCCAGCTCGTTTGCTCCTACACGTGGAGTCGCCATTCCCAGCTCCCTGGTCACGGCCTTCATGCCCGCCTGCAGGCATCGGCCCATGTTCTGCGTCTCACCCCGTAGTTCTTTCATTTCTTTTCTCATTTGCTGTGTATTCGCATC
>NC_140975.1:55828314-55868314 GCF_056783735.1 Eptatretus burgeri | reverse complement strand
GAGAAGGAAGAACAAGAGAGACAGTGGGATAGGAAACAAAAAAAAAAAAACATGAATTTGAAATTGACCAACTAAAGGAGAGAGCAAGGTTGGAGTACGTGGAGATGGAAAAACTCTGGAAAGATAACAAAGAACTCAAAAGGCTCAGAGAGGAAGAACGACTCGAATGGAAAAGAAAATGGAGCCAGGAAGTAGAACAGCACAATAATATGGGAGGTGTGATATCACCACAGGGAGTAATGTTAGTGGTGTGGAACTTGATTGACATCACTCGCCCGATGAAACCACAATTGGAGAAAACCCTGGTGAAGGAGACATTGAGGGAGCATACGGGGTTGTTGACGAATGAAATACATTTTGAGCAGGACCAGCATGTGGAGCTGACAGCCCCAGAGGAGTGTGGCGAACCGATGATGAGCAACCTGCTGGAGAGAAGCGACCGGACAGAGGTGACTCTGAAACGAAGCAGGTATGTCGGCACATGCATACATGGTGCGGACGATGAGCTTAAGGTAGGAATTGAACTTTATGTTAATGAGGAGACTGTCCGATGGGGTGCATGCATGCGTGACCCCTGAATGTGTGTGTGGAGTGCCTGTGAATGATTGTGTGGAATGTGAACACATAGCCTTGGAATGTGTGGAGCTTGCTTTGTGTGGGAGTCCTGAGCATGGAATGAGTGGTGACGTAGGAAATAGGTTAGAGATGCAAGGGGAAATATAAATGCCACCAGGACAGGACTTGAGCCAGGGGACGGAAACCATAATGAACAGCTCCACATGGGTTCTTCCAGAGTTCGAGGTGCTGCATCCAGGAGCAAGCTTTAGAAATTGGATTTTAATTTCTCTCTCAGCCTCACAGGAACTTCGGGGTAGAGCGCAGATGAGTAGCAAGCAGCACTGGCATGTGTCACTTGGTCTTCAAACCTCTCTGAGGGCACGAGGGGTTCGGCTAGCTGAATGGAGTTTATCTGTCTTCAGGGAGTTAGAGAGAAGAGGGGGAGGCCGCTCCCCCGATTGGAGTTTACCTGATTTCCGCGAACCCTGGAGAAGAGGAAGGGGTAGACCACAACCCCAATTGAGACGTGACTCCTTTGAGCCGTGGCGGAAAGGCGGCGGGGTCATGTAATGGGTAATGAGGGATTCCTTCCCTCACTCCCCTTCCAATGAGCCAAAGAAGCAGGCCATATTGGGATGAAAAGAAATTTTGATTGGAAATTATATCGAGAGTGATTGCAAATTGAGAGATGATAGAAGGGATAAGAGTGGCACGAGTGGATTTGCGTGATTATTGAAAAAAAAGAGCATTGGAGACATTACAGGCAGAGCGTTAAACCCACCTGAAACAAGTGGACGACAAAGAGTGGCTTGTTTGAGGAAGGGCTGAAATGCCTGGTTGGAACCATGCAGAGGTTCCATGGGGCTGGTGAAGAGATTTTGATGTTTCATTTAAATTGTTGGAAATAAACGATTAGGGCAGTATGGAGGAGGCCAGTGGACGACGGACGTAGTGACAAATTGATTGGGGTTTGATGAAAAAGTGTATCAGTTAAATTTGATGACCAAGTGGGATCCGAGGGACTGGTGTTTTTTTTGTTTTCACATAAAAGTGAAAGGTGTTGGATGGTGTTGTGGACTGGTTGTGTGGCACTCTGGAATGAATGACTAAAGTGTTTGGGTGAATGGCATGATTGTGCAAATGAGGAGAATGAATGCGAACAACGTACCCTGCCGGTAGGATTCTCCTAACCAAGTTAGTGTAGGTTAGGGGGACTTAGAGGATTTGACATGGATTCTGGCTGCTGTACCATTGTGCAGACAGACTGCTAGGGGTAGGTGCAGGCCAAGGTATGGGGATACTGGCTGGTAGTGTGACATGGTATTGGAAGTTGCTGAATCGGGAAATAGGGCACCAGGGCTTTGGGGGTTCCTGTCAGGTGAAGGCTGTCAGAGGTGCCAGGAGAGCACGGTAGGTTCAGTGCCAGTAGAGCACGGTATGTTTAGTGCCAGGGGAGCACGTTCAGTGCCAGGGGAGCAAGTTCAGTGCCAGGGGAGCACGCTCAGTGCCAGGAGAGCACGGTAGGTTCAGTGCCAGGAGAGCACGGTAGGTTTAGAGCCAGTAGAGCACGGTAGGTTTAGTGCCAGGAAAGCACGGTAGGTTCAGTGCCAGGAGAGCATGGTAGGTTCAGTGCTAGGATGGCACAGTATGGGGGCTAGAGAGCCACCCCTTAGTTAGGAGCGCCAGAAGCAAGCTCAGGTGAGCCCCGAGGTCGCTGGGTGTCCTCCACCCCCAATTGGAAGCAGGCAAAGAGGCCTAGTAGTAGTCACACTCCCCAGCCAACGAGTTATGCCTGGCAGCACCAAATGGAAAAAGACAAACAAGGGCCTTGCCCAGGTTTAATAGAATCGAACAGTGTGCCAGGTCGGGAAAAATGGGTCATTAGGATCATTCGAGCCATAGCAGGGTTTGTTGCATTGTTTAGAGCTAAAAGTAAATGGTTTGGTTCGATGAACTCTGAACTGTCCTCCGCACCATTCATGTGTGACACCTGGTACGAGTAGTGTTGATGGGAAAATTTGTTAGCAAGGGCCAGGCAAGGTCACACTCTCCAAGTGCCAGAGAGGCCACCAGTAGGTCATGAGCACACACCCACAAAGATAACGTTTGAGTAAGAAACACACCATCCTGTCTGTAAAGGAAAAACAAAAGAGAAAGAAAGAAAGAAAAAAAAGGAATTTCACCAAAATAAGTCCTGCCAAAACAAGTCAGGCAAGGAAGGTTAAGGGTACACTCCATCTCACCTGGTCTGAGGTCATCACATCCGCTTCCGTCCTCAAGAACGCCTCCGAACTGCATTTGTTTACCATCGATATCACCGTGCCACCATTGCTGTGTCGCCTGCTGTCCAATGCAGGGCTTGTTGCCTGCTGCTGCTTGTGAGTAGGCCATATGGTCCGAAGCATTTTTAGGGGCCATTGAGGCCAAAGTGCATTTTGTGGGCCGTTGAGGCTGAAGATTCATGCCATTTTGTGGGCTGTTGCGGCCGAAGATTCATGCCATTTTGTGGGCTCAGTGGGCTGAAGAACTCTTTGTGAGATTAGGCCACTGGGCCGACTGAACTCACCTGGTGAGAAGCCAATAAGGCCAGGAAGTGAGGAAACCCTCAGGGGTGAATGGACAATACTGCCGGGAGGGGGCATGAAGGAGCGAACACGTGAAAGAACTTTGAACCTTCGAATGTCCTGCTCCTATGCAAATGTTGGTGTTTAAGGTAAAATTGAATGCCCTCCCGTTCAAATCCATAATTACAATGTTTAGTAGTGTGCATAGAGTGTGAATTTGTTTGTTAGATTGGTGAGCCGACACGAGGATAGGGACATGCCAATCTTACTGTGACACTTTGGTTTTTGGAGTTAAGTGCTTCCCATGTTGTGGGTATGAGTAAATGGGAGATCTGTGCTGTACGCTAGACAGGGCCATTGCCATGGGCTGCCCCAGATGGAGGCTCGGGAGGGCCTCGGGAGAAAGGTGGGGGTAGTGTTGCGGAAATGGCCCTGAGTGTGTTATTAAATATAGGATTAGCCCAGATCCCCCATTAAATGCATGTTTAGCCAGGTTGTTCGGTAATTGGACGTTACATTGTGTCGGGAGGTGTACCAGGCTGTTATTTGTTCGTACATTGGTGGTGGACCGAGAGGTTCTTCTTCTTCCTTCCTCTCTCCGGACAATAGTCCCTGCCCAGCGCTCTGAGGGGGTGTGGCCACGAGAAGGAAGTGAAACTGAAGGGAGGAGCCAGTGGGCTTCAAGGCGAGCGAGCAAAGGAAAGGCAGTGGTGAATCTGCCGGGAGAGAAACTGAACCTGAGCGTGCCGAGTCTGCCTTCTGTGGCCTAGAGAAGCGAGCCAGAGCCGAAGGAAAGGCAGGGAAAGGACTGCATGAGGTCTGTCTGCCCTCGGCTAGATGAGAAACGACTGGTGGGAGTCGTGATCTGCTGTGTAGGGAACGGCTGTGTCTGTCTGCGATATGCTTCGTGAAGGAGGCAGGAGAAACGACTAATGGGAGTCGGCGATCGACTTGTATGAGGAGGACATTGGCAGGTTCATCCGCAGCCCAGTGACGGAGCCTCTGACTGTCCCTACTCACCTCACGGCTCAACGACGTCTTGGAATCCCATGGACCCAGCCTGCGGAGCCCAACACCTCAATTTGGCCTGGTCTCGTGAACAGGCCAGGCCTGGACTTGTATGCTGGACCTTGTGCGAAACCAGCTGAAACCCACCATCGATCTGAGGGTCTTGTGCCGTCGACCTTATGCGGGGTCAGAACACACGGATGCCGCGTGCGTGGGCGGTGCGACAAAAGGAGGACGAGCGCCATTTTGCCACGCGGCGTGCTCGAGCTGGGTGCTCGAATCCATGGACATTGGTTTGTCACGAGCCACATTCATGCCTTTGACACTTTCCTCTCGTCCATGTACCATCACCAAGTACTCTGTGTCTTGTCTGCATGCTGTCCATGTCTTGTCTGCATGTTGTTTATGGTTTATCTCGCTAGTGTTCCCTTCGAAACCCGTAATCTGTAGCTCCCGAGTTAAGAACGGGTTATAGATTAATTATAACATTGTCGTGAATGCTTTGCTTGTGTCGTGTTTCCCCGATGTGTCCCCGATAAATCTGGCTGATTCGTATGAAGTTTCCACTTTGAATTAATTCGTGCCGCACCGAGGAACGATCCGCTCGATTTGGATATAAAAACCAAAATGGTTACAGACTGGCAGAATTCGCTCGGTCTCTGACAAAACCAGTCTGTAACCGGGGTCTATTTCCCCAACTGGTAAGGTCCAGGGGTACATTGGTATCGCGATTCAAGATGCGTGACCCAAAGCCTGTGCCGAACCAGCCGGCGTTATAACCCCGGAGATGGCGGTGGTTAGGTTGGCGCCGAATCTGTAACATTTGGCTGTCGAGAGTAGGGTGCGAAAACCCAAACTGGTTACGGACAGTGATTGACGCACTCGTTCGAAACGCCCACCCCCAAATCCGTAACAATATATATATATATATATATATATATATATATATATATGTATATGTATATGTATATGTATATATATATATATATATATATATATATATATATATATATATATATATATATATGTATATGTATGTATTGTTGTGGTTACCAAATTCGCAAACCACCATTCAGGTCCCTTAGGTGAGGTATCTCGGCAAGTACATGTGTAGTTAGGTCCAAACCCGTTGTCTAGTGGGAATACATGTCATTTATGCGTGCTGCGACTCTTCAGGATAGCCGTTTTTCTTTTACTATCTTTATTTTGGACCAACTGCCATGATTACAACCACAACCGCCGCTTCACCACAACCGCCACGACCTTCACGTCACACCTCGCAGCCGTCGCATCGCCACCGTTCTTGCGCCGCTGTGGGTACCGGTGTTGGACTCGTGCAGGGCGCGCGCCGAACGGCGTGTACAAAATCACGGATTTTGTGCTTCAAAAACGGATCAAAAACGACACACGCCCACTTTTTGCCGTCCAATCGGTGAGCGAGGGGCGATTTGGCCCCGCCTCCAGGACGATCGATATATGCAAATTTGTGGATCAAAAAGCCTTCACGCCCACTTTTTCTCGGGCCAATGGGGAGCGAGGTGAAAGGTCAAAGGGAGGGGGTCAAAGGCGAAGCTACGGGGGGATAAAAGGACCGTGTTCGTCAGTCCAAGAGAGTCCGGAGTCGAGAGTCGGAGAGTCCAGAGGCGGAGAGTAGGAGAGTCGGAAGCAGAGGGTCAAGACTTCGCGGGCGGTGGAGCTGCTCGTCGTGTGCGTTGGAGTCGGAACGGAGGGGACGAGCTGTGGAAAGGCGGCGACACCAGACGAGGGGGTGCTCGCGTCGTGCAGGGAGCTGCACCCGAGGGAGGCCGACAGCGCGACCTGGCCGAGGTGGAGACGCTCGTCGCGGGATAATAAAGATCCTCTATACCCCGAGCATCAGCAACCCCCTCCTGTTTCCCCCCGCGCTGAGATAGTGCGACCAAGGGGGCCACTTTCCCACCCCCTGCCAGACACTGTCCGCGAGGCCCGCGGAGTTGAGGCGCCATCGCCGCTCCGCGTCTCATCACCAGACGGGTAGGCGCGACCCGGTCTCGGCCTCAGGCCCGCCTCATCCTTGAGGGTATTCTTTCCTTGGTTTTGGGTATGTGTTGTCGGCGCCGTCTGTGAGGTAGAATTGTATAAGTGTTGCCGTGTGCTCGGTAGTCGGTATTAGCTCTGCATTGTGTTTTCGCTTTTACATTTGCTTTTTGTGTAAACTGCATTGTGTCTTTTCTGTGTGCTTTTGGTGGAATTGAATATGTGTGCTTCCCGTGTGCCGCGAATAAATGTGCTTTGTGTTGAACTGTCTCCCGCTTCGCTTCGTCATTTCTCCCATTGAATCCCCATCTTGCTTCACGTAAAGGGTTGGTAGTGGGCTGAATACGCCCGATAATTAATCGAACCGTCGAGGTCGACGATAACACCGCTCGGTTATTCTGATAGTACGGAACGGGTCGCTTAAGTGGCCCGTGTCCGAAGTCGACCTGCGGCGAGGTGCGATCGCCCGGTCTACCCTCCGCGTGGGTAGTTAGGTAGGTCGGGTCGGCGACCAACCCTATCCCACGCGGGGGCTGATTGGCTCGATCGCGGTGAGACCGAAAGGTCCACCCGTGACTGGTTCCCGGCGTTAGTCCGAGAGGGTCACGACTGGATTGTCCGTCCGGTGGGCGACGTGCCGCGATTCGAGTTACGTGGCCGTCAGCACGCCGGCGGGCGCGAATACCGCAACAATATATATTTTTGCGGGCCGGGTGTCGGGTAAGAGGACCACTATGGGTCTCAAGGTCTGAGTCTGAACTCGTACTTAACTGATGCATATCCAATTACATTTTAATATTTATGCCAGAATCTGCAGCATCTTGGTCCACATCCATATCTATATTTTCATCCTCCTTTCCAAACATTGCATACAAATAATCATTTTCAAGTTTAGCTGCTGCGATCAATTGAATAATGGTATACATATTACAAACAGGTGATACATTTTGGGCAAGGGTGGCAGGGGGCGGAGGGGGGGGTGTACAATAGTGGTTGTGGGAGGTGCAGGGAAGTTGTCTCTTTCATTGGATAATCCCTTTCCTCGCTCCAGCTAAAAGTGTCATCTCAGGTTCAGGCTTGATTTCATGCTTCTTGGGTGTTGACTTCAGATGCCATCCTGTAATGCACTTTCGCAAGCCAGCCATAATGGTTGCTTTGATTATGGATAACGTAATGAATATTCCAATCATCAAAGCCAATCCTGTCAGCAAGAATCTGAGAATGGCTCCTGCCAAACCTCTAAACAATCCCTGCAACCATGCTCCGATCTTCCATCCTGGATTGTAATCATGATACTTTGCAGCCTCCTGTCTTATGTGCCCTGCTAGGTCACAGAAATATACCATTTAATGATGCCTGGGGTTCTACGAGATTATTCATTCGTATCCTTATATCTATTAAGCCTGGTGTTGGCTTAGTGGTTCGGGTGGTGGCTTGGGATCCCAGGGTCCTGAGTTCAAGCCCCGTTGGCTGCTGAATTAACACCAGGGGGTTGACTCAGCCTGTCATCGTTCCGAGGTCGGCGAAGTGAGTACCAGTGTACTGGTCCCGGTGTATGCCCCGGTTAGAATAGGTGTACCATATCTCTGTGTGTCGTAATAGGCGACCAGGGTTGGCTTCAAGAAGGGCATCCGGCCATAAAACATTGTCTCAAGAAAAAACCCAACCCCTGCACAGCAGGGAAAAATGGTTGTAAAAACGGTCATATATATTTATACAGTATCTATCCTTGTCCCAGTTATTTGTCCCTCGATGGTTACTTTTTCCTCCCCATATTTGGCATAGTATTGGCATGTTGTTAAGATAGTGTGAAAAATGTTTTCAGTGGATGGTTCAGTTATTCCTTCATGTAGCACTATGCCTCGATTCAGGCATACAGGGCCTATGTCCCCTTCATCCCGGGTCACACGAGGTGCATAATTATATGTAAGGGTCATATAAGTGTTTTTCCCATGCATGCCTTTCTCATGCAATTGGTCCCAATGTTTACCTTGTTCTGCCCTGCGTACCCTGTCACAACCCATTCCTTGTTTCCCCTACTGTCGACCTACCAAACATTCTGCTCTCTATGACATTCCTATAATGCCCTCACTATCTGTTATTGTCCATATTGTTGCGGTATTCGCGCCTGCCGGCGTGCGGACGGCCACGTAACTCGAATCGCGGCACGTCGCCCACCGGACGGACAATCCAGTCGTGACCCTCTCGGACTAACGCCGGGAACCAGTCACGGGTGGACCTTTCGGTCTCACCGCGATCGAGCCAATCAGCCCCCGCGTGGGATAGGGTTGCTCGCCAAATTCGATCTACCTAAGTACCCACGCGGAGGGTAGACCGGGCGATCGCACCTCGCCGCAGGTCGACTTCGGACACGGGCCACTTAAGCGACCCGTTCCGTACTATCGGGATAACCGAGCGGTGTTATCGTCGACCTCGACGGTTCGATTAATTATCGGGCGTATTCAGCCCACTACCAACCCTTTACGTGAAGCAAGATGAGGATTCGATGAAGGAAATGACGAAGCGAAGCGGGAAACAGTTCAACACAAAGCACATTTATTCGCGCTGAACGGAAAGCACACATATGCAATTACACCAAAAGCACATGTAAAATGAGAAGAAACACAATATTACACAAAAAGCAAATATAAAAGAGAAACACAATGCAGAGCTATCCGACTACCGAGCACACGGCAACACTTATACAATTTTACTTCACAGACGGCGCCGACAACACATACCCAAAACCAAGGAAAAGAACACCCTCAAAGATGAGGCGGGCCTGAGGCCGATACCGGGTCGGGCCTACCCGTCTGGTGATGAGACGCGGAGCGGCGATGGTGCCTCAACTCCGCGGGCCTCGCGGACAGTGTCTGGTAGGGGGTGGGAAAGGGGCCTTGGTCGCACTATCTCAACGCGGGGGGAAACAGGAGGGGGTTGCTGATGCTCGGGATATAGAGGATTTTTATTGTCCCGCGACGAGCGTCTCCACCTCGGCCAGGTCGCGCTGTCGGCCTCCCTGGGGTGCAGCTCCCTGCACGACGCGAGCACCCCCTGCGTCTGCCCTCGCCGCCTCTCCACAGCTCCGTCCCTCCGCTCCGGCTCTAACGCACACGACGACCAGCTCCTTCTTGCCAACTCCACCGCCCACGAAGTCTTAACTCTCTCATCTCTTGACTGACGAACACGGTCGCTTATATAAGCCCCGTGGCTTCGCCTTTGACCCCCTCCCTTCGACCTTTCACCTCGCTCCCCATTGGCCCGAGAAAAGTGGGCGTGAATGCTTTTGATCCATAAATTTGCATATATCGATCGCCCTCCAACGCCCTGGAGGCGGGGCCACCGCCCCTCGCTCACCGATTGGACGGCAAAAGTGGGCGTGTGTCGTTTTGATCCGTTTTGAAGCACAAAATCCGTGATTTTGTACACGCTGTTCGGCGCGCGCCCTGCACGAGTCCAACACCGGTACCCACAAGCGGCGCAAGAACGGTGGCGATGCGACGGTTGCGAGGTGTGACGTGAAGGTCGTGGCGGTTGTGGTGAAGCGGCGTTGTGGTTGGTGGTTGATGTTGTGACTGGTGGTGGTAACAATGGCGGTTGGTCCAAGTTAAAGATATTAAAGAAAGACGGCTATCCTGAAGAGTCGCAGCACGCATAAATGACATGTATTCCCACTAGACAACGGGTTTGGGCCTAACTACACATGTACTTACCGAGATACCTCACCTAAGGGACCTGAATGGTGGTTTGCGAATTTGGTCAACCACAACACTACCCCCTCCCCTTTTTACAGACTCGTCCCGAGTCGTCAAATTTTCGTGTGCCATCATGTGTAGTTTTCCCCTAGTACATTTTACCTACGGATCCCTGAGTGCGACATTCATGGTATTCGTGTCCCCAAAATAAATAACCTGAGGGCTGCGTAACTATCTAAACAAACTCACTCACACGGACGACTTAAATAAAATTGCCGGCGCTAGGACAGACATGCCGGGGGCGCACTCATATTTACAGTACATCTTAACCTTAACTTACAAATTTTACACTAAACCATGGCCCAGGATCATTGAACTCTGCAAAAGAAAGCAGTTAGCAGGGAGCCAGGCTGCCCACATGCAGTCTCTGGCTCAAAACAATGCAGGTGACAGGGAACGTGGCTGGCTGCTCACACGCAGTCCAAGGCCTTCCCTTTTGAACTGAACGCAGTGAACCACAACGGTGCATGGGCTGCACAACGCAGTCTCCGTGCCAGCTCAAGTGGCACACGCAATGAGCACAACGAATGGATGGATGAACACAAACACGGTGCACGGCCGCCACTGCAGGCCCGTGTTGTAGCTGCCAACAGGGCAGTTCTCGCAGCTTGCAAACTGTTGCCTTGCGGATCCTGGCGCACATGGAAATGAACAGGGGGGGGGCAAAGCAAAATTGAACGGGGCTGGTGAACCTGGGCAGTGGGCATGGCATGGCAAAGGCAGCAGGCAAACACAGCCCGCAGAAGAAGGCCGCTGCAGGCAAACACAGCCGGCAGATGAACTGGCCGGCACAGGCCTTGAAGAAAAACAGCCAGCAGATGAACTGGCCGGCTCAGGCCTTGCAGCACAGCAGCTGCAGACAATCCAGCCGGCACAGGCCTTGCAGCACAGCAGCTGCAGATGAAGTTGGCCAGCCTTTGCCGTTCCGTGGAGGTTGGTGGAGGGAGTGCGGTGGTGCTGGCCACTTGGAAGGCGGGCTCGGACCTACCCACCTGTCTCCCTCCCACCTATCGCCTTTGCCTGTCACTGTACATACCCACTCCCTTAATTTGTCAAACCCCAATTTAGCCCCAACTTTTTTTTTTGTTGTTTTTATTTTTACTCCCCCACTATAAATCGTCCCCTAACCCCCTTTATCGTCCTTGTTCGGCTAACCTATCCTGTCACCTAGCCTACTCCCAACCCCTACGTTCCCTTCCCGGAGGGGAATAAGGGAGAGCTAGCGTCCTGTGTCGAGGCCCAACGAAGCCTCAGAATGGCCTCCCCAGAGTTCAGCGATCTATAACCAAAGTGGGTCCAGCGGCCCACAACGACAGCGAGGGGATGGATGGTGCGGAGGGGTACATCTCCTAATCTACCCTAACCATTTAACTGTTAAACTACCCCGGGCTTTCAACAAGCGCCTCGCTTAAACTATTGGTTCTAACAACCCAGATTCCCGTCGCCTGTGTTGGTGTCCTCACAATTTCGGGCCTCGCCCCCAATTTTCTCTCCGTGCCCTCACACGGTCTCCTGGCTGGGACACGTGGCTCCCTTTGGCAGGCACGACCCTCTGCCGATACTCCCGCTATGGCACCCCCGGGCACTACACTGCTCCCGAGCCTACCAGCTCCCTAACACCGGGGAGTGCCCCCCATGGCACCTCCCCTGAAACGCACACGTGGCAGGCCGGCCTCCCGGGCCCCTTTCCGAGGGTCACCCGTGCCCACAACACTGCCCACGCGGCTAATGGCGCCCCGGGCCCCCGCACCAAGCAGGCGCACCCGTGCCCACTACTCTATCCCGGCCCCCCATGGGCCCTTGGCCTACCACGGCCGACTAGCCTGGTGCCCGGGGTACCCACTCAGCGATACTCACCTTTCGCAGCCACGCTCCCAAGCCCGTCAACAGGGCTCCTGCACCCCTCCAAACGGGTTTCGAGCCTACTTCCCCACCAACAACAAAACGACCTCCATTTTTCAATTTGACTAACCCAGCTAACTCACTTTACTCTGACCCTGGGGGTCCCTTGGGCGGGAGTCACTCCTCCCCCCAATCACTCATCGCACCATGCATTCCCCATTCGCTCCACACACACAGACTCGCTGGCCTCACTCACTCACCAAGCACATGCTTCCAATCCACTCACCAACTCTTCAACACACTCACCGCTGAACTCTGCCATCTTCCTAACTACCTCCCCTAACTAACTCGTGCTCCCACGTCGTCCCTTAAACTACAGCACGTTCCTTTTAACACTACGTAGCTAAGCTACGTCCCCTCTACACATTCATAAGTCTGTCCATGTCCTCAAATAATCCCATTTTATTTCCCAACCTAAATCTCGCTACAATCCCTCTAACTAATCCATTCCACGGACTCCATGAGGACTTACCCCTGCCCCATGGAGTCGGTCTAACTAAGCTAACCCTTCCCCCTAACTAGTTTCCATCCTGTGCCCAGGTCAAGGGGGTCTTCCACCCCTTGCCCAGGAATCCTGTGTACCCGAAAGTGAGGCTTGTTCTTTTTTTTTTTTCTTTACATGCGCAGCGCCAGCGCGGCAACTCGCGCACTTTGCACCTGCCCGTGACGTCATGCAGCTGCACGTGTTCCTCGTCCCTCCTTGGACGGTACCATCCGGCAGAGATACCCCTCCTGCCGGATTCCAACCCCACGTGCAGCCATGGCGTCACCGTGCGCATAAAAAAAAAACACAAGCCCCACGTCCTCGAGGTTCCCACGCGAACACATGTGCTTTGCCCGTTGGAGCTTAACACACACGATCGCGTGGAGAACCCGTCCGGTCCAAATCCGTAGTCCTGCCTAAACTTTGTCCGTCCGCGGGATCGGCAAATCCACCGCGTGCGTTTCCGGACCGGGACTTCACTCTCGCAAGCGAGCACGTGGCGGTCTCGTGCGTTGCACAGCACGAACCGCGCGCTCACTGCTGGGTGAACCCGGCACGGTCCCCGAAACAACTACAGCCGCTACTCGGCTTTCTCTCCTCTGTCGCCGTCTCCGTCTCCATTCCACACACGCATACCTGCGTGTTTCGACGCACACAGTCCACTCCATCACATTCACACTGGGAGACGCGGCTGCGTGCTCCCGCATGCCAACCGACATCTCCCTCACATACCGCTCTCTCACACACACGGTCTCCCTTGCATTCGGCCGTTCACTCACGCGTGCGGGGGCACTCACCCGCGGTGCCTCACTCGCACTCCGTGCCTCATCCACACACGGCGTGCTGGGAAGCACGTACTCCGGCACCATCGCCACCACACCACTCAACACGGGGTCGCTTCCACACACGGGGACGCACTCACACCTTGCACCACACACACAGGGACAACCACACTGGGGATTTGTGTCCCCACAAGGGTCTCCGGGGCCTCTATACCCCCCAAGCTTTCCGTGCACCTGTCCACAGCACTCGTCCCCTCAACCTCGCAAAGCACGACCGAACTCACCTGGTCGTGACTCGCCTCAAGGGGGCAGACTCCCTCCCCTCGTTCCTGGAGGAGGCCATCCAGGTGCTCGCACTGGGTCTCTACCCAGTCCGCCAGCTCACCCCCATTATCCTCCACTACCTCCGTGTGTGTGTGTGCGTCACTTACCCCGTCTTCATCGTGTAGTCTTCCCTCTATCGTTCCCATCTCCCGTGTCTCTGCCAACTCTTCACCCTTTACCTCTCTTGTCTCAACTATTATTTCCGTTGTCGTCATTTCGTGTCTCGTCTCACACGTTTTGGTCTCCCCATTTAATTTTTCCCTTTTGGTCACCGTCGATTCCTCTGTCACGACCCTCGCCCAACACGCCCGAATTATTTTTACCCGCCTCCACCGCGGGCCTGTCAGCCGTTGCACCCCCTTCCAGCTCGTTTGCTCCCACACGTGGAGTCGCCATTCCCAGCTCCCTGGTCACGGCCTTCATGCTCCGCCTGCAGGCATCGGCCCATGTTCTGCGTCTCACCCCGTAGTTCTTCATTTCTTCCCTCATGTTTGCTTCCATTCCGTTTATTTGCTTGTTCATTTCGTTTTTCATTTCATTTGTGTTTGTATCCATCTTTCGTTCATGCCTTTCATTTCGTTTTTCATTTCATTTGTGTTTGTATCCATCTTTTCGTTCATGCCTTTCATTTCGTTTTTCATATTCGCATCCATTTTTTCGATCATTTCCGCATTCATCTTTTCGTTCATGCCTTTCATTTCGTTTGTATTTGCATCCATCCTTGCTGTCATTGCCGCCAGCATGGCGCATAGCTGGGCCATGTCGGATGCACTCAGCTGAGCCGTTTCGGCAAGGGTTGGGGAAGGGTTTTGGTGGAGAGGGTGGGGGGGAGGTGTCATACACCGCGGCCGCCGCCGCACCCTTTTCGGGCTCTGGGTTCAGTTGGGCGAGTCCGTGTTCCTGCACAATCAACATTTCCTGCTCGGGGATTCCATCCTGGACCATGGATTCTACACATTCTACATCCATTTCTAATACCCCCGGCTCCCGCTCGCCTTGAGACGCCATCTTGCTTCTCTTAAAGGGTTAATTTCGCTCGCTCGTAATTTGGAGGGAATCGGGGGTCGCTTCTCTCACCCCTGGACCAATTCCCGTGAATTTAGCCGGAGACAGGAGAGCCCGTTTTCCTGTTCTCCGATACCAGTGCCGCGAGGAGGGCGATGAATTTGTATCCCACTCCTGACACCAGTGTTGCGGTATTCGCGCCCGCCGGCGTGCGGACGGCCACGTAACTCGAATCGCGGCACGTCGCCCACCGGACGGACAATCCAGTCGTGACCCTCTCGGACTAACGCCGGGAACCAGTCACGGGTGGACCTTTCGGTCTCACCGCGATCGAGCCAATCAGCCCCCGCGTGGGATAGGGTTGCTCGCCAAATTCGACCTACCTAAGTACCCACGCGGAGGGTAGACCGGGCGATCGCACCTCGCCGCAGGTCGACTTCGGACACGGGCCACTTAAGCGACCCGTTCCGTACTATCGGGATAACCGAGCGGTGTTATCGTCGACCTCGACGGTTCGATTAATTATCGGGCGTATTCAGCCCACTACCAACCCTTTACGTGAAGCAAGATGAGGATTCCATGAAGGAAATGACGAAGCGAAGCGGGAAACAGTTCAACACAAAGCACATTTATTCGCGCTGAACGGAAAGCACACATATTCAATTACACCAAAAGCACATGTAAAAGGAGAAGAAACACAATATTACACAAAAAGCAAATATAAAAGAGAAACACAATGCAGAGCTATCCGACTACCGAGCACACGGCAACACTTATACAATTTTACTTCACAGACGGCGCCGACAACACATACCCAAAACCAAGGAAAAGAACACCCTCAAAGATGAGGCGGGCCTGAGGCCGAGACCGGGTCGGGCCTACCCGTCTGGTGATGAGACGCGGAGCGGCGATGGTGCCTCAACTCCGCGGGCCTCGCGGACAGTGTCTGGTAGGGGGTGGGAAAGGGGCCCCCTTGGTCGCACTATCTCAGCGCGGGGGGAAACAGGAGGGGGTTGCTGATGCTCGGGGTATAGAGGATTTTTATTGTCCCGCGACGAGCGTCTCCACCTCGGCCAGGTCGCGCTGTCGGCCTCCCTGGGGTGCAGCTCCCTGCACGACGCGAGCACCCCCTCGTCTGCCCTCGCCGCCTCTCCACAGCTCCGTCCCCTCCGCTCCGGCTCCAACGCACACGACGACCAGCTCCTTCTTGCCAACTCCACCGCCCGCGAAGTCTTAACTCTCTCATCTCTTGACTGACGAACACGGTCGCTTATATAAGCCCCGTGGCTTCGCCTTTGACCCCCTCCCTTCGACCTTTCACCTCGCTCCCCATTGGCCCGAGAAAAAGTGGGCGTGAATGCTTTTTGATCCATAAATTTGCATATATCGATCGCCCTCCAACGCCCTGGAGGCGGGGCCAAATCGCCCCTCGCTCACCGATTGGACGGCAAAAAGTGGGCGTGTGTCGTTTTTGATCCGTTTTTGAAGCACAAAATCCGTGATTTTGTACACGCTGTTCGCCGCGCGCCCTGCACGAGTCCAACACCGGTACCCACAAGCGGCGCAAGAACGGTGGCGATGCGACGGTTGCAAGGTGTGACGTGAAGGTCGTGGCGGTTGTGGTGAAGCGGCGTTGTGGTTGGTGGTTGATGTTGTGACTGGTGGTGGTAACAATGGCGGTTGGTCCAAATTAAAGATAGTAAAAGAAAAACGGCTATCCTGAAGAGTCGCAGCACGCATAAATGACATGTATTCCCACTAGACAACGGGTTTGGGCCTAACTACACATGTACTTACCGAGATACCTCACCTAAGGGACCTGAATGGTGGTTTGCGAATTTGGTAACCACAACACTATTATCACGATTATGCACATGCTAATCAAAAGCACTGCTACATCTGTCATGAACCTCCAGTAACATTCTTTCCACTTGCAGATTTCCTTTCTTTCTCTTTACAACTTCCTGTATCCTCTTTTGTAGTGAGATGCGTGAGTCCATGATTGGCTTACCTTCTCACTTGACAGCTACTTGGGTAACCAGTAGCTGGAAGGGTCTAGTCCAATGTGTCTTCAGGACGCTCCTCCGTTTGAACACCTTGATGTTCACCCAGTCACCGGGCTGGATGCCGTGGTATTCCTCTGCAGCCAGGTCTGGTCACCCTTGTTTGACCTACGAGTCAAATTCTTTCACAACCTTTGTTGGAGCAGCACAAGAGTTATTCTTCATGTACATAGGCCCATATATTTTACAGCCATTTTATCAATATTATAATCTAGTGTTGGCTTATCACTTAGAGTGGTGGCCTGGGATCCTAGAATCCTGAGCTCAAATCCCATTGACCATCGAACCAACCCCAGAGGGCTGACACAGCCTGTAACTCCTCCAAGACTGGCAAAAATGAACATCAGTACACTGGCAATAGGGGCACCACATCAGCGGCACAGCCATGCCCCAACCAATGATGCAACCAACAGCCAAAAAGGCAGCACACCTTCTCCATCCCCCTTTTGCTCGTATGGCCACTTTTGTGAGCCAAACGAGCAAGCACATTTTGAGCAACCACTCTACCCTCACTTGAGACCATATCTCTTGCTTCATGTGTGCTCAACATTTCACTATGGCTAACAGTTCCACTATCAATTTTCCAAGATGTTATTTTCAGCGCACACTACATACCCTGACAGTTATGTTCAGTGTTGGACATCTTTTGATTACCACATTCTTTGCTCCAACAGTGATTCAACCAATACTGCAAAATCAGGTACCATCCATCCATCCATCCATCCATCCATCCATTCATTCATTGGGACCATACTCTATGCAAAGCGTTTGGTGCTGCCCAAGCAGTCTGCCTGGCTATTGGACACAATCCTGGACAGGTCACCACTCTGACACAGATCAGGTACCTATCGTCTGCACTATTCAGCCATCCCCGAGAAACACCTTATTTTCCTCTTTGTTCTGGGCCTCGGAACATTCAGGATAGCCCGCAAGCCATCACCTCATAATCTTCTCGAAGTTGTACTCAACACAAGTCCTCAATATGTTACTTGGGTCTTGCACAGTTGTAATTTGCTCTTTGGCTCCTCATTGCCTTTGACAGCCAGTGAACCCAAAAGGGTTACCAATAATGCCTCTAGCAATTTGAAATTGCGCCTCTGTCCAAACAACTGACACCCATCTTTTAAATAACTTTACCACAACATCAGTACAAAAATACAACCCAAGCTCGTTAATCTTTCAGTTAACAAGTTATGGCACTACATGAAAATTACAACTGCACCTTCCTTCCTTTCATTGATGAAAATTGGTCTATGATGTGTTCAAAGTTAGTTTTTTTCAGTTTCTCCTCTTTCTACACTCAGCAGAGCAAGATCACAGTCTGCCTTGACCCAAGGAGGCTCTCAAATATGAAAGTATTACTTTTAACTTGCTGAATGATCTCTCACAGCTGGCGATGGAAACTGCGATGTGTAGCATTATCTGAATAGCAATGCGAAGATCGGGGAAGACGCTCTCATCTTCATACTGAACAATAAATTCGAAAAGCTCTTCAGGTCTTGATATTTTCATGCTGTCCCGACTTGATAGCAACATTCTGCAATCCAAAATTTCTTCATATAGCTGCTGTCCATCAACTTAAATATTCCATTCTTGACAGAGACCGAGTCCTGCTCAGTGGCGCCCAGGGCATGTGCCATACCTGCTATACCCTAGGTACGCCATTGACCAAGGTCGACCTTTCAGTCAGGACTCTGTGGTATCATCCCTTCGCACCCTCCGTTCTCTTTTATGCAATACAAATTTCTGCCTCGTACCTGACGTAAATACTGTCTTGACAAACCCTTTACTTACGTGATTATTGTTCCAATCTCCTTCGCTTCGTGTCCTTCTGCAACCATTAATGTAACATGTGGCGTTGTATTCATGGATTGGTACATTAAATTGCATTGTTGTTTTGTAAATCTCACCTCTAACCCAATCTCCTCCTCACCAATCCAAAGATCAGTAGTTGCGATTTTAAATTCCATCCCAAACACATTCTGTACTTCATTTGCAGAATTCATTCACATTCTCTTCCAAAGCGTCACAGCATGCCGTGCAGTGTCGAGGTTTGATGCGTTCTGCCATATTTTCTCCCATATTTCCATTGTGAGGCTCCAACCAACATTTTATATCAGGAATTGTTTTTAACTCTGCTAAATTCTCAATTTTCTCTTACACAGTTCCTTTCCCATTATCCACAAGCCCGAAGTAAACTCAAACAGTCCAACTCGAGACACAATGGTAAAAGCTCCCTTCAAACAATCTTATTAATACATATTATTGACCTCAAGCTCGGATCACCGGTCTCTGTCTCACTCCGCATCATGCTTGAGATAACTCGCCAACTGTCTCCAAAGGATATCGTGAGAACTTAAATGTTCATGAACTAATGCTACCAGACTGGGCATCCAATTCACGTTCACCTGAGGGGCTGAACGTAAGTTAATGCATCGCCTGTTTGCGAATTTAACAGCATAAGCAGTGATTGATGTACCATCTATATATTATGTATGCAAATTTGTATTTTCACATCACATGAGACTCATGTCCCATCGAAGCCCTGAACCAAGAACTCACGAGACACGCATGTCTGCTGCCATATCCTTGACCACACTCCACTTGCACACCCGTTCTTGAAATGCACTTTGCCGTTTCAGCTCTTATCAAACAAAGCAAATACATATTTTGGCACACCTCTCTCTTATTAACTATAAACCATGGAGGTTCAGAATGTACTTATATGAACACAAAACCTCCCTACAGCAATTAACACCAGGAGCTCTACAATCATCACCCACAGAAAAATACTTTTCACCATCGTGAGTGATTTAAATCATTCCTCATTCAAAACATGCCATGGTACAAACTGCCACAACCAAACTAACCATTCACATTGATGCCATAGTATCTTTGTTATGCTCAATGAATTGTCGTTTTTACCATTGATTACTGTGCACTTGTAATCAACTAAACAAAAATCAACCAATTCTTCAAGCTTCAACCATTTTTCCCAACAAACGTGAATTTCCTGATTTCATTCAGTTTTACAACAAAAAAAATATTTCTCTTCCAAAACCAGTCTGGCCACTATTTCAAAGACGAGCCTCCTCGAGCCTTCCTTTCCCCTTATCAGGCAAATCTCGCACACGGCTTGACAAGCAGGCAAGTTCACAGCAGGGTGTGTTCTTGCCTGCCACCTCACCTTTTTTTTTCCGTTATCTAATTTCCCACAAAGATTTTTTTAATTTTCCCATATCAAAACTATTTTGTCGACAAATAAAAGCTCTCAAGGAGGTCAGAACATGTTCGTGGGCTTGAAGACAAACTGCCCACCCTTTACCCTTCAGGCAAAGCACACACATTCCTTCACTCCACAGCAGGGTATCCTTTCCCCCCACCCCACTTTTTCATTGTTCTCAGTGCAGTGATCACGAGCAAACTTTGCTTTATTTTCACGAATCGTCTGCGGTTCATTTTAGATTCCAAAATTCATGTTCTTGAAACGGTTGATATACCACGACAGCGGCTTGCGCAGCTCGCTTTTCTCCGCCTTGCTCTGCTGATACACTTGGAACAATTTCTCTCATGGGATAAGTGGGGGTGGGCGGTACCGCTCCTTGAATTATTTTATTTTCCCCAACACACATGCGATCACAATCCTTACCTGGGAGCTCAGGATATATAGACTTGTACAGCCGCCAAGACGACGGATCGAACTGCTGATATTGTGCAGCTGACTGAGAAAGTCCCAGTGGTTGATATGCTGGGGGTTGGGGAATCGCTGGTACTGTATCGGTGTTAGAATACCCTTGCCTCAGTGCTGCAGACACCGAAGCAAATGATGAGCCATGTCCTGTTATCTGGCTTGGTGCTGGCATTGATGCTCTGCTCCGCACCTTCTAATTGACCCTGAAGCTTCAGCACCTTACCCGCCAAGGTTGCTTGCTTGGCTGCGCTTGATCTTCTAATTGCTTCCTCTTACCATAACCCAAATCCCAGCCAATTCACTGGCGTTTTCTTATTGGATTGTCTATGGCGTCTCAGCAACTCTTCCCGCAGATTATGCACTACTGAGTGGTCGAACGACCCACCCCTCTGGCCATGGTACATCCTTAAGCGTCCATTCTGTCCAGCAATCATTTTGTTCCACTGCGACCAGTAAACATTTGGTAAGCAGGTGTTTTCCAGATCTATTTCCCATCACTATTGCTGAGCCCTTCCCTGGAGTTGTTCTTGGGTCTGACTAGGCAGCCTCGGCCATATGCCCTCGGCCCTCAAACTCCTCGTTCAGGACCTTAAGTTAGCTAACCCTTGATAAACAATAAATAATTCTCTCTCCACTCTTATATTTACCGGTTCTTGGGTGAGGACAAGGGCAGAGGCAGGGATGGACAGAACCTGAGGTGAGAAAGAGAGTATCTAATTTATACTCCCCAGCACAAAGGCTTACCTTAATCAAATTGGTCACCGCGGCTTTTCTCTTTGGTCACCAAAGGTCCAGCCCCACCTCTCCTCCACTTGTCTCACATCCCACCTTCGTCGCCAAATGTCGAGGCGTCGATCACCCTTCACCAAGGCATGAAGACGTCGATGTACTTGAGAGAAAAACGTTTATTATTCACTAAATACATGCGGCCGCAAGGAGAGCAGCAAACACCAGGAACACCAATTAGCAATTGAGTTTACCGGGAGAGTGCTCTGCTCTATCAGTCGAGCTACTCTCTTGTATACGGTTCTATCTTGGACAAATGCTTATCTCGCAATTGTCCTTTCTTTCAACCTGACCAGCTCCCTTTAGCAACTGGCTTATGTTCTTCAACAACCATGAATCAAGCAAGACAACGAGGAAGTAAAGTTACTCCCTCATGCTGCAAACAGCATTCTTGTGGATTACTCAATACTGACCTCATCCTTATCTTCTACACATGGCATTCCAATGTTCCTTTGTGAACAGCAAGCAGGAATATATTTTAATTAACTGCAGGTGAGTGAATTGAGTTGGGAGAAACAAAGCTTTAACAAAGGTACGAATCTCAATATATATATATATATATATATATATATATATATATATATATATATATATATATATATATATATATATATATATATTGTTGCAGGCCGGGGGTCGGGTAAGAACACCACAATTGGGGGGGGGGAAGCTATCTCGGCTCCCACCAGACTCCCATTGTAGGCCTCCCGGATAATTCCGGGTGGCTTAACTGACCGTGAACGCCAATAACTCAACCGCGTGACCTTGGGTTCTCCCGTCTATGGGTGAACCAGGTTACCTAATTAATCACGTGATTTAATTACCGGGGAACACGCCCTCGGTACGCCTTGTCCGAACCGGATCACTTTACCAGATCAGATGCAGCCGAGCGACACTGCCAAGTACGTACCGGCTAAAAGGAACGCATCGTTGGGAATAAAGTCCCGGCTAAGCTAGGATTCGGACCATGCTGGACCAATGAAGGAAAAGACAAAACCGAGCAGGGAACATTTGTAATAATAATTTATTAACAAGGGGCGAGGAAAGGTACATGGTACAATCAATGGATTTATTGGGGTGCACAAGCAGAGATAGGGATGAAAGGTGTGGTGCGGCAATAAGCAAGCAACTTATGAAAGCGAACGCAGAGCAGGCCTAACTCGAAAATAATAATAACAATTTTCTGCAGGCTGACTTATATAGACAGGCGCCAGGACACACACACACACACACACACACACACACACACACACACACACACACACACACACACACACACACACACACACACACACACACACACACACACACACACACACACACACACACCCCGATGAAGAGGAATTGAAACAAGACAGGAGAGAAGTTGAGGCTACGGTCTCTCAGTACCTTTGTATAATTGATTGCCTGAACGCGCCACCAATACGTTTCGGGGAATGCTCCATGGTGTGGTACACCCTGACAGCTGGTGCGTCGTTTCTTGCTTCAGGCAGCTCGCGTCGAGACCCTGGGCATGAAGGAGGGGCTTGAGTTGGGTGGGTGGACTCAGCGACGTGTGGGCGGAGAAGAGGAGGAGGAGTCCAGCGATGATGACAGAATGCAGAGTCGAAGTTCAGCTTGATGGGGAGAGGCAGGGCAGAGAGAGTGGCTCTATTCGGACCTTTATAGGCCCCGCGGCGCGCGGCAGGGGGCCACCTCAAAGTATTGTGTCATCACCCGAATCGGCTGCTCTGATTGGCTCCGACCCCCTGCATGACCCGGTTGTGATGGCCGGATTCCATTTCCGGCAAGATGGCTCCATGCCGCAAAAATATCCCGCTCCGACCTCACGACATGACACGAATCGCCCACATGAATTCGCGCCATGAATTGCCTTGCAAGAACCCCCGGGCCGTGCCCTGATGACCGGCTGAGGGCAGTGTCGGTCCTGCACGCCGGCTCTGGTGCCCCGACCAATGCTGGCCAATGCGCCCGTTACGTGTGCCCCACGTGGCCCGAGCTGCACAACATGACTCTGCCCGATCGCAGCTTCGCTGGCCGCAGAGGCGAGAAGACGTTCGCCATCCGCGGGGAATATCCGTGGCCGCCAGGTAGGACCGAAGGTACGATGTTATGGCGAACCCATGCACAGACAGTAAGATGTGTCCATTTGTGCCCTGCTCTGTACGATAACAAAGTGTCGCGAGCGGTGCACGGGTCTGCCTTCGAGCACATTCCGTACAGTGCGCATAGATCTGCCATTACGCACGTGGCCAGTGCTCGTGTTCGCCCAATTCTGCTATCCTGTGAACGGGGCGAAACCCGATCGATATAATTAGTCCAGAAATGGGTTGAAAGGAACATGCCGCTTGTGCCTTGCACACTCGCATCTCACCAAACGTGGCGTGGGGTTGCCATTTTACTATTATCGGCCTCGATTGAGGGATCGCTTGAGGACGGGAGCTCTGTGCTGTCGATGCTCATGTGGTGTTTGAGTGCCCTTTCTCAGGTGCTGTTTCTTCCGTCTCTTCAGTTTGTGTTCCGTGCAGCGTGGGCGGCGTGTTGAGTGTGTTTCCTATCCATTGAGTGGAAATTACCATTGCACGTGCGTTTGGTAGGCTGTGTTTCCTACGGAGGGGTGTCCAGCGTAATGCCTGCTTGGCCTTTGCTGAGGACCCATCTCACAGCGAAGGTGGCTCAGATTTACCTCAGAAATAATCAGAAAAGAAGAGTAGAAATGACGTTAGAAGTGAAATGAAGATGAAATGATGTAAGAAAACCTAGCGATGAGATCCTTGCAACACACGCCCCTGTTCCGCTAAACAAAAGGGAAGGGACTATCTACATGTATATTAATGGAATAACTGTCATGGGATCACTATATGTTGGACTAGCTGAAGTACGCAGTAATACCCGGGAAATTTGCCCTATTTTCCTCACGCTAGTTAGACTGAGGCATTAGTTGTATGGAGAAAATTAGGAAGGCTTCTTTTATTCCTCAGATTTATGGAAGGAAGGCTTTATGCTGCCGTAATCCTCAGAGAAGTCATAGTTGAAGGCGGCCTTGAGCCACTCAATGTTTCTAGCAGCAGTGGCAACTGTCCTTGATGTCCTGCCAAAACCCGGACCGAGAAAGCTGGAACGTGAGTCTTGTGCTTCTCTCGCCCGTCGGTGTGACGCTCTATTTGCAGTTAGGCGATTCTCATTCTCTCTCTCTCTCTCTCTCTCTCTCTCTCTCTCTCTCTCTCTCTCTCTCTCTCTCTCTCTCTCTCTCTCTCTCTCTCTCTCTCTCTCTCTCTCTCTCTCTCTCTCTCTCTCTCTCTCTCTCTCTCTCTCTCTCTCTCTCTCTCTCTCTCTCTCTCTCTCTCTCTCTCTCTCTCTCTCTCTCTCTCTCTCTCTCTCTCTCTCTCTCTCTCTCTCTCTCTCTCTCTCTCTCTCTCTCTCTCTCTCTCTCTCTCTCTCTCTCTCTCTCTCTCTCTCTCTCTCTCTCTCTCTCTCTCTCTCTCTCTCTCTCTCTCTCTCTCTCTCTCTCTCTCTCTCTCTCTCTCTCTCTCTCTCTCTCTCTCTCTCTCTCTCTCTCTCTCTCTCTCTCTCTCTCTCTCTCTCTCTCTCTCTCTCTCTCTCTCTCTCTCTCTCTCTCTCTCTCTCTCTCTCTCTGCAGCTGACTCCGCTTGCCTGGCTCTTTCATGAGCAGATCTATCAGCAGTTAGCTGTTGCCGTGCACGTGCAGTTCAAGAATTCAAATAACAGGAGGAGAATGTGTATGTTTAAAAAGTCAACGAATACGAACATTTTGTATTTCAAAAAACCCTCGCGTTTTTAACCATGAAGCCTTTTGTTACTATTATTATGCCGGTGCACTATTCGAAAGCCATTTTTTTTCAATTGAAATTTTATTATTATTTTTATATATATATATATATATATATATATATATATATATATATATATATATATATATATATATATATATATATATATATACTTTTTTTTTTTTTTACATTTTTATGGAAAGCCACTTATCGCATCCTGGAGCTGAATGTTAGGTCTATATGTGTGTAAAGTTTCATCAAGATCGGTTCACTGGTCTCGGAGCTTATTAGTTACAAACAGACAGACAGACAGACAGACAGAAGGACTGCCATTTATATAGTAGATGTGTGCGGTTATCTGTATATATTCTCATGTACTCTCCTTATTGCTTACTTTTCGTAATTAAAAAATTGGTTTTGATTTGGGATTGGTTCCTCATTTCCTCCACTACCAAAGGTGTGTGGAAGTTGTGTTTTCACCCCTGTCTGTTTGGCTGTCTGTTGAGAGAGTATCTCAAAAAGACGTAGACAGATTTGGACGAAATTTGGTGGACAGGTTGGGTGTGTGACAAGGAAGAACTGATTCGATTTTAGTGAAGATCCGAATCCAGATACGAGAATTTTTTTTAATTCTTGAGGTGCTTCTTCATCATTGAGAGATTGGGCCAAAAACGATATACAGTACTGCATAGCATATCTCAAAAGTTGTGGATGGATTCGGACAAAACTTGGCACATGAGTAAGGTCGATGACAAGAACACGCCGATTAGATTTTGGAGGTCTTGATCCACATCTGATCTATTGGTGAAATACAAAACGTAAACTGTTCAGCCTGGTGTGGAGGTATGTGCTCTACTGAGTACTGTCCCCATTTCATGTTTGAAATAATTTAGCTTTTATCTTGCTTCGTTTTAAGTGATGCCTCATAAATTGTAAATCTCAAATCTATCAACACTTTATATAACGGAGCAAGTGTATATATTGTCGTGTTCACGCCGGTTACAACCGACAACCGAACGATTTCCCTTGGAGGTGAACAGCCGAGTTCCTCGGAGGTTAATGGCACGTGTGGGTTGGAGGGCGGCAAGGACGTGTTGCAGATGGGGGCACACGGGTTTATACTGAACCCACAACAATAGACAGACACAAGCAATCTCAAATAAATAGGGGTTTAATGAACATAAAATCAAGTGTTCAAAATAGGGATAACTCAAAGCGTAATCATGAAATTAATCAAAGTATGAGGTAATGAAACATGAGGTAACCTAAAGTCCTATTTTAGGCGCTTCCACACAGACAGTTACAGTTACAAGAAGCGAATACTTCGATATCACGTGGCTGGGGACAGTAAAAGGTTAAGAATGATGAAACAATTTTGCAGTTATAAAATTTAATTGTAAAATTTTAATTTTAATTTAAAATTAAATGTAATTAAATAAAATAATTAGCATGCATGATGGGAAGAGTTGTGACGTTGGACAAATTTCTATTTGTAGCCCTGAGATCAAAGGGACGTTATGCAGCCATAAGTGTGACAGAAGACGTGAAAGAAGACACAGGACAGAATAGCCAATTGTATAACAGTGCGATATCGCCGCGCTGTAATAACCACTTCTGTCACCAAAAAAGAGGAAGAAATCACCTCCACAAGACGTTTTAAAAACACTTCTGGTGAAAAACAATGAAGAACTAGAGGGGGAACACTCGGTAGAGTGCAAAACCTCCGCCGCCAATACTGCTGGGTCACTCTAGTGAACCTGATATCCTATTCATTCAATTTGACATCAACAGTGCTCACAGAGTTATAGTTTGCAACTTTCCCTTTTACTTTTAACTTTTACAAACTCAATTCATTTGTCATAATGAGATTCCTTGAGACAGAAATTGATTTTACGTGGGTATATCCATCTGAAGTTCCAAAATTAGCCGCAATTATAATTTTGGCATGTTTTTTTGTTGGAAATCACTGATAACATGTAGAAATGAAAAAAAAAAATCGAAATTTTGTTGAAAAAAAAGTTGCAAATTTTTTTTTTCTCTAACAATTTTTTTTGGGGGGGGGGTTGGAAATCACTTAAAACATGTAGAAATGCAAGAAAAAAAATTCAAAATTTTTTTGAAAATAGCCACAATAGCGGCCATATTGGATTTTGGACCAAGTCCAAAATCTAATGGCATGATCCTTTGACCATACCTAATCCCCCCACCAAGTTTCGTCGAAATCCGTCAAGGAGTTTTTCCATAATACTGTTCACAAACAAACAAACAAACAAACAAACAAACAGAAAGGGGTGAAAACAGTAACCTCCGATCTTCGATGGCGGAGGTTAATGAGAGTTACAACGCTGCGGGTCAACAACAAACGGAACAGGAAGATTATCACATGCTGCTCAGAAAATCAACTTCCGGCATCACACAGAAAACGATTCAGCACAAAAACGTCGCTCTTCCGCATTAACCACGCCCACAATTCACCCGGCAATCTCCGCCCACAATTCACCCGGCAATCTCCGCCCACAATCCACCCGGCAATCTCCGCCCACAATACACCCGGCAATCTCCGCCCACAATCCACCCGGCAATCTCCGCCCACAATCCACCCGGCAATCTCCGCCCACAATCCACCCGGCAATCTCCGCCCACAATCCACCTGGCAATCTCCGCCCACAATCCACCAGGCAATCTCCGCCCACAATCCACCCGGCAATCTCCGCCCACAATATACCCGGCAATCTCCGCCCACAATACACCTGGCAATCTCCGCCCACAATACACCCGGCAATCTCCGCCCACAATACACCCGGCAATCTCCGCCCACAATACACCCGGCAATCTCCGCCCACAATACACCCGGCAATCTCCGCCCACAATACACCCGGCAATCTCCGCCCACAATACACCCGGCAATCTCCGCCCACAATCCACCCGGCAATCTCCGCCCACAATCCACCCGGCAATCTCCGCCCACAATCCACCCGGCAATCTCCGCCCACAATCCACCCGGCAATCTCCGCCCACAATCCACTCGGCAATCTACGCCCACAATCCACTCGGCAATCTCCGCCCACAATACACTCGGCAATCTCCGCCCACAATCCACCCGGCAATCTCCGCCCACATCACTGCCAACAATAAGTGTGACAGAAGACACAGGACAGAATAGCCAATTATATAACAGCGCAATGTCACCGCGCTGTCAAAATGGACAAGGGGTAAAGATAAAACAAAAGAAAATCCCTCCGTTATTCTAGCATTTAGCTTCGGGTCCAGAAGTGGTCTCCTATGAGCCGAGGTGATCGAACCCGCGTCGTCCTGCGCGGGAAACCGCAAAATGGCGCCAAGCCGCTCTCTGGGCGGGAGATGTACAGGAGGCAATTTGGGCAGTGATATTCAACACCAGGGCTCAGAAACCACTGTGCAGATTCCTTTCACGATTGCACTTGCCATCACCACTCCTCTGCAAAATGGCGCTGCCTTCTTCCCTGATGGCACAACTCGAGGCTCCGAGGCGCGGTCTCACATGACCAGCCAAGCGGTCAATCGCTAGCATCTTTCTCCAGCGTGCGAACAAGTTTGCCTCGGCACGAACACGAGAATCGTGCAGCCTTCTTAGTGCTTTTAGGAAACAGGAAACTTAGTGTTTTTAGTGATGTCATTAAGGTACCAAGCACAGGCATAAATTAATAATTTAATGTGTTAAATAAGGTGGTGTAATATTTGGTGCTTCAATGGTGGTAAACTTAAAAAAAAAATTGTATAGCTTTTAAAACTTTTACTTATTTCAATTGAATTATATATTTAAACACTAGCACACAAATTATTGCCTTGTTGGAACTGCCAAAAACCTCCAGTTTAGCAGTACTTAGACAAAATAAAGTATTACACCATCTCATGCCTGATGTTGGGTTCATGGTGAGGGTGGTGGGCTTGTGGATCCGAGGATCCTGAGTTCAAATCCCCCTCAGCTGTTGAATTAATTCCAGGTGGGATTGACTCTGCCTGTGATCCTTCTGAGGTCGGCTAAATGAGTGCCAGCATGCTGGTATCCTGTGTTGGAGTGGTGACCTGTCTAGGATTGTGCCCAATAGCTAAGGAGACTGCTTAGGCAGCAGCAATGCTCTGCACAGAGTATGGTCCCAATGAATGGATCGATGGACACAATCTTGACCAATCAAATGTGCCATTTGCGCTCTCAGCATTGGGGCATATCGAGATTCAGAGAAGATCCCAGCTCATGGGAAATACAGAACATGGTCGGAAACACAAAGCAGGATTTGAAAAGACCATTTCCATGTCCTTTTCCTCAAGACTGCATTGGGTAAGGTGTTCTATGGACATTCTAGTTACGTTTATGATAGTTTATCTTTAATCATGTAAAATTATATACCTCAGTGTGTATCTTTGGGTTGGTCCTGTTATTTTCCAATGTCTTTTTAAGTTCCACTAGCAGGGACCCACAGAACCTGCACACAATGTAAAATGTGACAAAGTCTTCACCAATCCTCCCCCCACCCCCCCCCCCTTCACAAACCTCAAGTCACCAACTCCCCCTCTCAAACCCCAAGTCCTCATCCTCCCCCTCCCAACACTAAAGTGTTAGTCCCCTCCCCACTTCAAGCTTTCAATCCCTTGTACCCCCACCCCACCACAACTCAACCCCCCTCCCCCCCCTACCAAAAGTCCTGAACCCCCCCCCTCAATTCTCAACCACCCCTGCCACCTCTGTCCCATATTTGCTCTCCACCCTCTCCCAACCCAAACTCTGTCCTACCCTCCTCACCCTCGTCCCACTCATAGAAGTAATCAAACATTCCCACATCAATCATTACATATTTCTTCATTACCTGATTGAGACAGCAGAATATTTAACGTTTTCCCATTCCCTGTCATGCTATCACCGAATTTACAGAAAGCGTAATCAAAACATATCCTAGAGGTTGTCTGTCCAATTCACAATCCCGCAAGATATGCGGGAACCCCATTGGATTGCCACTCTCAAGTAACCATGAGTGGCCTAATTGTTCCAATAAACGAAGCAAAACTTATTATCTTCTTCCCGATGCATATTGTTACGGTTGTGGAAATTCACAGGGCACCATATAGGTCCTGAGATAAGTTATGTCGATAAGTCTGTGTTCAAATAGATTTCCCCACCGATGTCTAAGGGAATTTTTCGTGTAACCAAGCTATGATCTTTGAGTTAGCCGTTTTTCTTTTACTATCTTTATTTTGGACCAACCGCCATTACTACCGCCATAAAGCGCCACCAACCACAACAACCACGATCACCTCAACCACCAACCACAAAAACCATGCCACCTCAGCTACACCACCATTACTACCACCACAAAGCGCCAGCCACGCCACATTAACCACAACCTTCACAACCACACCACCGCGTTTCCACCTCAGCAATGGTTACCAGAAGCCTGGTTCGTCGAGGGAAAGCAGGCAGACGATCCTCCCCCCCCCCCACGAACAAATGGCGTCCCCGATTTGGCGGGAAAACGCTTCCTTCGAGAAGTTTCCCACGCATGCTGGAAGGAGGGCGGGAGGTGAAAAGGGGGCGGGGCTTGGTGATAAAGAGGCGGAACGCGAGCGTGGGGGAGCTGGTGCTGAGGAGAATCACGAGAAGGAGAGGGAGCTTTGTGAGCTGAGGCGGAACGAGAGCGCGAGAGAGCTTTTCTGAGCTGAGGCGGATCGAGAGATCGTGAGCGAGGTGGCGCTCTGGACCGAAGGCGCTCTGGCTGGGTCGGTGGTCGTGACGGAGCCACCTTGGATCGTGTGCGAAGCCAGATCGTGGAGGACTCGAGCTCGGGGAGCTCACCACATGGTCATGTTTTTCCTTTTTATTTCTTTCTGGGTGTTTGTGTGTGTGTTTGTGGCGCCGTCTATAACTAAACCCGTATAAGTGCATGTGAATAATAAATAGATACGGCTGCAGGTCTTTCGGCTAGTGTGCTGTCCCATCCCCCCATTCATTCCTTGCATATTGCTTGTATGTTTCTTCATTGCTTGCGTCGTGTGTGGAAATAAATGTGCCTGTCTCAATGTACGTGGTCGTTGCGTCCCTTTCCTTAAATGAACTGCCATTATTAAGTTCGGAATAATAGCTGGCTGTTTAATAGCCGATAAAGTGATCGGCTCCAACGGGGCTGTGCGATAAATACACCGCTCGGTATCCGCAGAACGGAGTGAGCTGCGTACGTGGCTCTTTTCCAAGCAGCTTCTGTTGAGGTACAACCTCTCGGTAGCCTTCCCGCACGGATAATTAGGTAAATCGACAGTTCGGCGATCGGACCCTGTAGCGTGCAGGTAGAGTACTGACAAGGCTGTTGTGTGCTTAAAAACACACCCGTAGCTGGATTCCGGCGTTCGATCCGGAGGGCTGCGACTGGATTGCTCGTCCGGTGGGCATATGGCCGCGATTCGGCTAAAAGCGGCTGTCCGCACGCCGGCGGGCGGAAATCTATAACAATATATACACATCGTTAAAAATAAATAATGATGGATGTTTTCTTTCACAATGTTGCAAGATTCACAGAAGTCTTCGGACAAAGACCTGTATAATGACATGGGTTTTATGGTCCCTGGTCGAGTCATTTAAGAGAAAATAGTTGGAAATAATAGCAGGGACCTCCGAGGTAAAAGCCCTGCTTGAGAGAATGCCGCATCGTTGTTTAGAGTTAGACAACAGACCGCTGCATCTGGCTGAGGCCTATAAGTACTGTGATCTTCACATACCTCGTAAAGCCTATTTGCTCCAACCTTTCAATATTTAATGATCTTTTTAACAGTCGCTTTGGTCGTTTTACACTGAAGTGAAACTAGTTGGAAGGGCATGACGATTGTGAATAGGACTGCTCTGAAACAACATGGTGGCCGCATGATTTTTCAGGTTGAAATTGCGGGTGGAGTCAGTCGACCTGTCCAACCAACGGGTGGAATGGAATGCTACACACAGACGGACGAACAAGTGTATTACTGTATAGACAATTTGTAATTGCATACAACTTGTGGCAGACTCCCAAACTCCCCCTCCCCTATTCGGCTTCTCCAAACGCTCCAACTCTTTCTTGAGGAGTCCACACGCGTGGAGTGGGCGGGCCTCGCCGGTGCCTGGCCGAGGCCCCGCCCAGAAAGGGCGGACCCATGGAGGCCCTGTCCAATCAGGGTGGATAGTGGCGTCGGCTTCACCAAGGCTCCTCCCCGCTGAGGGAGGTCTATAAACCACGACATCATCCTCAGTCTTGAGTTCTTTGGGGGTCGTTCATTCTGTGCTTCGAGGCCGGAGTTGGTTGGAAAACCAAGGGGTTCCCGCTGCTGAGCTCTGCTCACGTCTCGCCCCGACTGCTGGTCCCGGCCCACTCGAGCTCCTCCACGGACCCAAACTCAACACAGGCGGCTGTGGACCTGACTGCACGACTGTTGGCAGGTGCCGCACCACGGAGCATTCCTTTCCCCAAGACTCGGGTACTCAAAAGAACTGCGACCTCAACCCGCCTCCCTCCCTGGCTGCAAAAGTCATTTGCCTTCAACTGGGTTTATTTTGTCTGAGTGTGTGGCGCCATTCTAATAAGTAGACACTGTATAAGTGTTTTCGATCATTGTAAATCTTGCCTGTATAATTCCCGCGTAAGTCTGCTCTGTTTCTGCTTTATAAGTTGCTGTAAATTGTCACACTACATCTTCTTTCTTTCCCCTGCATAACACCCCAATAAACCTGCTTCTGTGCCACATACATTTCCTCGTTTATTATAAATAAATGATTGTAGAAATGTTCCCAGTTCGTTTTCGTCTTTTCCTTCATTGGTCCAGCATGGTTCAGATCTGAGTTTTAGCTGGGTTTTTGTTCCTGTTAATCTGCTCATCCTAGCCGGCACGGCTTTGGCAGTTCCGCTCGACTGCACCCGAAACGGAGTTGGTAGTCGGTAGTTGGAACTCTACCGCAGTCGGTAGAGTGATCCGGTTCGAGCAATACATGCCGAGGGCGTGGTTCCCCGGTAGACGACACCGCGTGGTTAATTAGGTAAATTGGTTCCAGACAAAAAGACCCTACGCTATGCGGTGGAGGTATTAGCGTCCACGGTCTGTTAAGTAACCCGCCGCCTTACGGAATTATCCGAGAGGGACGGCCTACAATACCGGAGAATCTGGTGGCAGACGACGTAACCTCCCCCACCTAGTGGTCGTTCTCGCCACCGGACCTCTGGCCCGCAACAATATTTAACTTTGCAGGCTTACAAATGGCTACAGGCTAGTAAGTGTCCATCATGGTGGTGTATATGGTGTGCTGGACAATACCAGTCTCTGGAGAATGGCACTAGGAATAAGGGAAGAATCATTTTGGTAATTAGGTGTTGATTTTATTTAAAAGTGTGCATTCTAAAAGCTCATCGTTTTCGAAGCAAGTGGAGCGGTTTGAACGGGAAGCAACATTTGAATTTTTATTTTTTTTATCCTTCAGTTATATGCTGTTCATTGACAATAATCCAGTATGGAAAGTGCTTATATGGTCAACATCAGGGTAGATAGTCCTTATCTCAGGTGTTGTTGATTCCCAGTACCTACCGTATGCTATTTATGATATGATAATTGGTAACGTACCTGGATCTATGGCACCGGATGATCTGGACCCAGCGTGGCAAAAGGCTGGTGCAGTGACCACAAGGGTCTGATAGAGGCTGATTGGGTTAATACTCTTCTTGTGGTGTCACCAGGGTCCAGATGTCACATTATGGATGAAGACCAGTTCATCAACTAGTAGTAGGGGGATGTTGACACTCCAGCGATAGAGAGTGGAAGGATGTAAGAATAAACAAGAGGGGTTGGGTTATCTGCCAATGTTTGTACATTCGATGGTAAATGTGGGTGTTCCAATCTGCCAAGTGATGTACCTCTACACAATGGCCTACTTCTTGAAAGAAAGACATGAGATCTTGAACATCAATAACCTGAATGCAAATGCGAAAGCCAGCTCCACATTTCCATCCAAAGGCTTTACATTCCTATTCTCTAAGATGGAACGTTCTCACCAGCAATCCAACAGACTGGCAGTTTCCCTGTGCCCCCCCCTCCCTTCCCTCAAGTTAAACGCAAACTACAGGAGAACAAATTCAGGACACGGTAGTTCAGGTAATTCAGGATACACAAATTAAGAAAACAGCCATCCCTCAATCTACATCTCATAATTGCAACACCTACTGTCCAGTGAGAAATTTTACTTACTGCCATCATTCCTTCCTTATACACAGCTGAAGCTACATCTGAGGTTGGCATTTGGATACTTGTGTCTCAAATGCATGGCCTGATAGAAGTGCCACTACTTTGAAAACTGTTGACTGGTTCAACATTGTAAGCCATCACCATGTGTACATTAATGGAACAACACGTGTATGACTGACTACCACGAAATGGCTTTTGTGGCCTACGTTAGCACATTATGTGTGGACAAACAGACAGACAAACAGACAAATGGAACCAAATGCAATGCCCTCTTTTAGAGATTTTACCCTCTTTGTGTTGGGTGTTTAAACCAAAATAACCACCAATGCCATGGAGTGTAAATGCAAATCAACAGTCGAGGCATGTGCAATGCTATTTCAGAATGTGAGTTGGCATGCTGCTCGGAAGGGCCTTGTGAGTGGACTAGCAATTAGTATGTCATGGAGCAACCCCAGTGAAGCTGCTAAATAAAGAGCTTGTCCTCCCCTTCTCCTTTTTCATTCCATAGCATTTGGTGTTCATGAAGGTAAAACGATGGCTGAGCACAGTGCCACTCCACCATTAACGTCATTGGCCAACAGGTGATTTTTCTCCATGCTGGGTATGACGTGTGCACAGACATGCAGGACAATGTTCGTGTAACAGTGGTGGGAGCTGGAGTGGTGGGGTGTGCTACGGCCCTACAAATACAACAAAAGCTTCCAAATGCCACGGTGTCCATTGTCGCTGCGCATACCTCTCCAGATACTACAAGCAATGTTGCTGCTGGTATGGTGATTCCTCCTTTCATACCAGGTATGACATTTTGAACAGTCCACTTACTTATCTATGCACAACTGCCCAATATATACACAAAATGTGTTGCTGACAAGGTAAAGGTAATGGTCTTCTTGGTTATCTATTTGAACAGTACAGTGATGTACTATATGTATATATATATGTATATATATATATATATATATATATATATATATATATATATATATATATATATATATATATATTGTTACGAATTTCGGCCCGTCCGGCGTGCGATCGGCCACGTAACTCTAATCGCGACGCGTGGCCCACTGGAACGGACAATTCAGTCGTGACCCTCCTGGAACTACCGCCAGGAGCCAGTCACGGGTGGGGGTTTAACCTCATCACGATCGTGCCAATTGCCCACCCGCACAGGATAGAGTTTCTCGCCAAATTCGACCTACCTAGATACCTGCGCAAGTGGTCGACCGGGCGATCGTACCACGCCGCAGGTCGACTTCAGACACGAACCGCTTAAGCGGCTCGTTCCGTGCTGCAGGGATAACCAAGCGGAGTCATCGTCGACCTCGATGGATCAGATTACTTATCGGGTGTTTCAACCCACTACCAATCCCTTACGTGATGCAAGATGGAACTTTCAATGGAGGAAAGGATGCAACGAAACGGGAAAACATTTCAACAAGCAAGCACTTTATTACACACACACACACACACACACACACACACACACACACACACACACACACACACACACACACACACACACACACACACACACACACACACACACACACACACACACACACACACGGCAAGCACGTATTTACAGCTATAAAAAAAATGCACATATAACAGTTAAAACAATAAAAGCAATGCAGAGCTACAACCGAATAAAAAGGGTACCGTATTTTCACGACCAAAAGGCGCACCGTGCCAAAAGGCGCAGTCTAAGTTGTGTGTGCCGTTCCTGTATTTGACACACACATAAGGCGCTCCTCACGATAGGGCGCGGGTTTTATATGAATATCCTCTACTACGTACGTCCGCCGTACAACAACACACTCACACAAGCACACAAGTGTGCGTATTTAAAAATAGATCGGGAGCAAAATTGAGTTGGGTTGTGCTTTATTAAAGTATTAGTTACAAAAATACTAAAACAATCAAATACCGGTAATAGTCTTTAATCAAATCCATCGAAATCCTCATCCTCTGTTTCGGAATCGAACTGCGCTAAACCCAACCTAGCAGGTCCACCTTCCTCGCCGTCAGAGTCACTTTCTGCACCGTGCGGCTCCTCCGAAATGATGCCGGCTTTAGCGAAAGCTCGGACAACAGTGCCAGCAGACACGTTAGCCCAGGCATCAACAATCCAGTGGCAAACTGTGGCGTAACTCGCCCGGCACTGCCTTCCACCCTTTGTGAAGCTGTGCTCTCCTTCGGTCATCCACCGCTCCCACGCCGCTCGCAGCCTCACTTTGAACGGCCGGTTCACGCCGATGGCTCGGCTGGATCCGTTTGTCGCAGATGTGCTTGCTGCAGTAGGAGCGGAAGTTTTCCATCATTTCTTGATAATCCGCCGGACGTTGCTGCGCTATCGTAGTCCTGGTCCGGATGGAAAAATGGCACCGTTTCATGAAGCGAAAGCACCAAGACGGACCTCCGTGGAAATGTTCGATTTTCATTTCCTCCGCTATCGATACTGCCTTCAGTCGGATCGTGACCGTCGAAACGCTCCTCCCACTTGCTCTTTGCTCAACGATCCACTGCTCAAGTCTTTCCTCCAACTCTGGCCACCTCGCCTTGTTTCCACGGAAACTCAGCTGCGTCTTCTTCACCTGTCGCAGCTCGTTTTCCAGCTTCCTCCACTTTCGAACCATCGACTCGTTGATCTGGAAATTCCTCGCCGCGGCTCGATTCCCATGTTCCTCCGCATAGCTGATCGCCTTCAGTTTAAACTGAGCTTCATAAGCGTGTCTCTTTGCCATTTTCGGGGTTGTTAAAACAGCAATGTTCTGCATACCGCACATACCTGTTCTTTTATACACACAAAGGGCGCACTGCACTATAGGGCGCGTCGCACATTTTGACAAAAATCTAAGACGTTTATATGCGCCTTATAGTCGTGAAAATACGGTAATTATTTTCAGCACACTTATACAGGTTTACTTACAAGACTGGCGCCACACATATATTTACACAAAAAGCAAAGAAAACACAAGCCACCCTCACAGGCAAGGAGGCAGACAGGTCCGTGGAGCAAATGAACGTGTGACCTGGGTGATCGGCCAGGTCCACGAGACCGAAGGGGTCTTACTCACGCCCTCGTGGCGCGATGAAGGCTAGCCGCAATGTCCGCGTAACGCGCTTGACTCCGTGCCCCTGATATGGTCAGTGAGCTCCTCCAGGCATGCGTCGCGCAGGCACCATGGTTGGGTTGGGGAACGGACAGGGTTACCGGCGCTATCTCAGCGCGGATGGGGGAATTGTTGATGCTCGGGGTCGGGAGAGGGGAATGACGGACGCTCCATCCCGCTAGCGGGGTCCCGGGACCGCACATGATTCCGGCGAACTCTCGCCCTTGAGCCCTCCTCTGCGTCCCTGCTCCACTCCGCGACTCGTCCCTCGACCTCCACTCTGAGCTCCGTCCCCTTCGCCATCCGATCCCCGCAAACACACGCCTCAGACTTCATGACTTCCGACCGGCGCCACTTTCTGCACCCCTTTCTGCACACACGAGCTGGACACCTTTCTGGATACGTTTCTTCACACTCCTTCCTGGACACACACGAGCTGGACACACACGAGCTGGACACCTTTCTGGACACGTTTCTTCACACTCCTTCCTGGACACACACCCGCGAGCTGCGTCGTGCTCACGTCTTTTATAGACTGGGGGGAGGAGCCTGTATGCAGATTCGCGGATCAAAACGCGCTTGGAGGCGAGGCCATGCCACCCGACGTTCAGCCATTGGTCGGGCAAAAAGGGGCGTGAAGCCTTCCTGATCCGTTTTGCTCTCCTGAAGGGAACGCGTTCACAGCGGGTTCGGAGGCGGGGCCATGCCACCCGATGCTCAGTCATTGGATGGAAGAAAAGGGGCGTGAAGCCTTCCTGATCCGTTTTCCTCTCCTGAAGGGAACGCATTCGGCATCAATTACCGAACGGGCCCTGGACAGCACGACGTTTGGTGTTGACTGGTGGTGTGGTTGATGGTTGTGGAAGGAGAAAGGCGAAGGTGGTGGGGAGTTTGCTGTGGTGCTTTGGTTGTTGGCGGGCGTCATTTGGGAATGGCGGTGAAGCGATGTTTGCGGGATGGAGTTGTGGAGGTAAAGAGGCGAAGGTGGTGGTGTTTGAGATGTTGGCGGCTTAATGGTCCAAAATAACGATAGAAAAAGAAAAATGGCTAACTCAAAGCATCGCAACCCTGTTGAATCACACATATTCTCTCTAAACAACAGGTGTGGGCTAACTACACATGAACTTATCGATATATCTCACCTGAGGACCCTTTATGGTGTATTGCGAATTTCCACAGCCGTAACAATATATATATATATATATATATATATATATATATATATATATATATATATATATATATATATATATATATATATATATATATATATATATATATATATATATATATATATACATATATATATATATATATATATATATATATATATACATACATATATACTCTACCAGTCAGAAGTTTTAGAACACCCCCATTTTTTTCAGTTTTTACTGAAATTTAAGCATTTTAATGTTTCAATGTACTCTGAAATTAAAGCATAGAACAAATAAACAATTTCAGATAAAAAAGAAATCATGGAAACATTTTGTTGAACAAAATTTCATCTAAATTTTTGACTCATCAAGGTAGCCACCTTTTGCAGATATTACACCCGAACAGACTCGTGGCATTCTTTCTGCAATGGAAATCAAATATTGTTCGGAAAGTTCTTCCCAACACTGTTGCAGAAGTTCCCACAAATGTGTTGCACTTGTAGGTTGCTTTGCTTTCACCCTTCTGTCCAGTTCATCCAAAACCATCTCAATGGGGTTTAAGTCTGGAGACTGTGCTGGCCGTTCCATGATTTGAAGCCTACCATCTTGTTGTTTTCTTCTAAGGTAGTTCTGACATAGCCTGGAGGTATGTTTTGGGTCGTTATCTTGCTGTAGGATGAACTCCTGACCAACTCGGCGTAGACCAGAGGGTATTGCATGGCGCTGCAAAATGCTGTGGTAGCCCTTTTGGTTCAGGGTGCCAGTCACTGTGCAAGTTGCCGACTCTGGATCCAGCAAAAGAGCCCCAGATCATCACTCTTCTTCCTCCATGTTTGACAGTTGGTGTCACACACTGAGGAACCATCCTTTCGCATACTTGATGGTGTACAAAAACTCTGCGTGATGAACGGAAGATTTCAAATTTTGATTCATCGGTCCATAAGACCTTCCAGTTTTCAGTCGTCCACTGGCAGTGCTTCGTGGCCAAGGCAAGCCTCTTTTTCTTATTTTGCCATCTTAGCAATGTCTTCCTTACTGCCACTCGACCTGTCGAATCTGCAGCTCAAAGTCTTTTCTTCACAGTTGAAACTGAGACTTCCTTACTTCGATCAGTAAGCTGTTCTTGAGGCTGCTGTCCTGTGAGCCGCCTATCACGCAAGCTATTGACTCTCAGAAACTTGTCTTCTGATTGTGTTGTGGCTTTGGATCTGCCAGACCTCTTCCTGTCAGAGTTTCCTCCAATTTCCAAGTGCCTTTTGATGGTGAAGGAAACTACTCAATGACACCTTGGCTTCTTTGCAATTTCTCGAAAGGAAAGACCTACACTTTTAAGGGTTATAATGCTCTGTCTGTCTTCCTTTGTTAATTGTCTTTTTCTCACCATTATGATAGCAATATACTACTTCCTGCAGTGCAATATTGTCCAAATAATGCTTCAGAAGGTGCAGCAACACAGTCTGTTCCAACACTGCTTTTATACAGACAGAGGGGTTGTAACTAATCAACAACAGTTGGGACACCTGTAGGAATTGTTTCCATCAACTTTCAAGGCTTAATTTACTTCCATTGCTGCAGAATGGTATCCAAGGTCTGTCTGTAGAATGTTATGAAAAATCTCCACTCATGGCTCACAGACTTCCTCTCCTGTTGCAGTCAACGTGTGGCCCTAAATGGAGTTCTATCATGCCTCCTTCCTGTCCAGGCTGGAGTTCCTCAAGGCAGCATTCTGGGCCCTGTTCTTTTTCTGGTTTTCATCAATGATCTCCCCGA
>NC_140975.1:55710814-55823314 GCF_056783735.1 Eptatretus burgeri | reverse complement strand
AAATTCGCAAACCACCATTCCAGTCCCGTAGGTGAGATATCTCTTAAGTACCTGTGTAGTTAGCCCAAACCCGTTGTTTAGAGGGTATTAATGTGATTCATTCGGGCTGCGACGCTTTGAGATAGCCGTTTTTCTGTTCTATCGTTACTTTGAATAAACCACGCTCCAACTGTCAACAAACAACAACAACGCCAACAGCCACGACCTTGACCTTCACAACTCGCTCCCGCAAACATCGCATCACCGCCATTCCAAACGGCACCATGGCCATTGGCCACCGCCGGAAACCCTCCACCACCTTCACCTCTCTCCTTCTACGGCCATTCCCGCACCACCTGTGAGCACCGAGCGTCGGGCTGTCCTGGGTTCGTACAAGATATGCGCCGAGCCGCGAGTGCAAAATGCGGCCTTTCCGAGGAGAATTCGGATCAGGAATGCTACACGCCCACTTCTGATCCGTCCAATCAGCAAGCGCGGGGCGGCTTGGCCCCGCCTCCAGGCACGTCTGTGTGGAATCGAGATATGCAAATTCTAGGATCAGGGGAGATTCACGCCCCTTTTCCTCCGTCCAATGGGCGAGCGAGGCTCCACCCCCGAGCTAATCCTGATCCGGAAATTTGCATATGGGTTCTCCTGCCGGGCTATAAAACACCGAGCAGAAAAGCAGAGTTGTGTGGCAGAAAAGCGAAGAGAGTGGAGTGGCAGAAAAGCGAAGAGAGTGGAGTGGCAGAAAAGCGAAGAGAGTTTTGGGGCAGAGAGAAAGAAGAGTTGTTGCGCAAGAGTTGTTGTTGCGAGGCAGTCAAGTCGGGTTGGAGCGCGGAGTGGAGTCGGGAGGCGAGGGCGTCCAGGTGGTTTTCTGCAGTCGGCTGAGGAGAATTGGGGGAAGAGTCCGAGGAGCTCGGGTCCGAGGCAAGGAAGACGGCGGTCGGCGACGAGGTCGCGGTGGAATCGCTCGTCACGGGACCCAAGCAAGCCAGCTATACTCTTTCCCCAGAGCATCAACAATTCCCCCTTTCCCCCGCGCTGAGATAGTGCGAAAAGGGGGCCCCGTTCCCACCCCACTCCAAGCGGTGCCAACGAAACCCGCGAAGGAGCCCGAAGTCAGGGCACCGCCGTGCTGCCACATTTGCGGCTCATCATGAAGACGCGGGTAGGACCCACCCAGTCTCGCGGACCTGACCGCTCCTTCAGGTCCCGCGCAAATATTGGCCCACAGGCCCCGTCTGCCCCCTTGTCTTTGAGGGTGGCCTTTTCTTTTGCTTTTGAGTAAATGTGTTGTTGGCGCCATCTGTAAAGTAAAACTGTGTAAGTGTTGCCGTGTGTATGCGTAGTCGGTTGTAGATCTGCATTGTTGTTTTTGTTTTCGTTGCTTTATATGTGCATTCTGATGACTGTGACTATATGTGTGCTCTCCGTGTGCCGCGGAATAAATGTGCATTATGTTGAACTGTTTTCCCGTTTCGCTTCATCTTTTCTTTAATTGAATCTCCATCTTGCTTCACGTAACGGGTTCGTCGTGGGCTTAATACGCCCGATAATTAATCGGAACCGTCGAGGCCGACGATAACACCGCTCGGTTATCCCGATAGCACGGAACGGATCGCTTAAGCAGCCCGTGTCCGGAGTCTACCTGCGGCGAGGTGCGATCGCCCGGTCTACCATCCGCGTGGGTACTTCGGTCGGTCAAGTTTGGCGAACAACCCTATCCCACGCGGGTGGCCGATTGGCACGATCGTGGTGAGGCCGAAAGGCCCACCCGTGACTAGCTCCCGGCGTTAGTCCGATAGGGTCACGACAGAATTGTCCGTCCGATGGGCGACGTGCCGCGATTCGAGTCACGTGGCCGTTCGCACGCCGGCGGGCGCGAATTCGCAACAATACTATCACTCAATTTACAATACACAAATAATCCACTGTCCACAAGGAAAAGTACATTTCATCAAAGAACATTTATTGCGTGGTACTACAGAGCCCAAAACACTGAGATGTAAACATCCACAATGATTTGCACTAAACTAAGCTAAGCTTACATTTCCTGATATATACTGTATATGCTTTGGTAGGAGTGGAGGGGTCTGGGAGAACAAAGAGAGAGAGCATGATGACCGACAGCTGGCCTTGGTGAGATTGGTTTCACACGAGAAAGGCATCAAACAAAATACTAAGAAGCAGACAGGAAGGGGAGTAGACGAGAGGTAGGAGATAAAACATTAGGTTATAGGTCCTAGTAAGAATGTGATTATATACTTTTTGAATACAAGGAAATTAATATGAGGAATTGAGTATATAAAAAGGCAGTGAGTACATGGGTAAAAACCAATGAGTACAGGAAAACAAAAGGCAATTTGTTTAAATAGGAATATTCCCCATTACTTGACTGAAACATTCGAATGGACTTCACCGAAACATAAGCCGGAAGCAATTCTTCTTTTACACAACTTGACATTCCAAAGAATGGGAGGTGAGAACTACAGGGTTAGCTGATAAGCATTAGGCAAAATAACTCAAACTGCAATATACGTGTCCAGTGTGACCACTCCTTGGCTTTTTAAAAAAGATCTTGGCTATTCGTTGTTCACCTTGGCGTCTTGGTTTTCTAGAGGTTTTCTTGGCATATCGGTTATCTATTATCATCGTTTTTCCGAAACCTTGTGAATTCTTGTTTTTCATTGGCTCACCTTGGCATTTATGAAAATGCGGAGCGGTCACACTGCGTGTCCACTGGGTGAAAGAGAATGACATAATCATGGCAAAAGTTGCAATGATATCAACCTTGTTTCATAGTATCGTTACGAATTCGCTGCCCGCCCAGCGTGCGAACAGCCACTTTAGCCAATGGCGGCCGTCTCGCCCACCGAATGGACAATTCAGTTGCGACTTTCCGGAACAACGCCAAAAACCAGTCACGGGTGTGCTCCAAGTGCACACCACGGCCTAGTCAACACTCGACCCACGTGCGACAGGGTCAATCGCCGAATCATCGATATACCTAAGTATTCGCGCGGGCAGACAACCGAGAGACCGTACCTCAGCGAGGTCTGCTTGGACACGAACCGCTTAAGCGGTTCGTTCCGTTCTGGGATAACCGAGCGGTTTATTATCGCGAGACCTCGCTGGACCCAATTCTTTTATCGGCTATCAAAGAGCCCGCTATTATTCCGAGAGCAATACGGCGGTTCAATGGGGAAAGAGGACACGACGAACGGGTTAACATTCTCACAAGGACATTTATTTATAGTAGCACGTATGCAGGCATGCACATATACATTTATGCAAGGCAAAGAAGAGCACGACAAGAAGAACTACAACCGTCTATTATTATTATTTACAAGCACTTATACAGTTCTACTTGCGGGACATGGCGCCACAACATTCACACAAATAAAAGCAAAGAAAGACCCCCTCACAGACTCACAGACAAGGGTCAGACTGGACCCGTAGGCCTTTATGTTCAATGAGCTTGGTTGACCGAAGGAACTCCAAGAGGCCGCCGCAGGTTACCTTCACCCTCGTGGTGACTTGGTTGGGCGACCCTCGGTGGACCCTCTCAAGCTCTTCACCGACTGCGGGGACTCCAGGCTCGAACGCGGCTGCCCACAACTCCACACTTCCGAGACCTCCACCGACTGACTGCTCCACCCAGACCGAGACCTCCACCGACCCGCTGCTCCACCCAGACCGAGACCTCCACCGACCCGACCAACAACCAGCCCATAGACCAAGACAGCTCGACAGCCCCTTCGCTCTTCCAGCGCGGGCTTTTATCCCCCTTGGCTTCCCGCCCCGCCCTCCTGAATTCACATACACACACTCTCGATCCGGTCCCAAAACATTCTCAACAACATCTGCCCCGCACTGTAAATCAACAACCCGTGCAGAATCGGTCGCCTCGTTTCCTCTGGAAGGGGTGTGTGCACCTCACCTCAACCAAAGTATTCACAATCACGGTGACAACCAATTTATATCTCCATTTTCCATCACACATGCACCCCCACAAGCTTTTCCAAGCCAAAACACAAAAGAGCACGTTTTATTCCAGTGAAATCTATTGGACTCGCACAAGTTCCATTTCTCCACTCACTCAGCAACACATGCAGATCAATGCAAATCAGTGTGCATTACAACTCAGATATGAATACAAACATACAAGAGTTCCAGGTTGGAACACAACTGGCAGGTCTTCCCTCCTGCCGAACTCAAACTTCAGCACCCCCTGGGTCGCTGAGGCTGTCTCCAAGCCTACCAACTCCTTATGAACATGGGAAATGCCCTTCCTGGCATTTTCCCCGTCGATGCCCAGATGGCATGTTGGCGCTCCGGTCCCTTTCCCGTGGGTACCCGTGCCAATTACACCAACTCGGTCGCTTGGACCCATGGCCTACTCTGGCCAACTACTTTGGTGCCCAGGGTGTCCTCTACTCAGTACGCATATTTCACCATAGTCTCCTACACCCTACAAAAGGTTTCGTGCAAATCATTGGGAACTCTCAACTTACGTCCTTAACACAAAACTCAACCTTTCCAATCACATTGCATTTACAAATCCGTAACACCTCCACACAATACAATACAACAATTTCACAGCAGGCAAACCTCCAGTGAGTACGATGAATCAAACAAAAATACAAACAGGTAACACTTATCTATTTCCCACTTAACCATTGTCCTTGCTCGTTTACCTTGCCCATTTACCTGGGTCGGAAATCAGTCTCAGCATGACGCTGTTCGATATATTGCTTGCATATCTCTAGAGAGACTGTGAGCTGAACGCAGCCTTCAACGTGGCCTTTGGATCGAGTCTACACTCCGACCTTGCCACCAAGAGGAGCCCTATCTTTCTCTTTCTGCGTTGTGTCTCATCTTCCTTACTCTCCTCTGACTCCTCGCCGAGCCTCTTCCTGCCCTGTGCCATCATCTCCCTCTGCGCCCGCTGGGCCCGCTTCTTCGTCCTCGAGCGGCTGCGCCATCGGAGCTATGCTATCTGGCACCTGCATGGTTAATTGGTCCAACTGACCCTTCAGGTTTAACAGTCGCGTCTTTTCGACCCTGTCACGACATATATCTCGCGCATGTCCATCTGCGTGGCCAATTTCATTACTCTTTAACAGCATTTCCACACTCACACAGCGAGCTGGGTCTCAAACCCCTCGCGGAGGTGGTATTCCAACCTCCCTCCCTTTGGCCAGAGGGGATTAGCTTTTCCCCAATGCCTCTACTGTACCCAGTACAGCACAGTGAGCCGAGTACCGAACTCGCTCAAGGTACGGCGAAGACTCTAGCTTCTCGTCAAGAGATCACTATCTCTATTCAGCCCCAGGCTGAAGCGGACCCGAACCGTGGCGGACCCTCTCAAAGGATCCCCTCAGGCCTATCAATAAAATTCTCGAACATGTACTTTCCTTTGTTCGATGTACGTTACCCGCTAAGAACAGCCCCGCCGTCAGAGGGAAAGGGCGAACGTTCTCCGCTTACCATGCTCAAGCGATTGCTGTCCCTCCAGACCATGGACTGCCTCCAGGGCTTTAGTACACCCCGGATGAGCCCCCAAATTGTTGTGGAATTTATTTCTTTCTATTTTACTTCAACTTACTTTTAGTTAACCGTTTTAACCGACTCGATGTAAATCCTGTTACTCAAATGAAAGCCACAATTAATTCACTGTCCACAACATGGAAGTACATTACATCAGAGAATTTTATTTTAACTTGGTACCAAGGAGTACAAGCCACCGAGATGGTAACATCTCTAATGATTTGCACTAAAACAAGATTGCATTTCCTGGTACTTATATGCTTTCATGGGAGAGTGGAAGGGGCTAAGCCTTCGGCAAAAATAACTCCAACTGCAATACGTGTCTTCCAGGTGAAAAGCGAATGATGTAATTACGGCAAAAGTTGCTGTTATCAACCAGGTCACTTTGTTCCATAGCAAGACATTCCTTTTATCAACATTTAGGTCAAAAGACTCTTGGGTAAAGGAAAGCATAACTGACATTACAGCATAAAAATTAAATTTATAAAACACCAGCAACGATTATAATTGAGAGTACATTAATATAATTATTTTCTCCCACACTTTCATAGCTTTGCCTTTTAAATACATATGTAGTATATACAGTAGTGTCTCCATTCATGGTGGGGCGTACGATTTTTTTAAAAATGAAATTGGAGTGTGGGACAAAAAAGGTTGAGAAACACTGATCAAAAGGATGAGTGGAATGTGGGCTTTATGTTCCTATCCAAAGCATGATGTGCAGGATCCCTTCGTGGCACTTCAACAAAACAGTATTTATAATAATGAAATACCCAATCAGGGATTTGCCTGGTATTGGCTGAATGGTTAGGTTGATGGGCTTGGGATCCTAGGATCCTGAGTTCAAATCCCGCTCAGTGGTTGAATTAATACTAGGTGGGGTTGACTCAGCCTGTCAGCAAAATGAGTGCCAGCATGCTGGTATCCTGTGTCGGAGTGGCGACCCGTCCAGGATTGTGCCCAATAGCCAAGGAGACTGCTTAGGCAGCACCAACGCTTTGCACAGAGTATGGTCCCACTGGATGGATCAGGGATCGTACCAAGTGAGATATGCTGCTGCAAAAATCAGTTGCATCATTGTGCATCCTTAGTTTGAAAAATGCTGCATGAATTCAAAAGGAATCATTCAGAATAAAATTTTAATTAAAACACTGACAACTCTGGCAGAAACTGAATGACTCAGTCAAATGTGTTGATGAGAAACGTTTGGGTATTTAAATATTTTAGTACAATTGATGCAACCCTGGAGACAGTTAAGTGAATTATAAATGTCTCTTTGTAGATACAACACTGAGCTCTCAAAAACAATGGTTCAGGGATACCTTTTCTCACTTCCTTCGTCTGATCAAGGATCATCATGCTGGCATCTACCTTACCAATGGGTAACAATCACAGGCCATCATTTTCACTGCAGATTGGTGTTGATCATACATGTATTGCACCATACATTGTGCTCTTAGTTCTTGATACTCTCACATGATTGTTGTACACTGGTCAAGCATTATACTGCACAGCTGGTTGCATCTGCACTTCACAACATGGTGGCAGCAATTCTCAGCTTGGGCACAAGGGGGCAGCAACTGCCTTTCACATTTCCCTATCGATTTATGTTTTGAAATGAAAACCATATAGACTAGAATTATTTCTCGAAAAGGGCCCTGTCCAAGGCTCTCGAAGCATTTTTTAGTAAAAGTTGGGAACATGACTTTTCAACATAATTAAGGTATGTTGAATTTGACACCCTGTTCCCAAGCTGAATTTTGAGTTTTTGACCATCTAATTAGCATAAACAAAATGGCTGCCAAATTGACAATTTTGGGCACTTTCTTGGGACAGGCACTACTATAGCAGCACAATGCTAATCTATTTTACTTGTGAACAACTGTTAAGTTAACTGTTAAGTTGTAAAGTTAACTGTTAACTTGTTAAGGGCTTGTGTAGGCCTATACTAATAATTCATTCTTGTTTGCAGGCTACAATGGATCCTGTGATTAGATTGAAGAGGCCGTCACCTGTAGACTGCAGCCTGTGCATTTTCTGCCAAACGCATAAAGCCAGAAAAAAACCTGAGTGAAGCAACTGAACATGGACTCACAACACTCAGGAATGCAGCCTGTAGCAGAAAGAAGATGAGGGACTCCAAAAATATAGACTTAATTGATCGTCTTGAGAATGCATTAGATTCTGCCACAGCCGTATCTCGTGTGGCACAGAATGTGCTATGCCCACTTCACGGACAAGTTTATATAGAACATCTTCAGAGGACTCAGACAGAGTATTCAACAGAGGGAGCAGGTTGCAGTTCAGGTGTTCCAGGTGGTAACAGGCGTTCATTGCGAAAAGGTGTGCAGCCAGTCAACTGGAGCCTTTTCATTTTCTGTTAAACTGCAAATAAGAAGGCACGACTGATCTCCGTCATGACTAAGCAAATGAGTGATCAAATAATTCAAGCCTCACATCTTGACGAAAAAGTTGGCCTTCGACTGGCAGGAGTGACTGACCTAATTGCAGCTGAAGCCAAATATCATCTGCCTTGTCTTAGCGCATTTAACAGGTTGACCTCCAGAACATAGCAGGAGTCAGCAAATACAGACCTTGCTATGATATGGCTTTGCCAAGAGCTCCATCAATCAGCTGACAAAGGACATGTGATTCTTCTGGAAGATGTATGGGAAAGGTATAAGGAGCTAGCTGATGAATCTTCAACCATGATTCAGCCATCCTATCAAAGCAGAAGAGGAACATTCAAGGAAAAGTTGCAGTCACAGCTTGGGGACATTTTCAATTTCTTTCAACCTCTTGACAGTTGTATATCAGAACGAAAAACCGTATTGATTCCCACTAAGTACCAGCCAACAGGAGTTTTGCAGATGAAAGCAGACACAGAGGAGAGTGAGGAAAAGTTAGCCTTTCCTAAGTATGAGCCCCAGGATGACATTTTCCTTTCACTTGTTCATGTAGCTATGAAAGTCCTTGGAGACATGATGGAAACTCCAGGACACAAAGGGTTCTCTGTCAGTGAAGAAGATTGTATAGCATGCATTCCCGAGAGTTTATATATGCTACGGAGACTGATCGTCAGTGGCCAGGCATCCCTTGAAGATGATAGCCCTGGGAACAATGAAGAACATGTCCGGAGCAGAGTTCTGAGTGTGGCACAAGATCTTGTCTACTGCGTCAGTGGTGGCAAAAAAATGGACTCCAAAACATGTTGGTCTTGCAAGTACTCTTCATCAAGCTACGTGGTGAAAAGACCTAGTACAATTGTTCAACAAGGCAGGGCATTGCCTGAGTTACAAACAGGTGTTGCAAGTAGTCCAGTTCACTATGTCCAGAAATATGAGTTTGTTTGTTTTTTTGGAGATTAGGAAAACTATACATTTTTGGATACTTCATAGAATAACGAATCAGAAAATGCATGATTCCATTTTCCCAGAAGCCAATATGGCGGCCATCTTGGATTTTTAAAATGGCAACCTTCCAAGACTATTTTTTCAATATCTTGACTTATAGAAGACCTAGGATCATAATTCTCGTGGCTAAATCTACATTTTTGGGGTAAATAAATCCAATGGTGATAATTAGAAATCAGTACAGATGATCAATGGCACAGGTTTAGGTTAACATCTTGGATTTTTAATGTGCAGAACTGAAGTTTATACTTATCTCCTTATCCTGGCTCCTTGGTGACATAGGAACCTGATCCAAGTGGGTATCTGAACAAAAGTGTACTTAGTGCAACAAGTCAGTGTACAGGTACATAATCTACTGCTGGCATTTGTAGGTTTATCTGTGGTGATTGTAATTGCAGTTATTACATCAGTATCTGCAGGTATTAGAGGAATATCAAAATAATTCAGACAAATCCAGGTATGTTGTAGTTTCTACGTGGCTGGTGTGCATGCAGCATGTCCAAGCCAACGCTAGTTAGCACATGTTAGCTGTGTTTCTAGGTGTGTCAACTGCAAAGCCCCTCTGACTATTTTTTGTATGTACATTATACCTTACATATTGTATGTGTAGTATTGGGTGTTGGATGTTAATGGGTGGTGTTTACCTTTCTTTTTGCAGACCTGTATTAGAGCAACATGAGCAAGATATCTCAGCTTCGTCAGCTTGGAGCAGAGAGACAGGGTCAGGAAATAATTAACTGGAAGCTGTGCATACTCTGTCAGTCTGATGACCAAAGTAAAGGACACTTGGTATTACATCCTCAACTAGATTCCTACCAGAAGATACTAGATACAGTAAAGGAGAGAGCCAGCTTGAAAGATGGAAACTATGTTGAAATGCAAAAGTGGCTCATGGACATCAAAAAAGAAACATTATGTGAAGAGCATGCATTTGGGCATCGCAGCCGTTACCTGGTCGCGACTAACAAGGACCACATTCAGCGAGCCCGAGACCGCTATGAACATGCATTATCCACTGGGTCATACCCTGCCAAAAGACGTGGACAGAACAGAGGAAGCACTGATATGGATGAACCAAGCCCATCTGGTCAGTCTTCCCCATTCACACGGTCATGTACGGTGCCGCTGGACAAGGACCTGTGTTTCTTCCGTCAAAAAGACACTGATTAACAGTTGTTCAAAGTCTGCACACAAAATGCTGGAGAAACTCTCAAATCAGCTGTAGATAAGTCCCAAAATCCAGCATTCAAAAGGAGACTGAACACAAGTCATGTATCTCACCAACAGATGCCCATGCAGTAGATGTTAGATGTCACAAATCTTGTTGGACAAAACATGTATTCCATGCCACGCGAGATCAAGGTGACACAGAGTTCATCAAAAATCCATCCGCTAAAAAATGCATGTCTGACTGAGCTGATCAACCTTGTTGATGTGCAAACTCAAAACCAAGCCTACCTCTCAATTGATGACATTGAAACCGCATACATGAGAATGCTTGGACCAGACAGTATGGAAAACCATTTCCCGGCATTCACCAGATGGTGGCTGAAGGAGAAGATCCTTACTGAACTGCCCAGTGTGAAGTCTGTCCTGCAGAAGAACAGAAGAAAGCCAGCAGTCTTGTACTCTCCTGATGCATGCGAGGAAGACATGATACATTCTTATTACAAGTGATGACAATGATATGGACAACATGAAGACCATCTTTAAAGCAGCACAGATAATACGCAAGAGCATTGCTGATTTCAAGAAGGAAAAAACAGCAAATGTCATCCCAGTTTCTAGGAACACCAATGACGTTCCCAGTGAACTGTACACTATGATCTGCTGGATCACAGTGGGTCCTTCTGAGGAGCTGGAAACTGAAACAAGGACCAGTGTCGTCGACAGAATAGCACTCACAGTGAGCCAAAACATCCTCTCTGGATTCAGGTCCAGACAGATGAAGTACAATTCAAGCAGAGAATCAGCAACCCTCAGGCATCAACATGCAAGAGAAAACCCTCAAGTCCTGGGGCTAGCCCTGACTGTGCATCATGACACACGAAACAAAACGTTGATCGGTCTTCTCAATACACAGGGCTATTGCGTCTCACATGGCCAAACCCTGCTTTTGGAAACTGCTCTTGCCAATGCTGTGGTATAAAACACCAAAGTTTTGAGGCCTGTACGTACCCCCCTTCCTGAAGAAGGGAACATTTGTCTTCTTTGCTGCAGACAACACAGATTTTGCTGAAGACACTGCTGACGGCAAAGGCACCACTCATGGAACAATTGTGGCAGTATACCAGAAAGCCAATGCTCCTGAAGAACCAGTTGCCCCACCTCTGACCATTGGTGATGCAAAAAGTCTGTCAGTCATGCCATACCATGTACAGATGATGCATTGTGACAAGCCCAAACCCCAACCAAACAAAAGGACCAGACAGTTTGCAGTCAACAAGGATGGCATCTCTGGAAACTATCAGCTGACTCACCAAGGATGGGCAATTGCTTATGCAGTATCCAGACTGAAGACGGGAAAGAACTTCAGCAAGATTCCATGTTGGGCAGGCTACAACTCACTGGTGTCCGCAAGTCAGCCTGTCACTCAGATTGGATCTCTACCACTGCTTCCAGAGGTGGCACATGAATGGTCAACCCTTCTCACTGCGATTATGCAGACAAGTGAGCTGCGGCGCCTGGCAGTTGGTAAAGAACATCCTACTGTCATCTCATTTGGCATGGCCCTCTATGAGAAGGTTGTGCAGTTGTTGGATGCCAGGCCTGACTTGAAGTGCATGGTTGTCCCCAGACTTAGTGAACTACATGCCGTCATGGCTTCTCTGAGAGCTCTTGGAGCCTCCATAGAGAATTCAGGCATAGATGACACCTGGATAGAAGCTGACGTCTCTGGTGCAGCAACAACGAGGCAGATCCTCAAGTGCATACACTACAAGCATTCTCTGCGGGCCCACATCTACTCATATGTTGCTCTGTATGAACTGGTACTAGAGGAATTCTTCAGAGAGAACCCACAGCTGAAAGACGTTTTCTGGCAGGCAACTGAACAATTCGAAGCCGCCTGCTCTGAGGAGGACAAATCTGCAAAGGCTGAATTTGCCAAGCAAGCCAACGCTACCCTCCTCAAAGCCTTGGTCACTGCTGAGGTGATGAAAGCATTCAAGGAGTGGGAAGCACAGAAAGCCCAAAACGCCATGTTCAGGTCCATCATGAACTACCTGTACCAAGTGGAGACAGTCCTGTTCTTTGTGGCTGCATCTCACAGTGCTGATCTGGCACTCCATTTGCAAGCTGCAGAAGCACTCAGCAAGCTGTTCTTTGCTTTTGACCGGATCAAATACAAGTGACTCTGGCCCAGATACATTGCTGATATGCCTGACCTTAGAACTAATCATCCCGAGACCTGGAAGGAACTCGAAGCTGGTAATCTGTCAGTCACCAGAAATGGCATTCCATTTGTGTCCATAAGTGCAGACCACGCATGCGAACATCTCAACAAGCAGATGAAGGTCCACTATGGACTGATTGGAATCTCCAACAATGCCAACACCAAACAGGGTTTCTTAGACAGGCTTCAGCTGTCATACTGAGTCATGGAAACCCAGTTACCGCTGAGGGTGACAAGTTGTACAACATGATCACACATGCCTACGTCCCACAGATCTTGAACATCAATGACACTGGGCAGAAACTGTATGACGACTATGTGTCAGAGAGAATCAATGGAGAAATCAGCCTCTGGGCACCAGTCAAGAAGGAAAACAACAAAATGTTCATGTCTGGCAACAAGAAGTCCACTGTGAAAATCCGAGACAAAACTGTAGATCTCAAGGAGACCAAAGATCTGTATGGCAGACTGCTGGTACTTGCTCAGTCTAACAGACAGATTGACCAGAAACAGGCTGTTGGCAACTATGAGTTCACACAGACACCAAGCGCACTCTTTGCCCCAATGGGGATATACTGCTATGCACTGACAAGTCAAAGTTGATCCACCTCCGAGAAAAGCTGGCAAAGGAAGACGCAGCAGATCAGGATCAACCACAAGCTGTAGGTGAAGCTCCAATGGACACTGAAACTCTGGGCTCCAATCAAGATGGTCATCCCAGTCGCAAAATTGCACTAGTGGATGGCATGGTTGTTGTCCAAAAGCTGACAAAGAAGCCAGCAACAGTAATCACGGTCAAACATTTAAGTGAATGGTTCTACGGCAGACTGATGTCTCCAACCAGAGACTACGATGAGGTGATTCTGGTGTTTGATACCTACAAGGCGGATTCTTTGAAGCACATCACAAGGGAGAAAAGAAGACAAGGAAAGGATCCAATCCAATACCAAATCAGAGATGACACAAACATCAAGAACATTCCAATGAGCCACTTACTTTCTCATGACCAAACAAAGGTTGATCTGGTGGAGTATCTGGCATAAAAGACGGTTGAATACAGCAAAGAATCCCCCAAGCTTGTCATTGCTTCTGCTGCAGGACACACCGAGAGCAACAGTCAATTGGACTTTGAAGGCAACAACCATGAAGAAGCAGACACCTTGTTGATCCACCATGCAGTTCTGGCTTCACGTCGCAACCCATCCGATGCACAGCTCATGTTCTCCCCAGACACAGATGTACTGGTGCTGGTTGTAGCAAATTATGAAATCCTGCTGAAAAATACTTGTGTTTCAATGGCATCTGGGATTTTGGAAGTGAAACCAATATGGAAAGCTCTGGGTGTAGATCGAGCAAAGGCTTTGCCGGCATTTCATGCATTTACAGGAGCAGACAACACTGGGCGGTTTTCTAGAATAGGCAAAGCTACTTGGCTGAACACTACCTGAACAGCAAAGCTAATAGGCAAAGCTACCTGGCAGATGATCATGTTGCCAAGGCTCTGCAAATGCTGTCTCAAACCAGTGAAGTGACAGAGGATCTGCCATCTACTTTGGCCGAGTTTGTATGCACTGTATACTTACCTAAGGGGATCCAAATCGACAACATCCCTGAACTGAAATGGTATCTTTTCTGCAAGCACATGGCAGAAAGTGACAAGCTTCCACCCACACTTGGTGCTCTCAAGCAGCATGTCCTACGAGCTCATATCCAGGCCAGAGTGTTGGGTCAGGCAGACATCGCCCAGCAGGAGTTCCTTGATCCACTACAGAATGGCTACTACAAGGACGAGGATGGCCAGCTGAAACCAATGACAACTGAGTCCCTCCCAGCACCAGAGGCCATCATTGAGATGGTCAGATGTCAATGAAAAGCAGACTGTTATTCACACAGATGTTTGTGCAATTCAGTGGAGCGACCCTGCACTATGTCAGTGTAGCACTGACTGCCAGAATGATGAAGACTCTCAGGATATCACATTTGCTAGTGACAGTGATGATGATAGTGAGGACAATTGAGATGTGTAGACAGACATGACAGTTTGCTTGTGTGTAAACTTTGGGTGTCAAATTCCTAATCTTTTTTCTTTTTCTGTTGTTCAGCTGTTCAGCTATGCATATTAAAATGCAAGATAGACAGCCATACATGTGTCATTGACATTTGTAATTATCACCATTGGATTCCTTGCCCCAAAAAATGTAGATTTGGCCACTGGAATCTTGTTTCGAGGTCATCCAGGAGGCGAGATATTGAGAGACTAGTGTTTGAGGGTTGAAAGTTTTAAAAATCCAAGATGGCCGCCATAATGACATCTGAGAAAATGGAATCAAACCTTTTCTGATTTGTTAGGCTACAAGGTTTTCAAAAATATAGTTTTCATAATCTCCCAAAAATTATAACGAAATTACATAAAGAACCTGACTAAAGTAGACACTTCCTTGGCTGAGAGCACTCTCAAATCATTGGACAAAGCAACTGGTGCCATCATTCCACCAAACATTGAGGCAAATAAATTAATCCACGACACCTGTGATAACATTGACATCCTTGATGAAACACTTGATGGAAAGAATACCTTCCATGCAACTCAAATGGCAGCATGGCAACGAGGCCAAACAACTGATGCTTCTCTTAAAAATCTCGAGCTATCCACAAGACATACTTTGATTGTGCCAAATGGCCTGGAGGAGCTGCATCCTGTCAGTATAACTCGTGGAAAATGCAAGCCAGTATTCACAGCACCCGTCGACGAAGCCTGCTTCAGCAAATCTGAGGAGGACAATGAGTATGCAAGACAAGCAAAAGCTACAGACCTAGCTTTCTTCTTGCGCCATCAAAATTCAGAGATAAAACCTTCTTGGACACTATTCAATCAGTCATTGTCATCAGAGGAACCAGAACAGACAGCAGTAGGATATTTGCCTATAATCCTTGCTCCCGCTCATGAGTTGGATACTTTGAATACCGCCGTGAAAAGATGCATGGCAATATCTTCACATTTTGGACAGGAACATATAGTCCTCACAGTCGACCAAGCGCTGTACTGCAGACTTATGGAGCTAAAGTGGTCTGTTCCAGAATAGCAGGACAAGTTAATACCTTGCCTAGGTGGCCTTCACGTATCGATGAACTTCCTCAAGGCCATAGGAGATCATATGAATGGTTCTGGACAAGCTGAAGTGTGGGTGGAGAGTGGACTGCTCGGGCAAGGCACTGTAGAACTTGTTCTGGCAGGAAAGGCATACAACAAAGCTATGAGGGCATACAAACTGACTTTGCAAGCTCTGTGGCGTCTCCTGATGCCAAGCCTTCTCTCCTTTGTTGCAGAGGTGGACGAGGACTGCCATGCTTGCATTTCCAGGATGGCTTCTGATGACGACTCGCAGAAGATTCCAGAACTGATAACATTTCTGGATCAGGAAAAGTTCAGGAGGCTCCTGGATGATTTTGTTGAGAGTCGATCTGATGATGTGAATTTCAGCTTCTGGTGGCAACATATGGACATGGTCGCTATACTGCTGCAATGCACTCGATTTCAGTGTGATGGCATCTGGGATCTCCATCTTTACTCTTTCAGTCTGATGTTGCCCTACTTCAAGCGGTATGACCACCTGAACTATGCACGATGGGGTCCAGTGTTTCTAGTGGAGATGCATCAGCTTCCAGAACCTGTTTTAATGGAGTTCCAAAGAGGCAATTTTGTAGTCAATAGATCTGCTCAGAAGTTCAGCCAAGTAGATCCTGACCTGGCCATGGAATGGATAAATGGCATAGGCAAAAAAGGAGGTGGTATCATTGGTATCACCATGACGACATCAGCTCTGTGAAGGTGGACACTCTCCTTTAACCTGAGATCTCACATAGCAGAACAAACCCATGGAATGTACAGTCTCCACCGTGGGAGTACAGACCTTCACAACGAAGCAACCAAATCACGACGAACGAGAGACGATGATGACGAGAATTCTTTACTTTCCACTTTCCAGGGATTCAGCGTGTTCTCATCTGTATCACATCCAGGTACGTTGCAAAACCTTGCTACGAAAGACCAAGCAACAGAGTCAATTCAAGAATCACTACTACGTGCCAAGGAGCTTGGACAAGAAGAAGTCAAGGAATTTGTTCAGGACGGGTTCATCGTGGCTGAGCAATGTGATAAGCCACATGTTTCAATCCATGACCATCTGCGCAGGAATAACGCCACAACATTTTCCACTTTATACGAAGTGGTTAAACACACAAAAGACAAAGACAAGAAAATTGTTCTGAAGACAGACAGAAATGTCATCCGATGTCTAATTACTGCCTATGAGGCGGGTCGGCCAGTTCATTTGCCATCTGTACTCAAACAAGAGCTTCTTGCGGTCCCTGTATCCCTTGCCGAAATGAATGGTACACTACGCACTGGAAACAAGTCGTTACTTGCCAACGTGATAACAGAAGACATAGACTGTCCTGAGAATTCAAAATTAATGACACGTCAACTTGCCTTATCATTGATGGACAAGCATTGGTAGTAGCTCTTGGAAAGCCTGATGATGCTGTAACCTTTGGAGATCTGGCCGACAGATACGTGAAAACTGTGCTGATTGCAGGTTCCAAATATCAAAGAATTGATATTGTGTTCGACAGATACAGGGAAGAAACAATCAAGGGTCCAACCAGAACGCGGCGCAGTAAAGCAGCACGGCCAATCAGACGGCTTGTGGAAGGTCGTGATGTACCTCTTCCAAAGAACTGGTCAAATTTTCTGTCACTAGCTGATAATAAAGCATATCGAGCACATTTCTTGTCTGAGGAACTGTGTTCACAGGCGCCTAAGGATAAAGAAATTGTAGTTGCTGGGAGATTTAGACAGGAACTCGAGGTCAAGTCATCAAAAGGTACAACTGATTTGACACCTCTGAAATCCACACATGAAGAAGCAGACACAAGATTGGTGCTGCATGCCGTCCACAGCCAGTTTAATACAGTTGTGTCTTCCAGGGACACTGATGTTCTCCTGCTTCTGGTATCCCACTTTCAACGTATGCAATGCGAGCATCTCTGGATGTGTCGGGCACATCTAAGAAACGGTGGTAGATACCGATTGATGCAGTTTTCAACAAACTACCAAGAGGCTCAGCAGCATCCTTGCTAGCACATTACGCATTGACAGGGTATGACACCACCTCCTACATCGCGAATCACACCAAACGATCATCATGGAAGGTCTTCAAAGAGCACCATGAATTGCTGAAGAACTTGGGCATTGGTGAACTCACAGAGGAAACCATCAAATCTTCAGAAACCTTTGTCTGCAGAATATACAATGTGCACACAACAGACTCTGTTGATGCAGCATGGCATTTATTGTTCTCCAAGACGGGGAAACCAGAAGCCATGGCCCCAACAAGTGATGCGCTCCGTTTCCATTTGATGAGAGTACACTATCAAGCGATGATATGGAGAAATTGCCACTGCCCCACACCTGAGCTCCCTGCCCCCTCTGAAATGGGATGGAGACTTGGGGAAATCAGGACTGCAACCCATATTGTTGGCAATGAGTCCCATTCCAGACAGTTGCCTCGATGGTAGCCTGTGCATGTCGGAAACAATGCAAGACTCGACGCTGCACATGCCGGAATTCAGGATTACGATGCACATAAATGTGTGCATGCCAGCAACAGATTGGTGATCAGACTCCTTGCATGAATACAATGTGATTTGCCAAAAAGATGTTAGGCATTCCTGAAAAATGTTTATGCTGACTGAAATTTGTTCATGTAGCAGCATGATAGAACTTTGTTTGGTTTTTATGATTACAGACTAGCAACTTTAACTTCTACATTTTATTAATAAACATCGGTAACTATGTAAACATTAATTAAAATGCTTCAAATATATCTTAATCGTTTTTCTTGACCTCAAAATGTAGGTCTAGACATCTCATTTGTCAGGTTTGCATGCATAGTAACAAAGTAACAGCAGAAAATAGATTTTTTTGGTAATGGTGGTAGCTAATTGGCATAATAATATATTTTTGGCATGTTACGAATTTTATTAGCCTGTAGCTTTGATCTATTGCTCAAGGGACATTTCTAAGATGCGTACATGTGAGCAATGTGCAACCATTTATTTAAATGGTATAGTAGTGCCTGTCCCAAGAAAGTGCCCAAAACTGTCAATTTGGCAGCCATTTTGTTTATGCTAATTAGATGGTTAAAAACTCAAAATTGAGCTTGGGAACAGGGCTGTCGAATTCAGCATACCTTAATTATGTTAAAAAGTCATGTTCCCAACTCTTACTAAAAAATGCTTCTCGGATGCACATTTCTCAGAAATACGTCGTCTAAAAACAAACATTCTTTAAAAGCAACAATGATACCCCTGTAAGACAGATATAAACGGATGAAAGTGGGGAATCCAGGGTCAGGGTGACCAGTTATCAATTTTGGACTTGAAAATAAACTAATGGTGTGGTTCTTTGGCTTCTCTTTTTCAGTTACCAACTTTACAATGCAACCTACAATGAAATCCCCTTTTGGACTGCAGATGTTTTTGGTTTGCGAGCAGTAACCAATGAAGAGTTGGCAATGTTTCCAGGATGTTCACATGGATTTCACTTTACTACCCTGAAGTGTGAGGTCACTACATATCTGGCATACCTAATGCACAGGTTTGTGAATCTGTGGTACTTGTAACATTGACCTGGGAGTAAGAAGTCAAGCAAGATTTTAATTTATAGCTGCAATGCCTACTTGATAAACTTGTCTGGATTTTTTTTTTTCCTCGACAAGAGCGATACCAGTGAAAGAGCAAGGTTAAATTGACAGTGATGTAGCGGGGCAAAACTTGAGTGCAACCAGCAAGGAAATAAAGAAGTAGGAAAGGAAGAGATTGACAAGGGGAGGAAACACCTTATTTTGTATTCAGCACATACAGTGCCTTCAGAAAGTATTCATACCCCTCGACTTTCACATTTTGTTGTGTTGCAGCCTGAATTTAAAATGGATTAAATTATAAAAAAAATTAAAAAAAAACTTGTCAGTGATGTACACAAAATACTCTCACATAATGCAGTGATGTTGGCTGATTTCCAAGCAAATGGAAGATGACCGAGAGCAAATTCTTCTTCTTCTTCTTCTTTCGGCTGCTCCCGTTCGAGGTCGCCACAGCGGATCATCCGTATGATCCGCATAGTGATTTGGCACATGTTTTACGCCGGATGCCCTTCCTGACGCAACCCTGGTCGCCTCTTATGACACAGGGATATGGTACACCTATTTTAACAGGGGTATACACCGGCCCAGTATACTGGTACTCATTTCGCCGACCTCGGAAGGATGACAGGCTGAGTCAACCCCCTGGTGTATTAATTCAGTGGCTCAATGGGGCTTGAACTAAGGACCTTTTGAATCCCAAGCCGCTGCCCTAACCACTGCGCCAACACCAGGCCGAGACCGAGAGCAAATTATAGGGTGAAAATGGTAGCGAGACGATGTGCAACAGCAGCAGAGCAGGATTTTAGGAAACGGAAACTGATGCCGTCCAGTCCAGTTGCAGTCAGTCAAGGGTTGAAAGAACCTTCTCAGGAGCAAAATACAGAGTACAGGAGCAGTTGGGTACGACAGGGAAGGATGGGTACTGCGAGTGAGGGGTTGAGGATGCAATATTTGGAAGCTAACACAGAATTGAGGCATTCGGCCTTCTCACGAGTGGATTCGGCTGTGGTGCCATTTGAAGAGAAGGAAGACGTGGAAGGGGAACATACTCCAGGGACAGATTTAACAAGGCAGCACCGGGTTTTAGAGGAGGGACACAAGTTTGAAAGTTCATTCTTGAGTTTGGACAGATGTCGTTTTCTGGCTCTCCTGAGAGTGGACACTTGTTGCAGATTTTTTGGAATGCACTGAGATTGCCTTTGGTCAGGTTTGTCTTCCAGGAATAAAAGGCAACTTCTTTCAAGGCAACTGCCTCACTGCAAGAAGAAGGGAAGGGTCATTGAAGACGAGATGGGATGAATCTGTAGTTGATCGGCTCTGTATTTACACTCTTCTTGGAGATGGGAGTAAAGTTTGTTGACTTCCAGGCTGATGAGAAACACCAAAAGGAGAAAGACAGAATGAATATTGCAGACAAAGGGAAAGCAAGATTGGCAAATCTGGATCTGAGAACATGGGCACTGATGTCATCTGGGCCCATCACTGAAGGAGGCTTAAAGCCAGACATAATTTTCTCTACCTTCTCAGGCGAGGACACAGAGTTCAAGAGTCAGTTGGTACATCAGGGTAAGATGGGGACAGAATGGGATGGATGGGCTACACAGGATTTTGAAGCAAACACAGAGTTAAGACATTCTGCCATATCTTGGGCAGAGTCTGCACTAATGCAATTTGATGTGATGGAGGGGATGGATGGGTAACATACATCAGAGGAGGACTTGACAAGGTGCAACCATGACTTGGAAGGAGACTGGTTGGAGAGTTAAACCTTGAGATTTGCAAGATGACATTTTCTGGCAGGCCTCAGGATGGACACTTGTTGTAAGCCTTAGCGAATGAACTCTAGTTGCCTTCAGTCAGATTAGCTTTCTATGTTGGGAAAGCAAGCTGCTTTCCTCACTGCAAACACCTCTCCCCACAGGATACTAGGGCCCAGATGATGGATAGAATAGCCATTGGAGGGATGGGATAAATCGGTGCATCCGAAAGTAGGCTTTTGTGAGGGTATTCCCAGGCAGAAGCAAGATCAGATACAGCCAAATCCTTTTGATGAAGGGCAGATTGCAATCCCTGCCCTTTGGCCTGTGAACAGCCATATTCTGCATTGTTGAAGTTGCTCCTTTACAAAATAGAGATATGGGCTTTGGCAAGAAAGTGGTCAGAAGAGGCAATTGTGTCAGAAGAGGAACATGAGTGATTGGATGGAAAGTTAGTCATTACTTTGCCCAGAAGGGATGACATACCAGTTTCAGAGATCCATGTTGGGAAGTTTACCAAGTGAGTCAGATACACAATTTTGAAAGGTCTTTGTTGCAGTCATGGCTAGTTGTTGCTGAGACAACACCCAGCCAGCTAGCATAGTGACAGTGGAAATCACCGCAGATGAGGAACATATAGTTGGGATGGATTTTTACGAGTTGATCCGTATGAGAGTAAATGGAGGTACGTATGGAGTCGTCATCATTGTGTGAATGGTATACCACACAAAAAAACATTAGGTGGTTGCGGAGAGGTATTCCAAAGGGCTTGGAGCCAAATCCTTTTGAAAAAGGGTTAGGGGAGGGGTTAGTTAGTGTTGGCAATGGGCAATAAGCAATAGTGTTCTTGACATACAGTACATGGCAACACCACCACTGGAGTGGGGTCGGAGCCTGTCAAAGCAGGACAGAGCAATCAGAATCACTTTTGACCCGTTTTAATTGGTAGATCCTGGAGTGGAATACAAGATACTGTAAAGCGATTAAGGTAATTACATCACCGAGGTTGGTTTGAGCCAATCAAACTCAATCCATCTTCAGTGGCATTATGGTTAGAGCATCCACTTTGAATCTGGGAGGTCAGCGGTTCAAACACCAACCGAGTTATCCCAAAGACTTTAGAATGGTATCTGCTGCTATCCTTGTTTGATGCTCAGCATTAAAAAAAAAAAGAAGAGGATAAAGCATGAAAAAAAAATCATAAGTTGGTAATAACACTGGAGGCTTATATGGGTAAAATGGACTCATCCTGCATCAAAGTTCCTTCCAAGGAAACTTATTATATTAACAAATATTTTGTCATTTACCACTAATTATCACACACACACACACACACACACACACACACACACACACACACACACACACACACACACACACACACACACACACACACACACACACACACACACACACACACACCTTAGCCAATAACGTACATTCAAATTGTGCAAAGCATGTTCAATGACTTGTGCAGATCCTACAATGGTTTATTTTGCTTTGCCCTTCCTCTTCCTACCTCTTCTTCTTGCCAGATTGACTGCGCTTGGTGTAAATATCATCGAAAAACACTTGTGTGACCTCTTTGAGCTCGAAGGTCAGGCTGACGTGATTGTGCTCTGCGCAGGAATGGGCTCAGCACATCTCATCTCTGACCCTGACCTTTGTCCCATAAGGGGGCAGGTTGTAAAGGTGTATGCTCCTTCGCTCCACACTTTTGTGCGGGTAGGAGATGGGATCACATATATATACCCTGGGGCAGGTGGAATGGTGACTTTAGGTGGGATAAAAGCTGCTGGAGATGGAGATCTACGAGTGAGAGATAGTGAAACGAGGGATATTTTGGCAAGGTGTTTTACGGTGATGCCATTTCTGAAGAATGCAATTGGTGACAGCAAGAACGATGAGTTTGCTCTCAAAGATGAAAGGAAGAATTTCCTCTGCAATTCTGGATGTGTGAAGACTACATGGGGACGTGATCATGAAACAGGCTGGAGGGTTGGTGTTGGGCTTAGACCTTTCCGCAAACAGGTCAGGCTTGATAGGTTGTGGTTGAGGGGATCTCAGGGTCAACGGATGCGGTTGGTGACATGCTATGGACACGGTGGTGGAGGAATCAGTTTGCACTGGGGCAGTGCCACAGAGGCTGCAGACAGGGTTTTGGATTGGATTCAAGATCCAGAGGGGAAGGGAGTCCAAGATGCTTGGCCAGCAAATAGAATTCCAGCAAAACTGTAGAATGCAGGATTTTCACAGGTGTCCTCCTGCAGATTAGGAGCACATTCTGCTTTTCCTGTTAAACATATCAGTGGCATAAGAATGAACCCAAATAAATTGGTTCAATCTTCTACAATCTGACAATCAGAGAGATTGTAACTAATTTACTAATGTAATGTCAAGTTATAACTCTAAAAGTACATGCCTTCTGCTGTTATTTTGATGAATAAAATATTGTCATGACTCTGGGATAAGGGATTAATTAGTTATATCTTAATTTAGTGCCTTCAGAAAGTATTCACAGCCCTTGATTTTTCGCATATTGTTGTTACAGCCTGAATTTAAAATGAATGAAAATGAGGTTTTGTTTTTTTTTTATCACTAATCTCTACATAATACCCCACAATGTAAGTGGAATTTTTTTTTAGAAATTTATACAAATTATTTTAAAGTGAAAAGCTGAAATGTTTTGAGTCAATAAGTTTTCAACCCCTTTGCTACGATACTCCAAATTGAGCTCAGGAGCATCCAATTTCCTTTGATCATCTTTGAGAAATGTCCGTAGAATAGAACTCCGAGATAGAATTGTGAGGAGGCATAGATCTGGGGAAGGGTATACAACAATTCCTAGAGTGTTGAAAGTTCCCAACAGCACAGTGAGCTCCATCATTAGGAAATGGAAAAGAATATGGAACTACCCAGACACTTCCTTGAGCTGGCCGTCCAACCAAACAGAGCAACCGGCCAAGAAGGACCTTGGTCAGGGAGGTGACCAAGAACCCATTAACCACTCTGGCAGAACTAGACTTTCTTGGCTGGGATGGGAGAACCTGCCAGAAGGAAGGACAACAGTCTGTGCAGCATTTCAGAAATCTAGGCTTTATGGGAGAGTGACCAGACGGAAACCACTCTTGAGAAAAAGGCACATGACAGCATGCCTGGAGTTTGCAAAAAGGCACATGAATGACTGAGAGCATGAGGCAGCAGATTATGTGGTTTGATGAGATGAAAATTGAACTCTTTGGCCTGAATGCAAAGCTCTCTGACTGGCGGAAACCGAGCAGAGATCACCCATCTAACACTGATCCTTACGGCGAAGCATGGTGGCGGCAACATCATGCTATGGGGATGCTTTTCAGTGGCAGGAACTGGGAGACTTGTAAGAATAGAGGGAACAACTAATGGAGCCAAATACAGGAAAATCCTTGAGGAGAACCTGCTTCAGAGTGCAAAAGACCTAAGGCTGCGGCAAAGATTTACGTTCCAACAGGACAATGACTCCAAGCATACAGCCAAAACAACACTGGAATGACTTCAGAACAAGAACGTGAAAGTCCTTGAGTGGACTAGCCAAAGCCCAAACTTGAATCCCATTGAAAATCTGTGGAAAGACTTGAAGATTGCTGTTCACCGACGCTCCCCATCCAACTTGACAGGGCTTGAGCAAATCTGCAAGGAGGAATGGGAGAAAATTCCCAAATCCAGATGTGCAAAGCTGATAAACATACCCAAGAAGGTTCGAAGCTGTAATCGCTGCCAAAGGCGCTTCTACAACGTATCGACTACAATTCAAACTAAATTTACTGTCGGAATAGTTTTCAAGCCATAAAATGAGAAACCGCTTTGTATGGGTTGTGACAAAGTTAATGACAGAGCAGTCTTTGTGACATCACCAAGGGATTTTGTAAGAGGCAAAATCTTTTTGATGTGCTCAGAAGAAAGCATCAGGAAAAAATTAATCAGACATGAAAATGTTTTACTCAGCCGAGTTTATCCCTGAGGCGTGAAACAGCCAGCTACCAATGCCTGACAGAAAAGATTTTTTTTTTTTTGGAATGCCGGCTGTATTTTCCATCCAATGATTATGTAACTTTGTTAAAACATTTTCCACGAGGCAGGTGCTCAGATGTTGAAAGTTTTTTTTTTTGTCAATCGCTCAAGTGGTTGCGGAGAAAACTAATTTAAAAGGTGAAAAAAATGGGGGTGGAAGAGAAAGTGAAGGCCTTGGCCGACGTTCCACAACATGGTCAAGGATGGTGGTGGATGCCTATTACAAGTTTATTTAATTTAAACTGAATAAAAATTTCATAATGTTGCAAACATTAAAAAAAAAAAATTAATTGCTCAACATTATGACCAACTTTCATCACCTGTAAGTTGTACAAAAATTTCCATTCTGAGGAACTTGTAAGGTGTTTGATATAGCTCAACCCTGCCCAGCTGGTCTTTGCCCTCATGCACCTCACTTCACATAAAATGCAGGAGCAAAGAATAATAACAAAGAGCGAACTTCATCATCGAAACATATTAATTTCAATAAAACATGAATCAATTCACAAGTACGAGCCATACCATTAGAAAAGGTGTGTGTACGTGTGTGTGCACAAGCACTATTATGCAAAAGTCTCACCTACAGACATTGAGAATCTTCAAGGATAGATGCAATCCTCTGGAGAAGTATGGCAATATCAAATTTGTCTGGAGTTACAGACTCTCGAAGCGATCATTTTGTTGGCTGCTGAATCTAATGTAAAATGACCTGGATCAACCTACGATGAGGAGCGATGCGCTGAATCCCCTCCAATTGTCCGTGTTGCTGCGATTCTATGCATGTGCATCATTTCAATCGGATGTTGGAGATATGTGTGGTGTTTCACAGGTCATTCGGCTGTTTTGACAGGCACAACCAACGGCTAACGGCTTTAAGGCATCGTAAAGCATATTGTCCGTTAGATACGGATTGTTACAATAGCTCAACAAGCTTCCAAAATAATGTGAAAATACTTGGAAAAGTACCTGAGAGAAAGGACTGTGCCTCTGCACAACGGAAGACTTGGACACCTCTCTTAGCTCACCGAACGGGCAGCCACCGGTGCTGCAAACTCCAACCATGTGGACCGGTGCAAGACTCGAGTAGACAGACGTGTGGTACACAACCCGCCGACAGATTGCTGTGCTGAAGATTTCCTCTTTAAGCATTTGTAATTGGTGCGAATTAATAAAGACATTGTTCATCGCTCATAAAATATTATTTGAACTTCGGCAAAATGCTGCAGTCGAGAGGATTCCCTTGTAAACATGATTATCCATGTATTCTGTTGCATTTGCTCTCTGTAAAACATACATCTGCCTTCAGTTGATATCGATTTGTCATTTTTGATTAAAACGACGTAACAACTTGGAAACGTTGCATAAGTTTCAGGAAGACTGAAGTATATCAATTAGTACACGATTAAACATAACTTTATACATTTCTGATTTAGTTCACAAATTTAATGAATATAATGCATGGCTTCTTGTGTAGACGCATTGTAAAAGCTGCTGAGATTCTGTGAGCAGCGACAGTCAATGTAATGTTCTTTATCAATGCTGAGAACGTGCCGAAGTAATGATTCACTCCCCTTATCTGTGTAACTGTCTATACCTCCAAACACTGTGGAGGACCCTTGAAGGGTCTGTTGTGTTCTTTTCTGATTGGCTGTACTTGGGCCTTGCCTACATTGTTACCTCCACCACCGAAGGTGAAGGAGGTTGTTTTCACCCCTTTGTCTGTTTGTTTGTTTACAGGATATCTCAAAAAGTGGACGGATCCGGATGAAATTTTGTGGACAGGTTCAGTGTGTGACAAGGACGAACCGATTTGATTTTGGTGAGGATCCGGATCCGGGTCCAACTACTAGAATTTTTTTTAAGTGATTCTTCACCGTTGAGAGAAAGGGCCAAAAATGATACGTTGTGATATCTCAAAAAGTTGTGGACGGATTCGGACGAAATTTGGTGGACAGTTTGGCTGTGTGACAAGGAATAATTGATTCGATTTGGTGAAGATCCGAATCCGGAGCTGGATACCTGAATTATTTAATTTTTAAAGTGATTCTTCACCATTGAGCAATCGGGCCAAAAACTATATAGTACTGTATAGCATGATATTTCAAAAATGTATTGGACCAGATATGTTCTCGTGGATCAGGCATTACGTGGTGGAGGTATGCACTCTACCGAGTGCCCTTCTAGTTTAGACTGTTTCACCCCTTTCCCCAGTAGCAGAAAGCAGTTATATTATCGATTTCAAACTATGGGAATAGTTACTCTTTCGCAGATGAAAAGTTATTTCTCTTTTATCCTGCTTGTTCAATCATCTTTCCCACTCGATTGCATAAGACTTGGGTTCGGGTTTTTTTTTGAAGGGTTTCATTGACGGAGATTTCTCCCGTGTGTGTGCACGTATGTAATGTTACTAAAAATTCTCCTTGTATGCTGAACCTGAGTGGAAATAGAGTTCATTTCTTCCACAGCTGCCAGTGAATGGACTGTGTATCAGCATGAGTTGTTTCTTCACATCGATGGGAGGGACTATTTTGGGCTTTTGAATGTGCAAGGTAAGTTTAAAATGATGATATTTACTGTTGGGGAGAGGGGAGGTCGGAGCGCTGGGGGGGGGGTGTTGTACGTATATCGTTTGTTCACGAGAGAAATTATAGGACATTTTTGCATGTATTGCATGTATTGCATGCCACTAATTGTATGAACATGAAATAGGAAATAAACACCTCTCGCACTCACCCACAGGTATTTGTCATATTTCCGTGAGTAATTTTCATTCAGGAACAGAAAAGTTATGGTTAACCATTTTAAAATTGCCACTATTCCATCCAAATGCTGAAAATTATATTTAAAAGACGATTTGAATTCTGGATTTTGCACTAATAACAGCAGGTTAAAAGAGCTCGGCAAGCCGAACCGAGTCAGTGTAAAAAAAAAAACAAACAAAAAAAAAACACACACACACACACAACGCAAAAGGCTTCATTTAGCATTTATACATCATTTTGAAAGTCGCGCATTGACAAACCCAGGACTGGAAGACGCCAAAAAGTTGTCTTACAAGGATGAGTAATACTTGAGTATAATATCCTTAAGGAATAGAAGGTAGACAAGCATTGGATTGATAACAGAACTGGCAGAAGGCTCAGGTGTCGTACAAATTTCGCTTTTGAAATCAAGACTTAAAAGGATGTGTTGCAGTAAGTAAACCTCTGTTAAGAAAGGGGAACAAGATTAAAAGCCTAAATATAAATAATAACACAGAAATTGGACTATGGAACAATATTCAAAGGTGCTTTAGTCGGACGATTCAAATTTCAGTTATTTGGTTCTAATCAAAGACAATATGTTAGACGATGGAAAAATGAAGCTAACAATTAAACAAATATGTGTGTTGGGGGGGGGGTGTTCAATTCAAGGTTGGGGGGGGGTGCATATCTGCAAGTCCTCAAGTGGTGTTGGAAAATTACTGTAAATGGAATGGTATATTGACTGCAGCAAAAGGTATGAATAAATAATTTTAAACCACCATAATATCCCCAATTGTCCAAGAATTATTGGTCCAAACTTCATCTTACAGCAACATAATAATCCAAAACACTCAGCTAGAATAATTAAATGTTGTTGTTGTTCGTCTTTCGGCTGCTCCCGTTAGGGGTCGCCACAGCGGATCATCCGTTATGATCCGCATACTGATTTGGCATAGGTTTTACTCCGGATGCCCTTCCCGACGCAACCCTGGTCGCCTCTTATGACACAGGGATAAGGATTGGGTTTCGCCATGATTCCGGGCTGCCCTACACCCTCTCATAGTGCGGACCAGCGCAGAGCTTCCGTCCTCAAGCGATCCTCCAACCCAAGCCTCCGAGTAGCCGGATTACAGGCGCACGCCACTATGCCCGGTAGCTAGAATAATTAAATATTATTTGTAAAATAAAGAGGAAGTTGGAGTACATCAAGGCATGGAATAGCCCTCTCAAACCCAGATCTCAATATCACTGAAGCTGTTTGGGATTATTTGGACAAAGAAAAAGCAAAAAAGAATCCCAGCATCTTAGATGGTCTTTGGAAGGTCTTGGAAGAAACGTGGAACACCATTTCACAAGAGTTTATAACAAACTTTTTTGAAAGTGTCCCGAGAAGAATTTCTAGTGTCCCGAGAATTGTTTTGAAGGAGAAGGATGGAAGTACTCACGATTAATTTATATCAAGGTATATTGTGTATAATTTTGGTTATTTGACAAAGATGTTCTTTTTCATAAAGGTATACAGTATTTAAATTGAACACAAAGTTCACTCGCGACTCTCGACGTGGCAACTCAGCTTAATCAAGCCATTTGCACATTAAACCCCAGTGGGTTGAATGAATGAAGGGTTGGCAGTGAGCCCCATTGGAAGGATCAAAGTCACGAGGGTGCGCACAAATGGTACAGCCGACATAGGCAGTCAATCACATTAAACCAGTCTTCAGAAATTGAATCACCGAAGTATGGAGAAGAACTTGTCAGCAGGTAAAGCTGCACCACAGATAATTAAGACAGTAACTCCAAGCTGAAAAGGAGCGACTTCTCTAAATTGCGCGTAAATCACCCAAAATGGCACCAACGAGGGAATACAAGGAGCAGCTTGTTATATCATCGCCAAGATAACAAGTGAAGTGCAATGTCCAACATGCAGGTCCAATGAATAGTTGGGGGAGCTCAGGGGAGAAGAATACCTAAAAAGTGTAGATGTATGAAGATAAGCTGAATCTCCTCCACATATCCACACACAGTGCATTAACATTTATCCGTCATGGTAAAGGAATCGAGGAGTCACTAAACCTTCACAGGTTTGCGTAGAGAATACCCCGATTCCTCCTTTACTAAGTATGTCTATTTTAAAATGATATTCCTCCCTCCGTAGAGTGTGGCAGCTCAAGAGATGTCTCAATGCCCGTTTCCTCCTTCGTCCTCTCGTTTCTCCAATGCTGTTGCCTTTACACTCATGTTGTTGTTACCTTGTGCATGCAAAGCGAAAAGTGGGGTAAAACAAATGGTTCTGTCTGTTCATCCGTTTGATCAGATTAAATTGAATGGTATATCTTGAACACTAATCGGAACATTAGGGAGATAAGTTTGCCATTTTAACAGTACTTTGGCGTTTAATTAGTCCCGATGATCGCACAGGCACGGAGTGGAGCGAGATCACGTTTTTACTCTGCCTGCCAGGCAGTCAAACAACTGAAAATCATTCCAAACAAGAAATTCACTGCTTTTAAGGATGCTATAAAGGACACAAAGAACAGGCACGAAGAACTAATGCAACTTGTTAGAGAGGGTGATCTAATAGACGCTGGGTAAAATGGCGGTAAAACCCGGAATCAATTTATTTATACACCTTTAAACCTTTATTTAAAATGAATTATATACTTGAACATTGTAGAAAACAAATTACCTTCATAATACTTCGAAGAACCATGCTATATAAAATCGATATATGTAACATGAGGGGGAACAGTATCGTGTTGAAGAAAAGGCCACAAATATGACGATGTACAATGCCGATTGCCACTGCGCTCTATGGTGATCAATAAAGCCTTCATCTCCCAAGTTCAACTTACCGGCATATTATTACAGTGTATAAGGGTTGTGTATAAGACTGCTTCAATAGTGCAAAACTTCCGGATTTTTTTTTTTTGAAACGATCATTAAAATCATCATTTTATTAAATGTGAAGTAGAAACTGGAACAATAGTGTGTGGGGTCTGTGTTCTCTAAACTCTAGAGTTGTGACTTAACAGAAAACTTAACGGTGTCAAACGTAACCTTTCCAAAGCACAATTAAGTGAATATACTGTAACATTATGCTGAAACTCAAGGTAAAACTATTGAATAATGAACCCCTCCATCCATTGGGACCATACTCTGTGCAGAGCGTTGATGCTGCTTAAGCAGTCTCCTTGGCTATTGGGCACAATCCTGGACGGGTCGCCACTCCGACACAGGATACCAGAAAGCTGGCACTCATTTTGCCGACCTCAGAAGGATGACAGGCAGAGTCAACCTCACCTGGTATTAATTCATCAGCCAAAGGGGGATTTGAACTCAGGATCCTAGGATCCCAAGCCTGGCACCCTAACCATTAAGCCAACACCAGGCATATGAACTCCTCATTAACCCCAAAGTCATTTCTAGAACAAATAAATATGGATATTGGTTGTTTACCAGCATGCCATCGGGCACATAAGGCTTCCGAAGCACTTTAGTTGGTTAGGGCAAACAATCATGGACGTCTCGCCACTCCGACATTTGACTGGTTCACCTTTCTGAGTAAGCTGGTAATCATTTTACCAACCTTGGAAGGATGACAGGCTGAGTTGACCCATGTGGTGCTATTTTGGTTTGTGGGTGTGCGTGTGTTACATATTCAATATTATTTGATGTGCCATACACTTTAGAGTGTTGGTGTTACCAAAGCAGTTCCTTGGCGAGGCTTATTCTGGGTGGTTTGCCATCATCTTCCCAGCATCGTTTGGGTCCTTTTATCTTCCCAGCACTATCCTTTTTAATGCTGAGCGTGAAGCAAGGAATCGGCACGTACCATTTTTAAAGTCTTTGGAATGACTCGGCCAGGGTTCGAACCACAGACTTTGCAGACTCAGAGCGAATGCTCCAATAATTACGCCACAGAGTCATTACGCTTCTTTTATGCAAGCTTGTGCACACACACACAAACATTAATCTCCAGCATCCTTAAAAAAAAACGAAGGAGTTCCTGAACAAAGTTTGATGTAAGCAACTTGGGCAATTTAATATTTATTAAAACTTCACTTTGTCCATGTTCCTATTCCTTTGTCCACACAACTTCCATCTACTAAGCTCTCTTGAAACACATTAAAAAGGAATTTTGCAATCTGTGCAATAGAGTTGTTATATAATACATTGCTGTACTTTTAAGTGCATAAAACAATACCATCAACATAATCACAATCTGAGAGCCGTAACATCCTATAAAACTACGCGTCGGGACATCACACTTGTCACACAATTTGTACCACAATTGAATGCACTTGGGATCTTTTAAAGCATTTGTTTGTATTTTGTTCCGCCAAGGCAGCAAATGCAAGCCATGCCAAGTTTGAAACCAATTCAGCAACACAACGCATTCCCACTAGGTCAAGGGTTGGATATGTTGTGCTGGCAGGGAACTGGTAGCAATCCACCGACCGAGGAGCCAGTCGAATGGTTTCTAAAACTGTAGAGCATTGGAGCAACGGATCATGGGAGCGGAAGATTTACAGATTCAAACACAAACACTGAGGTTTGGAGCTACAAGAGAAGCAAAAAGGGGGAAATTTTTTTCAATCAAAATGATAAATAGATTGAGATAACAAGGGTGGTAAGGCATGTGGGTGGGATTAGTAACACACACCGAGAAAAAAAATTTCTTCCAAGTACATTAATCTGGTGAAGTTTGAATTTTATCCATCCCTTGCTAGAGTCCCCCAACCCCTGACCCCCCTCAACCCACCCCTCCACCTAATTATCCTCATTCACCCCTCTCTCCTCCTATTGTCATTTCCTCAATGTCCCTACATTACATTCCCTCCTAAACTCACACATTTTTCATAAATATTCTCTCACACACACACACACACACACACACACACACACACACACACACACACACACACACACACACACACACACACACACACACACTTTGTGCTTCATCAAGTGCTGATATTCCACCCCACCTAAACACGACACCGGCCTTCAAATTTCGACCATAATTCAAGGCACAATAAATCGGGTTTTTATAAGCACAGCATTTTACACCCTAAACCAACAAGTCTGATAAACAACCAACACACCTGATTATGAAACTACTTCAGACTTGAAGTACAAACTAATTTTCGAGGAATCGCAATTGCAGGTGACCATTTGGTAAGGCATTTCATGTATCCCTCGCCTTTGCACACAAAATCACCTTAAAACACATTTGTTGTGATAATTATCGTAAACTTAACTCTTCGTTTCATCAACCTCGAGCCATTGGGAAATAAATTTTTAAAAAGTGTATTTTTCATTATTTCTTTTCACAAACCATGTTTGTTTATATTACAACAACGCCTTTACTCCATCCCCCTCCCAAACTTCCCCATCATCTTCATATATCACCGGAGGGATGACAATGAAGTGGTGATGCTAATTGCCACCGGAGGGATGATGTGCTGCGTCAAAGCAGCGGTGTTAAAAAGTTGTGCATGTAGGGAGGTCGTTTTCGCAAGAGTTGAAGCAATTACAAAACTTTAAAGCGATCAATTTCTTGGTCAAAACCTGACAAACAAAACGTAAAAGTGGTGGAAACATTTTGAATTTTCACTTTTGGGAGGATGGAATGGTTAGCAGGTGTTTTAATTAATTTCCCCATCAATTACAGATACGATGTGTTCTTCAAAGCTATTGGCAGAGGATGCTATGGAAATGGACAAGAAGGCACGCTTATGTACTCAGTGGTGCAAACATGTACAGAGTGGAAACTTTGTAGTTTGTGCCAGGACAATTGGGGGGGGGGGAGGCAACAAGAAATCTTGGGGAATCGAGGCTTGCGAGACTTCAGCTGGTAGTAATTGATTGTTAAAAACAAGAAAAGAAAAGAAAAAGTGCAATGATCATGGAAACTTGGACATTCTTGAGAGGCTGGACAGTTTAAACTTCAGTGAAATCTCATAAGAATGACGTCATTCTTCATCGTAAAAAAATCAATATGCCACCGAAAGTAGGCGAGCTCTCGCCAGGACCTTGGACAAATTCTAAATTCCATCAACAACCTACAAGGGGCACTGCATCAACGGCAATGCCATGCCCCTGAAAGAACTGATGCAAATGCACAGCCAAGTGCTGCATTCCAACATGATAATGATTGGCATCACTGAAGCTGTGGATCATCCGGCAATGATAATGTTTCATTTATCCAGAATTTACAGACAAATCGATCAAGATTTCTGTGATATTTAAAAACAAGACAAAGTTTGAATTTATAACCACTAGAAGCAACTGCTCCCTAGGGGGTCGTGTTATTATATTTATGCCTATTTTACTCCAATGGGTCCCGGGATTACACACCAAAAAATGGTTGTGATCGGTTCAGCCGTTTTTGCGGTACCTGGGAACAGACAGACGGTGAATTATAGTGAGAAGATGACCTTAATTTTTGGTATTTGTGTGTCGTTCAACAATCTGAGGCCAAGCGGACTACGAGTAAAGAGATGGCGGGACAACATTTGTGAGGATGCCTCTGACGGCCGAAAGGATAGTGGGTGACAGAGTGGTGGAAGAAATGGGTTGGAATGCAGATTGCGAGGGGGTGACCATAGCCCTATGCAATTAAGTCAAGCAAAGTGATTCATTCCAATTTTGATATCTCCAGTTCATAAGGTTTGAGAAATCGTTTCACTTCAACCAAATAAGGTCTCCTCGCTTCCATCTGCCATTTTGATCTATCCATAAATTAGCAAATGAGGAGTAAAACTGAGTGTTGTTCAAGGTGAACGCATTCGGTGGAGGTACGTGATTATATGGTTGGGTGCAACACCTGCTAACATTCATTTCCTCCCCAAAGTGAACTCTCAGACCTTCAGGTTTTATGACCGGTCAGATTACTATTCAATGGTTCCATTGAGATCCACTGCGAACTGTAGTTTGGAACGAGATACCTGGAGACAATTTTGCTCAACAAAAGCAAGACAACCCTTGGGGGAAGAACACACCTCAGAGATGGTAATTGGATACAGACTACAAAAGCGAATTTATATACGAGGGTCATGCCAAAGGTTTCCAACCCAACTACATAACAGACGTAGTACTACTGATAAACTTTATTCATAATCACATTATGCTACTTACAGGCACTTCAACTAAGGATCAACAAATGTTTTAATCCCAGCACATTGCTGGATTTTAATTTTCCTACATTGTTAAAGGCACTAACATCATCTCCCGACAAGGCAAAAAAACACGAGAACATATCCTTCTTTACGACGTGCCATTAATGTGGTGGATGTGGCTAGAAATATCTGAACACCTCCCTCACTCCACCCTAAGGATTATATCCATCGCTGAACAGTACTTACTCAGGTACAGACAAGTGTTATGAGGAAAAATTATTGGTGGATGTAATGCACGTTTTCTTCTGCATCACTACAGAACTGACGAGAGTCCGGAAGTCTTCTTGACCGAAACGTTCTGCCACGCTCTTGGTCATGAAATGCCATTATTCTAATTCTCCAAATGAAACGCACAATGTAAGAAACTTGATAGTCACTAAACATCAATGTCCAGTGAATATCGCTCGTCTGCTCGCAGCAGACCTGAAGGACGTGAGAGATCCCTCCGTGTCTTTCACAAAGTCGGAGAGTTACCACTGGCACACTCTGAACAAATTACAAATTCCTGCCCTGAATACTGCTGAGAAGGCAAAGGCAATCCCCCCACTGTAATCCTTGTTGCGAGGCTGCTTTGGCAGCACTGGAACCTGCCTGAGGGTGGACCACCAGAAACAGACCGACCAATGAGACGATACAAATGCAAAAGTGGTAAAAATTTTGGGACGATCTTCGTCGGCACACAAAAATAAATGCAAGTTTATTTATTTGTTTATATATTTATGTAAGAAGAAAATTTTTAAAATAATTTAAAAAATAAAAATAAAAAGCAGAGGTGGTTAATTACTCCCAGTCCAATTGTCAATGTGCCTCCACTTCTGTGCGTTATTTTTTTTAGCCAGTTCACAGGTAATTGAAATTAAATGTAAAATTATCAATCGAAGATGAACAATAAGCAACCTTTACTACTAGTTGCCTCTTCTCATCTATTCTTTGATCCGATTTATTGATTAGTGACGAAATCCAAATTCATTGTGTGTGCAAGCATCATGAGCGAAAGTATTCACATCAAACGAGGGATTCATACTCAGATAAGACTTTGCATGCAGGACAGTTTGCATCACTACCCCCACGAACTTACCGCCTCCCTCCTTCCTTCATCCGAAAAATAACTTTTTTTTTTATAATCTGATCACATGCAGATAATTCAGATCTTTGAACAACACCCAACATGCCACTCATTCATGATGCTCCAATTGGCTCAGAACGTCCAGAACATGAGCACCTGCGTCAAACTCGAACTCACACACACACCTTAAGAGTAGAAGTGAAAAGGCACATTTATTACATCTAGCCGAGCAAGACCTTTTGCAAACGCTCGACAGGAACCGGAGGTTCTTGGTCTGAATCAGAGTCTGATGGCGACGTTGATGGGGGTGAGGGTGGAGGAAGACAGCAAGGTGAGCAGAGGTATTGCATGAGTGGCAAACGGAACTTGCCACAGAAATCCACAAAGCGCATCCGACGGACACACGCTTCAAAGTACACTCCTTTGGGAGGGGGTGGAATCAGAAAAACAAGGGTAATAGGATTTGGCGTGGAGGTTGGTGAGGGGAGGGGAAGATTAGGAGAAAAATAAGATGTAGATTATATAATAAAAAATAACATTGAAGGAATTTGAGGCAAATCCAGAAAGGATTAGAAGACACAAGTGACATTTATGTCACTCATCACAAATACAACTTGGAACTTGCTGCCATTTGGTTACAAAGAGACTGATATGTTAGTGTTTTGGGTGTTTTTTTTTTTTTAAGTAGAATTAAAATGATAAACGTCATGAAAAAATAACTTTGCAAGTTCTGCTGGTATGCTCTCGATATATAGTGGGAGCTGCAGTTAAAACAAGGTTGCAATATCAATGTTTGAACCTATGTGTTGTGGACACAAAGGACATACCAGAACACTTTGGATTTGGACAGCTACGTGCAGATGCCAGGTAGGAAAGCAAATGTGGAGGTAGGGTGCCAGGAGAAGTCACGAGGCAGGCCAGGTGGATGGTTCGCCCTGAGAGCTCCAGCAAAGATGGTGGAGCAGCGAAGGCGGCTTTCCGTGCAAACCGCATAACCAGCGGGTTGCCGCGTAGGCTTAGCTCCTGCAGCTTGACCAGCGCGAGAATCTCCCGTGGTAGGAAAGACAAGCGGTTGTTGTGAAGGCTGAGGGCACGCAGGTTGCTCAGACTAGACAGGAAACAGGAAAGGACAGTAAATTAGGTGAAGGTTTTACACGAGAGGAGAATAAATAATTCCAAAGAAAGCGGTGAGCGGTGTGGTTGGACAGACATTAAAAAAAGAAAAGATAAACCACAACTGACTTCGCAAGTTCTGGTGGTATGTTCTGGATATGGTTGGCACAAAGGACAAGTCGGCGCAGATTTCCGAGAGAGCCGATCTCTTCCGGAACAGTGCAGATCTCATTCCCACCTAGGTACAGGTCTTCCAACCTGTGTGACCACAGCAGCTTGAGAATACAAGAAGCACAACTGGAACAAATACCATTTTCAAATTCACAAACACACATCAGTATTTGTGTCATGTTGCAAAGCACACTTTTATCATAAGGATATCCTGAATCGTGAAACTACGATTCCTATTACAGAGCTCTATTTTAATTGGGAGTCAGGGAAATATGTTCAGCATGCACCAACAGTACAGTGGAATCATCCAGTGACCAGACCATTGTGTCCCATCATTTGAGCATTTTTAGTAACCACTTTGTAGTGAAAATGTTTACCTGCATAGCCAAGAAAATTTACGATCAATCAAATCATAGTTGAAACGAGAAGGGCACTCGATACAGCGCATACCTCCGCCACGGAATGTCTGATCCACGAGAACATATCTGGCCAAATCAATGCATTTTTGTAATATCATGCTATATATAGTTTTTGGCCCCATCTTTCAATGATAAAGAATCACTGTTAAAATTAATTAATTCTCATATCCAGATCTGTCCGCAACTTTTTGAGATATCCTGCACACAGACAGATAAACAGACAAACAAATAGACAGAAAGGGGTGAAAACAGAACCTCCTTCACGTTCGGTGGTGGAGGTATTAAGACTGCAGTGATGAACAAGAATGGCACAATCATAAACCTGACACATACCTAAAAACAGGCTGAAAAGTTTACATTTTGTATCCCACTGATAGTCTGGATCTGCAACCGGACCTTAATCAAAATTGAATCAGCTTGTTCATGTCACGCACCCAAATCATCCACAAAGTTTTGTCATAATCCATCAACAACCTTTTGAAATATTGTTACGTTTGAGGGGGGGAGGGGTATGCATTCAAAGGGTAATTAGGATGTTTAATTAGGTATGCCATGCTGTTCGAGTTTACCAGGATCTCGATGTAATAAGTAGCAATTCAGTGGTGATAAGTTGTCTAGTAAATGTCCATTTCTTCAAGGGGGAAATGATAATTGTCACATCATTAGATAGGGACACGGGATAGGGTAAGTGTGTCTGCGTAAACCCATTTTAGTAGTCCCTGGAGGCTTGCCGTGACGTCACAGGACAGTGCTGCAGATGGCTCTGCCCCGTGATCACGATTGGCGGAAGGCGACGGCGCAGGGCCAATAAAACGGCTCGATTGGAAGTGACGAGGACGGGAGGATAAAAAGGTTCCGTTTGGGGTCGAAAAGAAAGAGGAAGAAGATCGGGACAGAAAAACCGTTCTGGTGGAGGCTGTTGAGCTGGGAGCGTGCTGTGTTGTTGCGCTGATTCGGCCCTGGTTTCATCGTGTCTTGTAGCCTTGCTGAGCCTCGTGCCTCACCTCGGTTGGCTCTGGGGTTCTGCTGGCTCGGAGTACGGGGTCGAACGGCGGGCGGACCTGCCTCCCTCTCCTGCTTGCAACTTGGCGCCAGAACTCGTTCCCTGGCGGCTGTGAGCGGACTTGGGCCGACACCAGGAGGTCGACAGTACCACGGTGTCTCCTGCCCCTGACGAGCGCAACGCCAGCTCGTCCGGCGCTAATCCAGGGACTGTTGCGTCCGCACCACGGGCCAGCTACGTTGTGTGTGTGTGTGTGTGTGTGTGTGTGTGTGTGTGTGTGTGTGTGTGTGTGTGTGTGTGTGTGTGTGTGTGTGTGTGTGTGTGTGTGTGTGTGTGTGTGTGTGTGTACGTGTGTGTACCTGGCGCCTTAGAGGGTTTGAGATTTGTATATTTATTGGAATTGTCTGTGTCTTCCCCAAGCCCAAACCCACACCACCATCCCGTCGAATCGCCCCGGATCCCTCCTCTTGCTGAGTCTTGTTATTTCTGGTTAGAGGAATAAACGTTATCAACTCAGTGAAAAGCGACTCGTGCCACCTTCAGGTCAGGTCAGGTATGGGAGCATGTGCCAGAACAGCGCGTCGCTGCGTCCACTTTCCGCCGGTACTCCGGGGGCCTCCGTCTGGCCATCCCCCAGGCAGATGCCAGGCCCATCCCCATCTCCTTGAGATGATGGTCAACCTGCTGCAACCATGAGGCACGTGGTCGGCCCACTGGCCTCCTCCACTCATGAGACTCCCTCGCTGAGAGAATCTGGTGAGCAGGATCAGCGTCAGGAAAACGAGCCACATGTCCATACAGCCGCAGCTGACGCTCACGGACTATGCAGGTAACAAATCTCATCCGAGTCTCTCTCAGCAACCGCTCGTTGGACACAAAATCCGACCAGCGATAGCCAAGGATTCTCCGAAGAGACCTGGTACCAAAGGAATTAAGTCTCCGTCTCAGATCCTTGGTCAAAGTCCAAGTCTCGCACCCATAGAGCAAGACTGGAAGTACCAAGGACCTGAAGACTCGGACTTTCGTCCTCCCGCACAGGTACCGGCAGCGCCACACCCCATGATCCAGTGAATCCATGACTCCCCAGGCCCGACCCAGACGTCTATTGACCTCCGGCTCACAACCTGCGGAGACATGAATATCACTGCCAAGGTAAGTGAATCTATCCACGACCTCAACATCCTCACCACAAACAGACACAGACAGGACAGCAGCATCCAAGATGTCACCGAAAGCCTGGATCTTTGTTTTGACCCAAGAAATCCGTAATCCCAATGGCTCCGACTCCTCATTCAGCACCTCGAGGGCCCCCAAGAGGATGTCTAAAGTCTCCGCAAAGATGACTGCATCATCTGCAAAATCAAGGTCCGAGATCTTGACATTGCCAAACGATGCACCGCAACTTGATCTCTCCGACATCCTCCCAAAAATCCAGTCCATACAAGTGCTGAAAAGTGTGGGGGCAAGTACACATCCCTGACGAACTCCAGTAACAACTGGAAATAAGTCAGAGGCGGTACCACCACACTTCACAGCACTCTCAGTACCAGAGTAGAGTTCAGACATCAGATCGATCAGTTTCGGTGGCACCCCACGAAGACCAAGAATCCTCCAGAGGACATCCCGATTCACTGAATCGAACGCTTTACAGAGATCAACATAGGCTGCAAGCAGCCCCTGCCGAAACTCTCGTCTGCGTTCAGTGAGGACACGAAGAGCAAGGATACGGTCAATCGTTGACCTCTTTGGTGTAAAGCCTGACTGCTCTGGACGCTGGTGCTCAAGCAGATGGTGGCGAACCCTATCAAGAATTATCCGAGCAAAGACCTTGCCCGGCACTGAGAGCAGCGTCACCCCTCGGTAGTTGTTGCAGTCTTGGCGATCACCCTTCCTTTCCAGAGAGGGACAACAAGGCCCCTCTTCCAGTCAGTTGGGATGATGCCTGTGTTCCAGGCAGAGCACAAAACTGCATGCAACGACGCGAGTGCAGCATTTCCACCAGCCTTGAGAAGTTCAGCATGGATGCCACAGATCCCTGGAGCTTTGCCCCGTTTCAACTGGTTCACCGCAGCCCGTGTTTCCACAAGCGATGGTGGACCACAGTTGATTCGAGGGTCAGCAACAGGGATTGTAACACCCTTGACGTCCAACTCGACAGCTGGGGGATCAGCCTGGTACAACCGCTCAAAGTAACCGGCCCAGCGGGCCTTCACTTCAGACTCCTCTGTCAAGAGCCTACCACTCTCTGCTCGAACTGCATTGCTCCGAGGGATGGGCTTGGATGAACGTAATGCGCGAATTCCCCTGTAAGCGGGACGAGAATCACCTGTCCACAGGTGATGCTCTACCCCCTCACAGATTCCTCGCACATAGGCCTCCTTGTCCACCCTCAGTGCACGTACAGTTTTACGCCTCAGCTCCCTGAACAGCTCAGCTCTGCCATTCAGCCTGGCCCTGCGACTCTGGTCAATGGTATCCAGTGTCCCTTGAGAGACAAAATTCTTCTTTGCCCTGCGGTGAACTCCAAGGCATCCACCGGCAACATCAAGGACGGTGGTCTTGAAGGTGCTCCACAACTCTTCAGGACCCCCAAAGCACCCAGACCCCCAAGTGTCCACTCAGCCTGTTCGCAAACTCCTCAGCTACTCTCTCATCCCTGAGCTTGGCAACATCCAGCCTAGGCTGGGATGGTACCATTCTCCAGGATTTAAGGTGCAGCTTTAGAGTTGCTACAACAAGCCTGTGGTCAGTATTGAGGAACTGAGCACTCCGGTAGACCCTGCAGTTCTGGATCATCCTCCAACGACCGTCAATGAGGACATGGTCAATCTCCTTTGCCACACCGCCAGCGTTGGAATACCAAGTCCAGCGATGAGCTTGTGGGCGCTGAAACCATGAACCAGCCACCCTAAGTCCATGACTTCTTGCAAAGTCAAGGAACTTAGTGCTATTCTGGTTCATAGTTCCTGACCCATGGGGACCAACACACACCTCATAACCATCCCTATCAGTTCCAGTCGATGCATTGAAATCCCCCAAGACTAGAAGTGTATCTCGTCTGGGGCACTGATCAACCACAGACTCGAGTGTGGCGTAGAATGCATCCTTCACGGTAAGATCACTCGCCTCAGTCGGAGCATAAATAGAGACCAGGGAAATGACACCTAAGTGCCACCTTCCTCGTCCCGTTTGCGGTAGAGCGATTAAAACCACCATCTTTGGGTTATAAGAAATAAACTGCCTCCATCGTTTCGGCTAATTCTACGTTAGCGGGACTGTTCAAGTCCCGTGGACATCACAATATTATGCTGTATATCGTTTTTTGGTCCCACCTCTCAATGGTGAAGAATCACTTTCAAAATTACATAATTCTCAGATCTTCACCAAAATCTAATGAATTCATCCTTGTCAAACAACCAACCTGTCCACCAAGTTTCATCCGAATCCATCCAGAACTTTTTTGAGATATCCTGCTCACAGACAGACAAACAGACAGACAGACAGAGAGGTGAACACATAACTTTTGTCCACCTTCGGTGGTAGTGGTGACAAGAAATGATAAATAAAACAAACCCACCATATTTTTTGCATCTATAATAATCTTAATTGCATCAGAAATGCATAAATTGGGGATATTAAAAAGAGCTCCGCATCAACAATTGGCTTCTGGGTTTAATGGTGCACATGCAAGACTATGGTGGGCAAGAGTACTTTGAGAGACGTGAAATGGCAGGCGGAATGCTGCGGATTTGGTTTCCTCCTAAAAAGAGTTCCCTGAGACCCTCAAGATCCAGAATTGGTGGAGGAATGGTCAAAAACTGGTTCCCGGCAAGGTTGAGGGTCTGCAGTGCTCTCAGCGAACCGAAGCCCTGAGCGAGGAAGGAAACGATAGTAACATGGAGAGGAAATGGTGAAAACAATGTGTGAACAGAGGCATGTCAAAGAACACAAAGATGATGAGATATAAAAATAAATAATACAATACACACTGACCTTCGGTAGTGAAGCATCTTCGAGTTGGTTGTTCTTGGCGAGCAAAGTCTTTAGTCCGACAAGAGCGGTAACCTCCACGGGAATGAGCGCCAAGCCTATTCCACTCATGTCCAGATACACGAGTGCAGAGAAACCCGTCAGCACCTGAAGCACACAGAAATAGACTTGAAGACGTCTAACCAGTACATGTTCATTCATTATCACAACACCAGTTCGATGATAGATGGGGAGAAGATGAAACGTCACATCACAACAGCACACAAATGTTATCAAAATGGAAATTTCTAAAAAAAAAAAAAAGGGTTGGGGGGGGGGAATTGTGGACATCGGGCAAAATCAAACTACGATTACAATACAACAAAAATTGTCGTTTTGATTGGGTCACAGTTCACCAGCCATGCTTTCCATTTTGCACACAGCCAATTCAGCCATCACCACACACAGCCAATCCAGGAAGAGGCCCGGTGATGTTTGTCAAAAGGATGTTTGCTAACAACCCAAACACAAGTTTTTTTGTTTTTTTTTCCTCTCCTCAGGGGTCTTGGTTGTGGATCAGTTGGATTGATGTTTTATTATGACACAAATCTATTTGAAAAACATGTCTATAATCTCTCTCCCCCTTAGTCTCAGTTAAAGACCAGACTCATAGGTGTAATGGTTTGAGCGTCTGCTTCGAGTCTGGGAGGTCAGGGGTTAAAACGAATTCCCCATCAGCTACTAATAACGTACAAGGAGAATAAAACAGAAGAAAAACAACAGGATACCCAGCCTGAATGGCTTGGTATGCGAACAAACAAAACAGACAGTCTTGTGTATTCGTCTGTATGTCCATGTGTGTGACATATGTGTGGCAGCTCCACTACGAGCCTTAGATCTTGTAAATAACAATTGAAAGGTAAACCGTAATCAGAACATCACACGTGAGCCTTTGTCCCTTGAACAAGAATCTTTCCTTTATTATGTCTTCATGTTGTCACATGTCCCAACCAAACCACCCTTGCTAAGTGTCGTTTGTAAAAGGTTCTAAAACCTTTCAGAAAGAAACAAAATGGAGCGATCTGCAGTACGATTCATGAAAGTTATTTTCAATTTTTTTTCTTCTTTTCCTCAATTCTCAGTAAAGAGCCAGGAAGCACTGGAGTTAAGGAGATTAATGATGTCAATCATTTCCAAATGATGAATAGAACAGAAGCAATGAATGGGCAATTTGACACAATTTGTTTTTTTCAAAAATTGAGTTAAAAAAATAAATAAATAAATAAAAGTACAAACACAACAACAAAAACATTACAGCTGCAGAGAAAGGATACACTGCATGTGAATGCCTCCAGGGCAACTTTAGATGGGCACAAAAAATCTGCACCACTACTACTACTACTACTACTACGATTATGATGGTCATGATTGTGGCTCCAATTATTCCTACCTGTGGGGTTAGCGGAGGAACAGTTTTTCCCCAAATCTTTCATGAACCGGATGGACAGGTCCGAAATGCAAATGAAGATAACTTGGGCACCAATTTGTAATTTGTCCGGGGTGCCGGCAATAACTCGTCTACTCTTCATGAAGCACACCATGGGATCTTTGACATCCACAAACTAGAGGGGGAGCACTCGGTAGAGTGCAAAACCTCCGCCGCCAATACTGCTAGGTCACTCAAGTGAACCTGATATCCTATTCATTCAATTTGACGTCAACAGTGCTCACAGAGTTATAGTTTGCAACTTTCCCTTTAACTTTTAACTTTTACATACTCAATTCATTCGTCACAACTAGATTCCTTGAGACAGAAATTGATTTTACGTGGGTATATCCACCTGAAGTTCCAAAATCAGCCGCAATTATAATTTTGGCATGTTTTTTGTTGGAAATCACACAACATGTAGAAATGCAAAAAAAAATAAAAATACTGCTCCGTAATACTGCTCACAAACAAACAAACAAACAAACAAACAAACAAACAAACAGAAAGGGGTGAAAACAGTAACCTTCGATCTTCGATGGCGGAGGTTAATGATCGGTACTGGCAGACAGGTCCTCCGGCACACAATGTCCTTCCGACGGATCGTACATTGATGAATCAGCAGGGTGACAGTTTATTGCCGAGTTGGGATTCCCATCCAGGCGAGACAACTCAAGGGTGAGTATGCATACCTCTACGCCACCTGGCATACCTCTACACTATTGTAGTGTCTAGGATGGGCACTAAAATGCTCGCTCATACAATCAAAGGACTTTGCACCATAACTACAGCTATGATAACAAAAAAAAACAATTTTCGTAGTCCCCCCACCCACCCCCAATAAACACAATGCAATAAATTTGGACATTTTCCCCCCATTGAAGGCTCCACAAGGACTGGTGGACCCCCAGAACTTTGTTACAAATCAAACAGTTTGAAGAGCAGCACTTCACCTTACCGAGTTCATATATTTAATAAAAAGTGGATTTGGTATCGTCAGAAATGTGCCCACTCAAAGTTAGCGGTGTGTATGTTATATGTAAATACGTTTCTTTCAATTGTTACATTATAATATGATCTTCATTAACCTCCGCCATCGAAGATCGGAGGTTACTGTTTTCACCCCTTTCTGTTTGTTTGTTTGTTTGTTTGTTTGTTTGTGAACAGTATTACGGAAAAACTCCGACAGATTTCGACAAAACTTGGTGGGGGGGGGGGTTAGGTATGGTCCAAGGATCATGTCATTAGATTTCGGACTTGGTTCAAAGTTAAATATGGCCGCTATGGCGGCCATTTTGAAAAAAATATTTGAAGTTTTTTTTTTTTGCATTTCTACATGTTTTTAGTGATTTCCACCCCCCACCCCAAAAAAATTGCTAGAGAAAAAAAAATTTGCAACTTTTTTTTCAACAAAATTTCGATTTCTTTTTTTGCATTTATACATGTTATAAGTGATTTCCAACAAAGAAACATGCCAAAATTATAATTGCAGCTGATTTTGGAACTTTAGGTGGATATACCCACGTAAAATCAATTTCTGTCTCAAGGAATCTAGTTATGATGAATGAATTGGGTATGTAAAAGTTAAAAGTAAAAGGGAAAGTTGCAAACTATAACTCTGTGAGCACTGTTGACGTCAAATTGAATGAATAGGATATCAGGTTCACTTGAGTGACCTAGCAGTATTGGCGGCGGAGGTTTTGCATTCTACCGAGTGCTCCCCCTCTAGTTCTCAATCTCGTTTTCGCTCTATTGTCCCGTGGTGGTGGTGGTCATATGGCAGCTTAGCTGCCGGGGTAGCTATCATTTCTTGAAGCGCGACTGTGTCGCTGATGCAGTGCCCCTCTACCAGTACACACACTGGAACTGGTACTCATTTTGCCGACCTCGGAAGGATGACAGGCTGAGTCAACCCCCTGGTGTATTAATTCAGTGGCTGATGGGGCTTGAAATCAGGACCTTAGGATCCCAAGCCACCACCCTAACCACTGAGCCTCCCATGATTTGTTAACTATTTTATCCCTTTGTTTGTTTGTTTTTAAATCCCAAAAGATCAACAACCATCTCCTCATGGATACCATGCAGTGTAAGCTGCCACATTCGACTCGCACTCGGTAACACCACGACAGCCGATTCATCTCGGTGCAAGGTTATTTTAATTTGTGCGTGCTCAGACTCTCAAATTAAGAGGAAAGAAAACTGAGTACATGCGTCCTGATAGCCGACTGCAATGTTACGTTGTGGAGTTAGTTTCCATGCAGCTTCTGAAAATCTGTCACAATATATATATATATATATATATATATATATATATATATATATATATATATATATATATATATATATATATATATATATATATATATATATATATATATATATAGGTTTAAATACTTGGAATCAACTGTCCAAAGTAACGGAGAGTGTGGTAGAGAAGTGAAAAAGAGAGTGCAGGCAGGATGGAGTGGGTGGAGAAGAGTTGCAGGAGTGATTTGTGACAGAAGGGTAGCTGCAAGAGTGAAGGGGAAAGAATAAGATGGTAGTGAGACCAGCTATGTTGTATGGTTTGGAGGCGGTGGCGCTAACAAAAAGACAGGAAGCGGAGCTGGGGGTGGCAGAGTTAAAGATGCTGCGATTCTCGTTGGGAGTGACGAGGATGGACAGGATAAGGAAGGAGTATATTAGAGGAACAGCGCAGGTAGGACGGTTTGGAGACAAAGTGAGAGAAGAGAGATTGAGATGGTTTGGACATGTGCACAGGAGGGAAGCGGAGTATATCGGGAGAAGGATGCTGAGGATGGAGCCGCCAGGCAGGAGGAGAAGAGGAAGGCCAAAGAAGAGGTTCATGGATGCGGTGAGGGCGGACATGCGGACGGTTGGAGTGTCAATGGAAGATGTGGAGGATAGAGCGAAATGGAGACGGTTGATCCGCTGTGGCGACCCCCAACAGGAGCAGCCGAAAGAAGAAGATATATATATATATATATATATATATATATATATATATATATATATATATATATATATATATATATATATATATATATATATATATATATATATATATATATATACACATATATATTACTGGAGGTGATGCGGCACAGGACACACATGGGTGGCAAGATGGTGGAGTGAGGGGCGGGGGGGGGGGTTACCAGTGCACAAGAGGGGGGGCACAAGATGGTCTACCAGTGCTTATACTTCTTACAGCTGAAAATACCAACACATTGAGTCACAGCTACTCAATTCATTTACCCATGCAAATGAAATACATTGAGATTAGAGTACCGCGCCTTCGTCTCATTGCCATTCCCTGCAGGGTGACATGTAGTACTAAACGAGGGCGCCGATTACAGTTGCTCATCCAGCAACATGGACCGTGCTGCAGAGATGACGGGGAGACCGAGCCGAGATAACCTAATTGCAATATATTGCATCACGGCTGCAAGCCTCAAGCTGCCTGTGTCGTCAGCACCCGTGGTGAAAGAGCATAATAGTGGAAATTACTGCAATTACACCTATGCAAAAACCTTCTTTCCATCTTTATCCAAATCAATCTCTTTACAACCTATTCTCAGGTACGTTAAACCTGTCCTGATCCGTTGGGATCACTGCTCTCCTCCACTCATTCGTTCCTCGTTTTTCCAGTTTGTGAAACAAACGTCCACATTCTCTTCAATCTCATTCTTCACTCGAGGTCTTCAAGACAGCTGTTCCTCACCATCTCAGATCATCCCCAATCCAAAAAGCGTGATCTTTTCTACCCTCGTCATCCTCAATCTTTCCCCATGGCATTTTATACCTCATTGACACACACGGCCACACCATCCCCCCCCCGACTTTTACAGGGTGATATTTAATTGTTCCTCCTCCCCTGTCCCCTCCATCCCCACTGTCAGTGCATTGTTTTCTACCCTCTGCCACCTTGCTTTTTCCAAATGAACTTTGTACACACAAAAAAAAGCTGCCTGCCTCATGTCATCATCTTCGTCTTTCAAATGCAGCACAAGGCTGCAGGCAGCATCATTTGCTGGGGGTGCAGCTGTGGTGCCGAGTAGCAATTTGTAATTTCTTCATGACGACGGCAATCGCTCGGCTACTCTTCACGAAGGACACAGTGTAAGCTTTTATATTCACCAACTAATGCCGGCAAGATAAGATAGCCAGTTTAATGTCAATCGTCATCATCACACCGTTTGCATCTGCCTCATCTTAAAACTGTCTACCTCAGCTTCCTGCTTGGACTTTACCAACTACCAACAGACACCGACGGATACTGACAAGGAGAAAATGTTGATGACTGACACTTATCCTGGCTCAATGTGCGTTTCTTGTTTTTTTTAGGTAGAACAGACACACGCACCAGGCCATTCCGTAATCCTGAGGATGTGACACTCAAATAGCTTCATATCACCTGGGACATCACAGTACTGGTCTCCTTGCAAAAAGAAAGGAAAAGGAGGGATCGCATGAATCTGCTGGCGTTCGCTGATGGACGGTTATGCTTTATGTATAAGTAAAGATATTGATTCTGAATTGAAGGTGTTGTCAAATGGCATGTCATCTGCGTTAATGCAACCTTCACCTAACAGCCCTTCCCCCAACTCACCAAAAATTCCCCACATGTGGAGACTGTTCACGTCCCGTCTGTTATGTACCTCTTTGGCCCTGTCATCTTCCTGCTGTTTGCCTTGCCCCTGAATGGGTGTTGCATTGGATTGAGGTTGTGGAGAGTGACTGAGGCCGTGGATGTGACTCAAGCATAATGGGCCTTATCACCTTCTCCAATGGTCACGTTTGCTTGCATGAGCACTTTGAAGCCAGGGCAACCTCGAAAACCCAAAATAAAAATAAAGATAATTTCACTATTACAAACTCTCGAGTTCAAAGAACACTTAATCCCATCCAGTCTAGAGAAAAAGGACATGGGAATGGTTACCCCTACCCTTTCTGAGCCAAGACATGGAGCTTCTGGCAGCACACAGGATGCCCAATCAATCAATTTATGGGTACCCTCCTCCCCTCTCCTGTCCTCTCCTGGTAGGACTCCAACAGATGCTTGGCTGCCTGGACATCTCCTCTCCTCCTTTTCAACTATTGCTTTTTGAGTTTCCGAGCACGATCTATATTAGTTTTGTTTGTGAACTTTGAATAACAGGCGCAATAGTAACCATGTGACGCTGATGGATCAAACGGAATAGTCCAGAGCTGGCGATTGTCTGAGATGCGTTTTTCGCCACCACCGAGGTTTATCCACGCATTTGCGTAATCACAAACCTTCTGCCAACTCCGCTTGGAGAAACTGACGGTTTTCAAACAATCTGAGAAATAGATGCAACAAAGAGACAGATTTTCTTGGATGAAGTGAGCCGGACAACGGCATTTTGTCTTGATATCAATGTTCCCCCACCATGAGAGCGCGATCGGCAAATGTGATTGGTCGAGGAAGAGGAGGAGGAGTGCTTGGCAAGCAGAACCGAGTCACTGAAAACACACAGCACGTGCAACGAATGGTCTCGTTTTGCATTAATGTCATTTTGAAAGTCCCGGATTGAAATCGGAAGTTCACCGCCATTGATGCATTAGGATAGGCCGTCTGACACCACCTTATTTAACACATTAAATTATTTATTCATGCCTCCTGTTTGGGCCCTTTATCCCTAAAAACAGCAAGTTTCATGTTTGGAATGGTTTTCAAAAAAATTGACCAACACACAGACCTGTGCAAAAAAATTAACAAACAACAATATTGCACGTTAACAAGGTCAAAAGGATACTGCTAAGTGTGCTCGATACCAGAAAACTTATAGTAGGTGAGAAACGGATCAGATGTTCAAAACATTCTGTTAATCAGAAAAATATCCATGAATGATCCCTCAATGATAGCTACTACTAGGTACTAGGAGATGACAAAAACCAATCGGAACCATGAAACAACAACAACATTAATAGAGGACAAAACAAATAAAACTTAACGGAATAAATGTAAACTCTAACCGGTTGAATACGTTAGTCGGGTTAGCGTTTCGATTTACTCACCCATCGAAGTTTGTCTCATCACAATCTGACATGTAACAATCGATTAGATATCCATATACCTGTTGTTTAAAGCGGAAGTCAACGTTTCCTCCGATCGGTGGAAATGAAACGGCTCTTCACACCGATCATACCAAAACTTGGCAATTCTCTGTGCATGTCTGAACCTCATAGAACCGAAAACGGCTTGGTCGATCTCCACCAAATTTTGCATACCTGCTGGGGTCACCCAGGGTACAAAATACCCCCCCCCCTTCCTCCTCCTGCGAGGGTAAGGTGACTACTTGCAATTTTCGCTTGTACACGTAAGATAGTGCAACTACTGACCGCTTCCAGAGAGACAGGGGGATTTTTGACACCTTATTTTTGGCACCTGAAGGGAGCGGGTATTACTAGTTTACTGAAGCACATTAATTACACAACTCAAACATTAATTTAAAACACTCGCTACACGAAGGTGGGAGGGGAGAAAAACGTACGAGGTGGTGGCTCATCCTGCTTCTTCCACGAGCCTCGATTACTATGCAAACAAGTGAAATCCTTCAAGACAGTGCGTGTGGTGAAGCAAATGAGTACACTAATGTTAAAATATGCAATTTATGCTTTTTCAGTTGAAAAACAATTAAAAAGCGTACTTAATATTTGAAATGTAAAAATCTTGTTATTATTGTGATAAGCACCTTTATATATAACAGAAGGAATGAAATTGTTCGATACAGCGTGGCAGGAGGCCACAAAAGAATGATGGCATAAGAAGAACTTAGCTTTCAGCGTTCGGCGCGAAATGCGATGGTGGGCGGAAATGACGCCTTTCGGCGCGAAATGTGATGGTGAGCGGAAATGACGTCTTTCGGTCGTTCGTACATGAGAGGGGCGCGTTTCTTGCTTTTTTTCCGTCAAGCAATAAATTAAATGGTTTTCACATATATAACACATTAGTTTCACAAATTTCCATTGAAATACTCGGGTATTTCCCTCAATTGTCGCCATTTCGGTCTAGGCTATGCACTGCATCTACCGGATGGCCGTCATTGGCTGTCACAGGCACGTGGGGGAGGGGTGAGGGACACCGGGACACCAGAGACGTGGTAGACACCGGGGACATTTCAAACTCGGTGCAATTGTATACAGCGCACGCGCTGTAATTAGATATAGTGCTGTACCTTTACACACACAGACGCAGCATTGCGACTGGATATAGCACTTGGGAATGAAATAAATAAATAAATAAATAAATAAAAACTGCTATTGTTAATTGAGGTTTCAGTTCCCAGTGATTTTGGTCGAAACACAGAAATCAAGAAAAATGACAAAATATCAAGAACTAAAGGATGAAGTGAAAAGATCCTGCAATCTGAAGGGGACAAAAAAATTGTTCCAGTGATATAATTGGAGCAAAATGTAATGATGAAGAAGAACCTCAACAAGACCCTCCAAACCATCCCTGGGAACGTCACCGCAAATCAACTACAGTTGGAAGGTGTCCGGAGCTCAGTGACGATCGTGAAAAGAGGTCTCGGAACAAAACTCTGAGAACAAGACAACTTAGACCGGGAAATGGAGATAATCACACAACACACACATTACACTAGACTAGAGTGTTTGTACACACGGGTGTCCGTCCGTGCGACGTGTACAACACATACCCGGCCGGGCTCGTAGCGCCGCACAGTCAGTGACTGCACGTCCCGAGACTCCAACGTGTCCCATGGCTCCTCCGCGGTCTGCATCCCGTCGGTTCGGTGCGCACACACGAGCCAAGGCAGGTCCCGGGCCGCCTCTCAGCTGTCAAGCTGCGGCACAATGCACTCGAACGACGATTACATCGAACCAGCCTCGAAACCTGATCCATGTGATGATGTTGTTGTCGTTGTTGTTGTTGTTGTTTTTTTTTACATCAGGAGCGAGTTTTTTTTTTACCTCAGAACCGAGTTTTTTAATTTTTTTTTTTACCTCAGGAGCGAGTTTTTTTCTACCTCAGGATATTATGTGCAAGACATGAAATTAATCAAGATCAATCATAATTTTTATGCGATAATTATATATATATATATATACATTATACATACTTACGTGGTGCCAGGAATGCTGTTAACGAAGCGCAGACATACATCGCCCAAGTTTAAGAAACGAGCCGATGCATTTCCACGTCGCAAATTCGTATCGTTCCGCCATTCAGGTATCGTGAGACTCGGCATGGACTGCACCTGACTGAATAAAGGCATTTCGTGTGCGTCATCGGTCCTTGGAGAAAGGCAGACGTGACCGGCAAGATATAGTTTTCACCCGTTGAGGAAAAACCAAAATTTCCTCAAAACACGACATTTCGAGTATGTGGCTAAAAAATATACAACATGTAGCTCCAAGTCGGGTTTTTGTTATTCAGAAATCACGTTTGATCACTTTAAAGTCGAGAGTGATTGTGGCGGTGTAACGGACGACGGCAACGACGGTGGTGTACAACCGAACGTTTGCCGAACTTTATTTTTCAAACTCATTATATGTAGATGTATTTATCAATTATAACGTTTTTCGTCCCACGGTGTTTGCATGATTATTCAGAGGAAACCGTGCAATCGCAAATCAGGGATCGAAGCGTTTAACGGTGCAAACAGCAATTAATGTCAAAAAGGTCAATAATTGAACATTGTATAACCGTTTAATTCGACCGAAACATGCCGACACCATCGCAGCTTTCCCATATGACCTGAAACCAGCTTAATGTCCCTCTTTTCAAGCCCTTTATGAAGTATGGACGACACTGCAGATAGGCCCACCGCATGGAGCCACCATTAAAACTTCAACAGATAGGAACAACAATCAAATGACTGGAAATATTCCTGGATCAAGTGATTATAATCGATCCACAAAGCCGATAAGAGGAATATATTTATGACGTAGCCAATATGGCGAGATTTTGTCGTCCCCCCCACCCAAAAAACCATCATTATACCTCTTGCTTTCCCTCGTAACTTCAACACCTCTTCCCCCTTCTCTTCCCAATCCTCTCACACTCACCTACTGTAACCTCTTTCACTCATATTAACCCTCAACGGCACACCTGGGGTCAATTTGACCCAACATGCAGGTTTTTTGTGTATATAAAAAAAAATATTAGCCCGATATCAGCCCACGGTCTCTGTTTATCCTCACCCCATATATGTTTGTTATCGCTGTAAAATTTAGCGAATATAGGGTAACGCATGTGGGAGATATTTGCAGGAGAAAATAGTGGGGTCTATATGACCCACGCTGGGAGAACTCCCAAAAAACATTTACGTTCATAACTATGAACACTTTATCCCGTTTTCTTTTCTGAAATTGTTATTATTTCTCGAATAACAATAAACGTGTTTCCCAATTGTTTTCATTCTGTTATAATCTGTATCATTCTGTGACAAAAAGGGGATTGGAACGGTTCTGGGAATTGCTCTTTCCTGGAAATGGGATATTCCAGAAATCGAAACTGCAGTTCATAACGCTCGTGTATTGGCATTTTCCTCCAAACCATGGCCAACCAACGGAGAGCATGGTATTCTGTTGCTGATGTTCTTGGACAAATATTTGAAGATGAAAGTGACAGTGAGTCTTTGTCTGATCCAAGCGATGATGATTCCTACATCCCAGATCAGGCTGCAGTCCGTGATACATCAGATGAAGATCAGGTTTCTGACGTTGATGAACAGCCAGATGAAATATCTGCTGATTCTGGCCATTCTTACAAGCAGTCTGATAACGACGATGCTCAGCAAGGCCAGGCCAGAGCAGAAAGGCCACGTGGTCGCGGTCGTGCCAGGGGTCGAGCTCTGGGCAGAGGTCGTGCTCCTGGGCGTGCTGAGGGTCGTATTGTTCAACCAGCTGCTCCTACCGATAACCATTTGACAGGAAAAAATGGCAAGCTGTTAGTGTACCGTGTTGTCTAGCTAATTGGCATCTGAGCCTAATTGTGTTAATTGGTTTGCGAAAGTTTGATTGACATTTTGTACGTCGAAATCTTGTGTCATATCGAATGTGATAATTATGGTATTTTCAGGTATGGGATGTCAATGCAGCTGCACCACATAGACGAGAATTGCAAGACATTCTTCGCAACCCACCTGTTGTTACAAGAGCAGGTACCGTCCAGGAAATGGAGGCATCATATGATCTTTTCATAACACCAACTATTTTGGATATCATCATGAGAGAAACTAATAGGGAAGCAACTCAAGTTTATGCTGAATGGAATGCTGCAAATCCCAATAACGTGAAACAGTGGACGCCTCTTTCAATCCCTGAGTTGAAGGCCTTCATTGGGTTGTTACAAATTGCTGGTCTACACCAAGCACATATGGAACCGATACGTGAATTATGGTCTCCTGAGACTGGAAGACCCATTTTTGCTGCGACGATGTCTCTAAATCGCTTTAAAATTCTGTTGAGATTTCTGCGATTTGATAATAAAAACACAAGAGCTGTAATGAGAGCAACAAATAAGTTGGCCGCATTCCGTGATATATGGGAATTATTCCAGGATCGTCTGAAGTTATGTTACATTCCTGGACCAGATATGACGGTCGATGAGCAACTTGTCCCATTTAGAGGTAGATGTCCTTTTCGGCAATACATACCAAGCAAGCCTGCAAAATATGGTATAAAAATATGGTGGAACTGTGACGCAGAAACCTCTTATCCACTAAAGGGCGAGGTATATCTTGGTCGACAACCAGTTGAGGCCAGACAAGTTGGTCTCGGTTCAACTGTGGTGTCGAATACTACTGGCCCTTGGCTTCGAAGTGGCAGAAATGTTGTATGTGATAACTTGTTTACGTCCATCCCTGTGGCAGAAAATTTGCTTCAACAACATACCACAATTGTTGGAACTCTGCGCCGTAACAAAGCTGAAATACCACCTGAAATGCAGCCTGCAAGTAATAGACCCGAGCGTTCGTCTTTGTTTGGATTTGCTGGTAATCTGACAATCACATCATATGTTTCTGCTAAAGGTAAGGCTGTTCTGGCATTATCCACCATGCATCACGACGAAACTACGGAAGGCGAAAAACAGAAGCCTTCCATCATTCTTCACTATAATGCCAAAAAGGGCGGCGTGGATAACATGGATCACCTGGCTACATTACTGTCCTGCAAGCGCAAATCAAACCGATGGCCTATGGTCTTGTTTTACAACCTGTTGGATGTGGCTAGAGTTGCTGGATTTGTCATATGGATGTCTCTAAATCCTGAATGGGCTGCAAATGACAGAAAGGGTCGACGACGTCGTAAATAGCTCAAGCAGTTGGCATACGGCCTCACCAACGACTGGATTAACTTGCGCACTCAGAATGTTCATGTTCTCCAGCTGTCGTGACCGCATTACATCAACTTGGGAAGGTTTCTGCAGCAATCCAGAGACCACGCCAGGCTAGAAATCCTGCCAGGAAACGATGCCAATTATGCAGGAGGCCACAGGACAATAAGACCTCAACTGTCTGCTCAAATTGCAACAAATATGTTTGTGGTACTCATTCAACCACTGTTACTACTTGTACAAATCGCGAAGCAAAACTAGAACAATGAACCTCATAAATCTAGACACTACAATGAAAAATGACTCATATTTCTTTTAATATTTTGGAAACTGCCATATTTTAGTTTGGTATGTTATGCTGTTGCGGCTTTCTGTGTAAAAAAGTTAATTCGTAAAATGTGTGGCCATTCGCACATTAATTTCCGATTGTTTTTGTTACGGATATCACTAGATATCGAATACATTTCAAATGTATCATCAACTTCTCAATGTTTTACACTGTTTTGTACTAACTAGGTATGATATATTTGACAAATGTAGCAACATTTGGCTTGTGTATCGACCAAATCAATGACCGTTTTGAATGGGGTCAAATTGACCCCAGGTGTGCCAATGTGTGAGTTTTGGTATGCGTGCCGTTGAGGGTTAATAATATCCTTCCTCTGAATTTTCACAATTTCCCTCAGCTTACGTACATAATAAATAGATTACTGACATCATGTTGGACCATCTGCGGGGCTGGTAGGACTGATAAGACTGGCCCTGGGGTCTGCAGAGGTCGATCGAGAGATTGAGTGGGTGCCACGCTTGATGGGATAAGCTTGTTTTGCTCTAACAGCTTGTTTTGGGAAAATAACACTACTACCACTACTACTACTACTACTACTACTACTACTACTACTACTACTACTACTACTACTACTACTACTACTACTACTACTACTACTACTACTACTACTACTACTATCCATTCGCTCCATTATATAATAGCTCTTGCAACCCGGCAAGATGCAAGTTCGTAGTTAGAACTACTGCAGTTCTAACCATGGGCTTGCAGAGATGAAGAAAGTGAGCGACATTAAATCGAATTGTGGAAATTCTAACAAAACAACTACTACTACTACTACAACTACTACAGTTTAACGGCCCCAAAAAATATTCACTTTGTGGGGTCGCCCAGTGAACAATTTTGTCTAGTCTCTCACCAATCGGCTGGCCAGGCGTGTTGTTAGAATAAAGAAGATGATTTGGGCAGAAATTTGTAATTTGTTTATGGTGCCGTTGGAGGATGAGGTGTGAGGGTGGGACCAGATGGTTCTTCCATTGGAGATGATAATTAGTTCTCAGGGTTCTATACTCTCTTGGGCTTGAGAAGAGAGGGTCGAAGCTGGAAGTGGAAAGAGTGAGGGAGGAGAGGAAAGTTTGAGCAGATCTGTTTCGATAAGTGTAGGCGGGGTACACAGACGGAGGGGCAAAGGAGAGCGCGGAGTCCGCGGACCGTTACTTTCGAGAGGGTGAACCTTTTGGAGCTTTGACATACGAGACACCAGTGGTGATAACCTCAAGGTATGGTTCACTTCCATCACCTCATCCGATAGGTATATATATATATATATATATATATATATATATATATATATATATATATATATATATATATATATATATATATATATATATATATATATATATATATATATATAAAAATAACTCGAGTTTCGATCAATATAGCTAGAGGGATCATCAGTAAGTCCGTTTGACACATTTCTTTTTGTTAAAAACAAAAAAAAAAGTCTAAAAGCGACGTTAACAACGACGTAGTTGTTTTTGTACATTTTTCATCCTTTTACTGAACAATCACCATTATTGTGTTTGTCTAATCTATAATGATCTACGTTGTTGGTTTTACGGTAATCACGCAGTGCTGATCCGAAATCTTGGCGAATGGATCGTGATGGTCTCAGGAAGAGGAAAACATGGTATGACATGAGGTTTCACTGACCGATGAACACTGTGCGACTCAGACGACAATTGAATTGAATATTACAACTACTACTACTACTACTACTACTACTACTACTATTACTACTACTACTTATTGAACAACCCAAATGAGTATAAATATCACCATTACTTCTGCTACTACTCAATTATTCCACCTTTCTGGTGGAGTTGGACCGAAAAAGTTTCTGCCTGAAGTCTTTCACAAACTGGCTGGTCAGACCTGACGGTCGAGTGAAGGTGATTCCGAAAGGAATTTTGTAATTCGTTCAGAGTGCCAGCGATAACTCGCCTACTCTTTGTCAAACACACCGTGAGATCTTCAACACACTAACCGATGCTAACAGACGGAACACCTGGTTTAACATCCACCTGAGGACGGCGCACACACACACACACACACACACACACACACACACACACACACACACACACACACACACACACACACACACACACACACACACACACACACACACATCGATACAACGCGTTGCACTCGAGACATCAATCCGAGCGGGAATCAAACCCAGACTAAAGCACCTCTGCACCATTCTTTAGGACCATAAGACATGATGTATATTGCACCCTTTAATATAACTTCTCAAAAAAGTTAACTCGGCAAAAATTGAATAAAAATGTAGTTGTGAATGGAAATTATGTCAAACACGGAATGTTAAAGGAAGTATAAACCAATGAATGTTAATACCGTATGTCTGATATATGAATATGATGCAAACACCTATCATCTCATGATCACATACTTCCAGGTATGTATATATAATATTATATATATATATATATATATATATATATATATATATATATATATATATATATATATATATATATATATATATATATATCTTTCACATATACCTGTTTATGGAAGGTTCTATGACATCACACAGATACGGATATTTGTTTATTTATTTATTTATTTTTATATCACACAATACAAATTGTATTCTGTTTGCATTGTGTACAGATTATAATGATAAAGTCAATGTGTGCGGATCAGGTTTGTGTTTTGTTCACCCCAAACCTAAACCCAAAATCCCAGCACAGTCAAACGGGCAGTCTCAAATCCAATCTGCCGCTAACCCCAACCCCCAAGAAACCTCTCTGTACCCTGTCTCTAAGCTCTGGGTGAATGGAACTCATGTTTACAGAATGCAAACAAAAAAAAACCCACCAAATTGATTTTAATATCAATCAGAATCATCCACACTGACATCAATCATAACTCAAGTTCACTGTTGTTGTTGAGAGTGCTGTTTTCTACGACGGGTCGAGTGTCGCATTTCACATCATTCTTATAACGTATAATCACACTCCTGACACATACTAGTACACTGTAATAACAGAAGCGATCCGTGTCACATTATCATGTTATTTCATTATTTAATGTGTGTGTTCGTGTTTGTGGCCTCGGCATCCGATCAGTGGCTTCGTCGTCGTTTAACGAAAATAACAAAAGTTATTTTTCTACCCAGTCATTGCACAACAATTTCAACTTAATTTAAATGAAACAATTTTTGTCCAACAAACATGACATTAATTTCTCAACTGAGCAATCACCCTCATTTTACATGTTTCCATTTCTACGTTAGGCCACGAAGTTACAGATCAACCTTCGGGATTATTAGGACCATTGAGGAATCTGTTTGGTGGTCATAGAGGAAATACAGTGTAATGTAAATAACTTTGGACACTTTCAGGACATTTTGTTTCAGATCGATAAGAATCAGCTGATACATTGCCTGGCAGACAGTGGCTACATAACTCTGGGGAGATAGTGGAAACATAACCTGGGGGACTTTGCCCATTCACAGCCTTGGGGACAAAATGAAAACAAGGCTTGTGGGGGGACAGTTTGATACATAGTTTGTGGGGGTGGGGGGGGCATATCTCATGGGATCATTTGGAGGAGAACAGTGAGAGGGTTACCTCACTTTTACTTTACTCCGATCTGCTTCATAACCGTTTATATTATAACGATAAAAACAGGTTACAATTGGCATCGGCTGTCAAAGTAAGTCGTCGTTTTGTTGACACTTTCCCTCTTCTTTTCCCGGTACAATACTGAAGAAATAACACATTACAGTATTTACACCGCACTGCGTAAATTTACAACCAATTCTAAATATCGCTAACATAAATTATATCGATCACTCATGCATGTTTGAATGAGATTTTGATTCATTTTTGAGTGTTTAAAGGTGTTGAATTCACCGGTTAACTACTGTACAGGTGATCGCACACACACGCACACTATGCTGTACTTGAAATCTCAAACAGTTCCAAACCATCGCCAATACATTTCCCCTTATTTGATTCTTCCCAGCCTTGACTTCTGTTCAAATGTATGAATGTATTATATTATTTAAGGATGGAGAACACACAACACACAAACACAACGACAGGTGTATGAAAGGTATGGCCGTCATTCACTGGTACAAATTGCGTGGAGTTAAAACATCAACTATTTTCTTTGTGACTTTTCTTCCGTATTTTTAGCAATTCCTCGTCAAGAGACTAAACGCATGTTCAGACTTTTATTCAACCTCCTCAATGATGTAAAAACTAATTTCATATTCTCCTGCTTTGTTTCCACAAGTCTCACTTTCCTTCTCATTTTTTCTTCCCGACATATCATTTAATTTCAAATTCTTTCGTACTCCACTGGATCATAGAAATGAGTGGTAGGTTTCATGCAGTAATCAGCAGTGTTGATGAAGTGACGCTATTTATGAATCAATAGTAAGTAAGGTGGAAAGATGTTGGTCATATAAAAGGGGGAAGGTGTCTATGACATCACACAGATACGGATCGTGACGTGGAAAGGAGAAAGAGGGAGAGGGTATGAGAATAATATTCAGATAACATCGGTAGTTCAGCCGTGTTTCATTTCTACATTAATATACATTATTTATTGTTGCTGTATATTCCTATCTGCATAAATAATGTAATGGTGGCTGGCCGTTACGTATCCTATCTCCTCTCCGATTGCATTGTCACCAAACTTTGTCGGCATAATTTGCCAAATCTTACAATTGTGATTACGTTATTTAAATTCACTTCAACCTTTCCATTTACTCGGCTTGACCCAGTTGAAAGAAGGCTTTTCTCAAAGTGTTTGGCGTGCTGGATGACGACACGACACTCCGGTGGGCGGTGCTTTAAGCTCATTCATCACAGTGCATTATTCTTGTTGTTTTCTACATTTATTCCATTCATCACGGGATTGTTCTTTCTTCTTGTTCTTCCATGGTTCTCTCGTCCTATCAAATGCCAATCCATTCCATGACCATCCTAAAAGTGTGTATGTGCCAGTTATTAACGTCATTATATCGACGAGAAAGTTCTCAAAAGGCGGGAGTGTAAAATCAGCCGATTATGTAAATTATGTAAAGGCTACTTGTGGGGAAACAGGATAAAATGTAAATGTCTATAGAAAAATTGTTCCTATTTTATGAAGGTCTTTAAGACTCAGAATAATTTTTCTCCATCTACATATTACATACACAATGATCAGGGGGTGGGGGTGGGAGGAGGAGGAGGAGGGGGGTTGGAGGAGGGAGCTGAACTTGGGGAGTTAAAAAATGTCAAGATAACCCTTTATCCTCTTTTATAAGACATAGATTTGGTTTTCAAACGACACCTACTATGATGACTACTACTTAAATGACCATTTCCCTGTACTGTATTTATAGGGGTTTGGTCAGCTGATTGCTCCTTTCCACTTCACCCTGTCCAAATCATCCTCCTCCATTTACCGCAACAACAGCATGTCTTTACTGATTACATCCTTCCAGGTCTACCTCTTTGTCTTTTCCCCTCAATGACTAAACTAGTGACTTTATTGACAGACTAGTCTTCTGTATTTCTCATCACACGCCCAAACCACCTTAGTCTTCTCTTTCTCAACTCTTCCTCAATACTACTATAGCTTTGAGCCTCTTTCTAATGTCCACACTACTCTTCTTATCCTTTAGTGTTACCCCACACATCCATCTCATCGTCATTAGCTCTGTCCTCTCCATTCTTCTGTCATAATCGACCTTCATTCCGCATGTCTCACGACTGTACGTCGAATTGGTCTAATACAGGCTAAATATAGTTTACTTTTTACTTCGCTTGGGATATTTTTGTGTGTTTTAAAAATCCATTCCACTATTCAAACTGATAACTCTAAAAGAGAAGCAGCCTTCACTTTTCATGCAAACTTATCACAAAAATCCATCATATCGTGATGAAAGATGTTTATATTCTCATGTAAAACTAGGTCATATGACAATTGTACTTTGCAGGATGGGAGGTAGCAATTGCTTTCATTAAACTAACGTGTGACACTTCTCCATTTACTCCGTTTGACCTTTGTGTCTTGAAATTGACACAACTAAGATAACACCAACAGAGTTCACATTTTTTGCATCATATACTTTACATTATGTACACACATTCCATTCATATAGTAATTCCATTCGTCTCGGTGGAAAAACAACCCTTGAGATATTTAACGTCCACATGATTGGACCAAAACAAGACAGCCGCTCAGACGGCATATTCCACAATGCATCCCTCCCCTTCCCTTTCCTCCAGACTCTGCTGGAAAGATCACGAGCTACAGAATGCAACCTAATGGACTCTATTTTAACCCAAACTGTGTTCTTTTTAATCGATTTGTGAATGCTTTATGAAGACCAAAATCATTATAATGATTATTATAATCCTTCAACAATCCACAACAATGTGACGTAATCCATCGGCTCAAGCGCTGATATTCAATGAACGTTTTGAAACTGTTGCTTGAGCATAATTAATTTAAAGAGATGGAAAAAATATTTATGATAAATTTTACAATTGATACACTCAAATTATTTTTCTGGTGAAATGTTATCAATTTAATGCTTTTGTCCAATATTTTGATATTCTTCAGCACACCATAAAGTGCTGCTCATTGATGAAGAATTGTGGCTAACTCTCAAGAGGACATAATTGTAACACTCAACCAATAAGATGTAAGGGTTTTTTTTTTTAATACAAGATAACAGTTATAGAGTGGAAGAAAAAACAAGGTCAGATTTTGGTTACATGACAGAGCCTCATATTTATCATGTGCATACAAATACACAGAGTTTCTAAACAAGAAGCAGATAGGTAATCTAATTGAAAACAAAGCCACATCAGATTGTAATTCGCAACTGTGGGCCGCATTGGATTGGGAATTGCTAGTTCCATCGCCTGGCTGCCCTTTAGTGGTGTAGTCTGGCAAGTTCGTCCTCAATTGTCTTATGAATATTACTGGCATTATAAAAACACCGTTAAGATAACCTCACAATGTAAAGTATGTTCACATGCACGCTTATTTGTCGACCATTATCGCAATGGTGCACCATCTGTATGCCACATATAATCTTAGGTATGCTCATGACGTAATTTGGTATGCTCATTAGGCATGCTCATGACAATATTACATTGAAAATGTCAACTACTACTTACTCCCTGTCTCTTTGCTAAAACCTCTGATTTTGTCCTTTACCCACCGCAGGTGCTCTTGCAGAGATGATGGGTCCGGTCTTGGCTGCATGTCTGCTCATCATTTTGTCCACTGCATGGATTTCCCAAGCGAACGAGGCACTCTGCAAAAAAGATGGTGGTGTTTGTAGCTGCAACAACAATAAGAATAGCGTTGATTGCTCCAGCAAAAGGCTCACAGCCATTCCCAGCAATATCCCCGTGGACACCGACAGGCTGGCGGCATGGGGTGGTGAGAGGAGAGGGGTGGTGAGAGGAGAAGAGTGGGCGAGGAGTATGGATGAGGGTTGGGGAGTTGAGGAGGTGTGGAAGATGTGAGAGGAAACGACAATATGAGGAATGGAAAGTGCAAAACTGTCCTAAAAAAGGACCCAAAACACCAGCAAAGCCGTCTTAGACATCACGGAAAAGGATGCGGCCTCAGATTGCGTCTCTCCAAATACCACAACAGCGATACCGACAAGTACTATGACACCGGCATCAGTAATTTACGATGATATACACGAGATAAAAGTGCCGCAAGAAAACTTTCAGAAATTCTTGGGATACCAAGAGCCAGACCATCTGCCCACCCAACCACAGTGCTTGATGTCCATTTCTGGATACCTCGGCCTCATGATGTCCCTCATGCTCACTTCTGCTGCCATTTTGTACGTCTTCCACTTTCTCAAGAAGGCCTGAACCAGTGTCTCACTTGCCGCTCACTTTCATTCCATAGAATTTGTTCATGCTTTGTTTCTGTGACGTTTGTCTTGCAGTATATCGTGACTGTGGCCATTTTGCCATTTGCTTATTGTGGAATATTATACGCTATTATCATTGTATGTTTAACAATAACTATGCTTTTTCTTCGCGGACAATTGCTTGTTTAACCGTCTGTTCACTGGTTGTAATCGAGTGTTCGTAGATATTGTTCAGTATGACTTTGCCGACTTTAAATGAGTGTCATTAATGACTTTGCTTCATTTGTTTTCTTTAACCTTGTAGACAAGTTGTTTGTACGTATTGTATGAAATGTTTGATAATATACACAGATAGCTTCTTTGTGCATTCTGAAATTTTTTTGGTCTTCTTACAACTCTGTGCTTACCTCCTTTGTGAGATCATCTTCAATCAGGTCAAGAAAGATTGAGGAAGATTCCCTCCATTCCTCACCCCGTATTACGTCCTCGGTGCTGGCAATATGTTCAGTAGCCTGACCTTAGGACTTCAGATGATGGTATAATGGGCAATTTAAAAAGAAGAAATGTTTAGTATATTGTAATGCTCGAGGAGGATGTGTATCTATTGTGGTTGGGTGTGGGAGGAGGGGGAGGAAGGAGGTAGATGGCTCCACCTGACAGATAACATTGCTCGGGTTATAGTCAAGCTTAAGTCCACACTGAATCCATCCCTTAGAAGTCGTATGATTAATTTAAATCACTTTTACTAACTTTACGAACTCAACCTGGTGTGTGGAGGTGTGCTACTAATAAAACTTATTTGACTGAATGCAACAGGAAATCTGTGTAAATATGATTCATTGTTTGGTTGAAAAAAAATTAAAAACTCCACTGTCGAGAAACAGGTTGCGTCTGTCTGATTACCACCTGTGTGAAATGTATCGAGGCCTTACTTGGATCATTTATCACCTCCCTCCCAAAAACATCCTATGATTTGCCATTGATTGATTCCGATGAGATTCCCATAAGAATGTCATCACTTCTCTGCAGAATGCAGATGGAGTTTAAGGGTTTTGTGAGGGCTGGACGCTTTCAAAGTGCTAGTCCAGCTCAACTAGGCGGGAGATAATGAGTGAACAAAATGAACGTCAGTTGATAACGACAGAGTGTGTTTTCAGATAGCCTTTAATCTTGTTTACGGAATCTTTCTTGGCGGAAAAGGCAAATTACCACAAAAACAGTCACTAGGAAGGCTGCAGAATGGAGTAAAATGACGTTAAAAGCAAACACACACTGAGGTTTAAACAGGGATGCCATAAGGAAGTGGTTCCTTTAAGGTAATTCAAAAGAGTTAACTTTATCTGTACCTCAAGAAATAGAGGAGAAAAAAAATACAGAGAATCAAGAGTATCACAGAAAGACCATTTTACAGATTCTGAGAGTCTGTTCATGCCCCGAAAACAAACCGGTGTCCTCTAGTCCGTGGGTGTTACTCGTAGTTTGAGTAAATATACTTCTGCCTTGAGGGAAATCTTTACCGATGCCATCAACATTTATATCATTCCAGACAACTTAAACACTCATTCCTCCTCATTACTCAGCCACACCTGATACCTGCAACCCATCAAAACGTTATCATGGGCCCAAACTTCACCAATTTCAAGAGTCATCATTCCCAATCAGCTGTTTATCCAGTTAACTCTTGGTACCAAATATCTCTTGGTACCTTATCAACGAAATAATTTAATGCTTGCATGTTTTCAGTTTGTACAATATTTAGTTGTATAAACCACCAAGATTACAAATCATCTCCTGGAGATACGCGTGCTCCGATTCAGGAAGATTTCCCTTTTAACCAAAATTACTCCTTTATTTATTGATAGCTTCCAATCAAGGGAGCATTCATAAGATGTATTAAAGTGGATGCTTCTCATTTAACTAAAGGTTAGTGACTACGTTACTATTTAAATTTCTTTCCATCGTCTTAATAAACAAAACTACAGTGCTTTATATATGGTACAGTGTTGGTTGGCGAACAGTGTTGGCTAAATCTTTCCAAGTCCAAACATATTTTTCGAAATCCTGATGAACTGTTCATTTTATTATTGGAGATATCTATTTCTAGATGAATTTCTTTGAACCTTGTATTGGGGGATGAAACCCTGGTGTTCCATCATTTTGAACCGGAGTCCAAAAGGCAGAGTAATGAGTGGCGACACACAAAATCCCCACCGAGAAGAAAATTCAAGACCACTTTTGGTTATGGGAACTGTCTTCTGGGATGCTCAAGCCGACACAATGATCGACTTCACACATCGTGGGGAAACCATCAAGGACGACCGCTGCATGCCTACTCTGAAAAAGTCGAAACATGCAGTTTGTGACAAGACGTAAAGCCCAGTGACCATTATTCTGTAACATTGATAATGCTCAGCCACACACTACACAGAGGAGAGTTAAGGAAATTAGCAACCTCAACATTGTCCATTTATTTATGTTCTCCAAGATTCGGCACTATTGTACCACAGTGAATTAAAATTATTGACTCTCCATCTAATCTTTGTTGTTCTTCTCACATAGGTTGCCAGTTGGTATGATTCCTCTTGTCCATCGGTTGTCCGTTCTTCTTTCTGTGTATCCATCCCAGTTCCATTTCAGTTTTTTGTTTTATTAGATTTCCAATTTGTTGTGAAATTTCGTTTCTGTTTGATCCATTGGCTTCTCTTCTTGCATATTTGTTATTGTTGAGTTATTTGTTATTTCTGACCATTTCTCCACGGCTCTTTACATGTTGATAAATCATTCCTCCATCTTCTTTGTAAGTGACGATGTTTCACTGTCATACGTCAGTGCTGATATTACACATCGATTGGAATCTTTACTTTTCAAACACAAGGGCTGTTTGCTTCTCATGATATTATTTAATTTTCAGAATGATGGCCATCCTGCACTCCTTCAAAGTGATCCATATCCTTTTTCATCATCTGGCCTGAGTAAATGCAATCAAAGAGTTCCTCAATTTTGCAAACATCAATTTGAATTTCTTTTTTCTTGGGCATTGTGTTTGAATGTGTTTTATTCTTGTCATATTCATTCTAATCCAATGCTCTGCCTGTTCAAAATTAGCTCTTCCATTGTAATTTTCAGTGCCTCAATGTTGGTCGAAATAATAAAAGCAACACTGTCTGTGAATCATCAGTGGATTAGTCTTTCTCTGTTGAAATTTGTTCCTTGTTTTTCCCAATTTAGCTGTGAATTATTTCAAAGGTAGGTGTGTGTGTGTGTGTGTGTGTGTGTGTGTGTGTGTGTGTGTGTGTGTGTGTGTGTGTGTGTGTGTGTGTGTGTGTGTGTGTGTGTGTGTGCGCGCGCGCGCGTGTGTGTGTATGCTCTATCATCATCACATGCCATGATGGAATGCCAGAACTATATGTGATTTTGCCAAGGTTAATAGTGGGACCATCACATAAGGAATCTAGATTTAGAAGTAACTAACAGGTTATGAAGTTTGCATGTGACATTAAGTCGGAGAAGCAAAATAGTAAAATGATTAACAACTGTTTTGATATTTTTGGAGAAATATCCTAAAAGTAATGGTTATAATACAAGGCTGTGAAGAGTGAGAATTGGAAAAATATAAACTGATATGGTCCCCAGGATTATGAAACAGAAAGAGTAACAATAAGAACTAGAGAGTTCACATTATCTTGGAACGGCATATGTGTCCAGATTCTTGAATAAGAATGCTCGAGGCAGTTTAACCAACACTTGCAGAGGTTCAAATGCAGAGGTTAAAGTCCAAGTGCATCGGTAAAAACCGTGCCTTTTCCACAAAACCACACGCCCCGCCACACCGGGGAAGCGCCTGCCTGCCCTCAGCAGGGAAGATGACGCCACATCTGGACGGAGAATAAATATGCACGAGGTGAAACATGAATATGCATGAGGCAAGCCATGGACGGAACATAAATATGCATGACGCAAGACATGGGCGGAGCATAAATATGCATAAAGGAAAACATGAATATACATGAGGCAAGACATGGACGGAGCATAGATATGCATAAAGGAAAACATGAATATACATGACGCAAGACATGGGCGGAGCATAAATATGCATAAGGGAAAACATGAATATGCATGAGGATAGACATGGGCGGAGCATACATATGCATGAGGCAAGACATGGGTGGAGCATACATGTGCATGAGGAAAAACATAAATATGCATGAGGCAAGCCATGGACGGAGCACACGGAGCACAAGACATGTTTCCTGTGATATAACATGCGTTGATTGACCAATCATAATATAAAATTGGCACATGTATTGCAAATGATACGAGAAGCATCATGATAAAATGAAAAAAACATACCAGATGAAGAAAATAGTGATTTTAGGGACTTTTCACCAAATTTACCATGTCTTTTCATGAAAAATTCAGAATATATGCTGACATAATTCAATTAGATTAGTGAATAGACCATGCATGACATCATGTAATAACTCATCTTCATAGTTTTTGTCAAAACGTTCCCTTAAAAAAACAAATGAAGATAACACATTGAATATAAAGCAAGATATTGGTATTTATCAACTGCCACCGTACATCGCTGATAATAATAATAATAATAATAATAATAATAATAATATAATACCACTCCTTCCATGCCATAAAGGCACATAGGGGTGCCAAGACAATTTAATTGACAAGGAGTACAGTCCTGGATGGGTCACCACTCCAACACAGGTTACCCCAAATGGTTATTACTCCAGGACACATTGGTACTCATTTTACCAACCTCGGAAGGATGATGGGCTGAGTCAACCCCACCTGGTGTTAATTCAACGGTTATTGGGCTCAAACTCAGGACTCTAAGGTCCCAAGCCAGTCACCTTAACCAGTAAATCAACACCAGGCTTGACATTACTAAAAATCCTCGTAATAAGCAGACATTACCATTCAACACAGATAGTTGAAATTGAGTTAAGAGTACCAAACAATACCCTAATCTTTGAATGCTGTTACAAAGTCAACCATAATAGATATTACAACTACTGTTCCACTCATTACTTGAGACAATACCATCATAGTTTTCTTCACATTGCTCGCTGTAATCAATGCAGTATGAAATTATACAAGACTGGAGCAGTACAACCTCTGTCTCATCTTGAAACACTTTTTAAACAAAATTATAGAACAAAAGTGTCACTTTGGTGGTCAGAAACAGAATTGCACATTGTGGTGATTCCTCACAATGTTGTCTCAAATTATTCAAGATCTGAGTCATCCTCAGAAAGAAGATGGTTATCATCCATATCGGAAGCAGTTGGTCTATTCTCAAACTCATCTGAATTGCATGTACACACCCCAGTACATCTTAGGTGGTGCAATGTGCATGTGCAGTGATTCCCAGGACATTTTTTACATTTACAACTCAAACACTCAAGGGCAGATTGTGGTGCTGCTGGTATATCCATCCAGTGCACTTTGACATGATGGCCATCTATCTCCCAACCGTTGCCATGGGGCTGTTGGTACCACTGGCCTTGGTTCCAAGCATATTTTCCAAATAGTAACTTGGTAGTTTGCATGCTTTAGTTGCTTTCTGCATGCATCCTTACATGGTGGTAATTTGGCTAGGTCTGTTGTTCGAGATCTAAACAGTGAAGAGTAAATTATTGACATTTTCTTCCCCTTCCTAACCATACAAGGTTCAAAATGTGCACCATCTCCTTCTTCCAGCACACTGGCATCAATGGAAAATGATCTGCCTAGGTTTATCATCGAACTTCGGAATGTTTGATCATCCTTCATCAGCTTCAATGTCCTAACCGGTTCAGAGTGGATGCCAGCTCCAAATTTCCCATCAAATGGTTTACTGAAGCAGCGAGTGCTCCATGCTTTGGGGTGCGAATTCTCCCATGACGAGTGCAGTACACAATATATTAGGCAATGGAAGTAATTTGGTTCTCCGTAGCTTCAGGCACATCGACTCGTTGCTCAATGGATATAATTTCATCAGAATTCTCAACGATCCCAACAAGAATCCAAGGTAAGAGACTGAAAAGTGCAAATGGGAAGAAATCTTCAGCAGATTGTCGTGAGATGTCTTGAGATGATGGCGGCCATGGCATGTCTTGCACTTTCTTTATTTCACTTTCTACAATCTGTGATGCAAAGTAAATGTAGCATACCCTTTCAGCTTTCGCATCAAGATGCATTTCGACATAGTCAATACCCTCGATGTATTCTTCAGCTGTATGTCTGGAAACGGAGGCATGTGCCTCTGCATATATGCCTTTTGGTACCAAGTCAAATCAAAAAGGAAATCCTCTCTCTCCAAATGTGTTTTTGATACCTTTTTCAACTTTTCTGTTCGATAATTTGCCTAATCCACAATAACATCACAAAGTAGTTCAACAAATCTCTCTCGTAGATAAGACATCCATCGTGCATACTGCACACCCATCAATTATTAGCTCACCTGGAACGTAGCAATAGGGGGATTATGGAATGGCGCCCGGCCATCAGTCCGTAAACACTTAAAACTTCTTCTCTGAAACTGCTGATGGGATTGCGACCAAACTTGGTTAAAATGATATTTGGTACGTTGCACCTCAAGTTTGTTCATGTCATCGAAACAAAATCGGGGCCTGATGGGGTCGATTTGGGATCAAAGTGGGTCCATGTTTGACCCCCCCCCTCCCGATAAAAAAGATAGGTATTTGCTTTTCCCTCTGAAAACACACAGAATTTTGTTGAAACTTGACCACAGCCTCCTCAAATCTTGACCTCCTCAAATCCTCAACTGCCTTCTTCCCCCTCTCTTGTCCCCCCTCTCCCCCAGCATCACAGAGCCATTTCTCCTCCTCATCCAGCCCCTTCCCCTAGCTATTCTGCAATCCCCCACACGCTTCCAACAACGCTCCTTACCTTCCCTCCTCGTCCCCTGTTCTACCCTCCCCCTCCCCCCCACCCCTGCACCCAAAGCCTCCTCCCCTACCTCTTCATTAAAAGTGTGGACCTCAAATATCCGGGGCCTTCGCTCAAACCTTTCAGATCTTTCCATACAGGTTGCCACTGACAAACCAGACATAATCTGCCTAACAGAAACTTTCCTCCCCCATGACTTGTCTGACTCCCAAGTATCACTCCCTGGTTACTCCCTCCTCCAGTATGACAGACCTGAGCCTCGTCCGGGTGGAGGAGTTGCTCTCTTCATCAAAGACTCTATTCCTCACTCTCCATGCACTGCCCTCACTCCCCGACACCCCCAGGAATACCTCTGGCTACGGCTTCCCCTCCACTCCCACCTCATGTTTATATGTGTACTGTACCGTCCACCTAACAGTGATGACTCCATCTACACCTCACTATCCGAAAACATGGACCATCTTCTATCTTCTCATCCAAACTCTCTCTTCCTCTTATGTGGCGACTTCAATTGTCATCACGCCAGTAGGCAAGGTGTGGGTACCTCTCTCACCTGTCATGGCACCTCAGCAAAAGCTTTCTGCGATTCATTGGGACTGACTCAATCGGTCAAATTCCTGACCCAGATCTCAACCAATGGTACTCCATCTCTTCTGGATATGATTTTGACAAATTTCCCTGACAATATCTGCTGCTCTTCCTCCGCTCCAAGCGGTTCTTCTGACCACGTCCTTGTCAAAGTGGACATCTCTCTGGCTGTTATCAGAGAACCACCTCACCACCGTCGAGTCTGGCATTTCACTCAAGCCGATTGGCAGGGTCTCCAAGCAGCCATCAAACTTATAGACTGGTCTCCTATCACTACTTTCTCCAACATCAACTCATCCTGGGAATTCTTTCAAAGAAACTTGCTCTCCCTCATGCACAGATTTATCCCCTCTCGTGTTCAGTTGTCTTACCCTTCCTCCCGCCCTTGGTTTACTGAAGCTTGTGGCGAGGCAGTTGGCCTGAAACAACTTGCCTTTGCCTCATGGAAAGCAAACCCAACTGAGGGCAATATCAGTTCCTTCCATAAAGCTTGGAACAAGTTTGTATCTACCCTCAGGAGAGCCAGAAAACAACATCTTTCTCATCTCAAGTCTGAACTCTCAAACCTCTCTCCCTCCTCAAAATCCTGGTGGCGTTTAATCAAATCTGTTTCTGGTGTATGTTCCCCCTCCATCCCCTTCCTTACCTCAAATGGACGCACTGCTGATACCGCACGTGAAAAGGCTGAATGCCTAAACTTGGTGTTTGCAGCTAAATATTGTGTCAAAAACCCATCACTTTCTCGACCCACCTTACCCAGTTGCACCCAACTATCCCTGGACTCTGTGTCCTTTCCTCCTGACAAGGTGGAGAGCTTGCTGTCAAACCTCGACTCTGATTCTGCAACCGGTCCAGACGGCATCAGCCCACGTGCCCTCAAAGCCTGCTCTTCTGCTCTTGCTCACACTCTTTCTGTTCTATTCACCCTCTCATTTGCTCAAAGTCATCTGCCATCTGCTTGGAAATCTGCAAACATCACTGCTCTGCACAAAAGAGGTGCAAAAATAGATCCCTTCAACTACAGACCAATCAGCCTTCTCCCAATCATCAGCAAGGTTATGGAATCCATCATCGCTTCAGACATGAAATCCTTCCTCTTCTCTAATGGCTTGATTTCCGATCATCAATTTCGTTTCAGACCAGGTCACTCTACCCTGGATATACTGCTTCTGCTCTCCCAACAATGGATGGAGGTCCTCAATGCCAGACAGGAAATCCGAGCCAAATCCCTGGACATATCACGTGCTTTTGACACAGTCTGGCAGCCTGCCCTACCCACCAAACTCTCTTCCCATGGTATTCAAGGCCATCTCCACTCATGGCTCGCAGACTTCCTCTCCTGTCGCAATCAACGTGTGGCCCTAAATGGAATTCTTTCATCCCCCCTTCCTGTCCAGGCTGGAGTTCCTCAAGGTAGCGTTCTGGGCCCTGTTCTTTTTCTGGCTTTCATCAATGATCTCTCCGACTCTCTGGAAAATCCTCTATATCTCTTTGCTGATGACTCCACCCTCTGCGTACCATCGGTTATCCCTCAGATCAGCAAGCAGCAGCTTCTTCGCTCACTGCAGATCTGTTTAAAATCACAAACTGGTCCAACACGTGGAACATGTCTTTCAATCCGGACAAATCTCACACTCTCACTATGTCTCTGCGAAAAGACCATTTAGAAAACCCACCCATCCACTTTCTCAACAATCCTCTGGAAGAAGTCCTTTCTTTCAAGCTTCTGGGTCTCACTATCTGCCATGACCTTTCCTGGGAAAGCCACATTTCCAACCTCGCCTCCAAAGTCAGTCGCCGACTGGGAATCCTCCGTCGCACAAAGTCTTTCCTCGGCCCTCCTGAGCTCCTGACCACTTACAAAGCTTTTGTCCGTAGCCTGATGGAGTACTGCTCTCTCCTCTGGGATGGTGCTCCTGCCTCTCACCTTTCTCGGCTTCACGCTGTAGAAACCAGGGCATTTCGGATCATTGGCATCTCCCGCAATGAGGCTGAGTCTTTGGGACTCTCACTCAATCACCGCAGGTTGGTCGGTGGTCTTTCTATCTTCTACCGTCTCCTCTCAAGCCTCGCCCACCTGCTCTCTCTGCTATTTGTCCCCACCACATTTCCTCAGGGCGCTCAAGGTCAGCCAACAACCCCCTTCTGGTAAAACTATCAAAATCACGAATCACTGCTCATCTTCACTCTTTCATTCCTCTTTTTTTCCCGCCTTTGGAATAAACTCTCTCACTCTATTATTTCCCATTCTTCCCTCCAGGCTTTCAAAACAGCTGTTCACCACCACCTCTTATGCATTTTGCACCACCCCCATCCAAATCCTCGATCTTTTCTACCCCCCGATAATCCACCCAAGCCCACTTCCGTTAAATTCCCTGCTTTCCTTCCTGAAAGTCCCTGTAATGTCCATCTTCTCTTCGCCATGTTCCCCGTCCCATCCCCATCCCTCTCCCTTCCACAGTTCACCTAATGTGTCTGTTCCCCACTGTTTTGTCCCTCCCACTCCCGCCCCTCTTGTCTCATGCCCCCTTGATGTGCGTTGTGTGTTAGCTCTCACACGAGCCTCAACAAGGTATACAAAAAAAAAGAAAAGAAAAAAAAAGCCTTCATCACCGATGATGTGCCAAAGTTTGTTCACGGCATTAAAATAAAAAATAAATCATATATATATATATATATATATATATATATATATATATATATATATATATATATATATATATATATATATATATATATATATTGGGCCTCGAAGGGGTTTATCGGGGTTGGGTGTTGCCCCCCAAAATAGGTACAGTATTTGCTTTTTTCTCAGAAACGACACACAATTCTGATGAAACTTGACTGCAACATTCATCACCTGTGATGTACCAAAGATTCTTCATGGCATAAAAACATGCCTGGTGTTGGCTTAATGGTTCGGGTGGTCGGCTTTGGATCCTAGGATTCTGAGTTCAAATCCTGCTTGGCTGTTGAATTAATACCAGGTGGGGTTGACTCTGCCTATCATTCTTCCAAGGTCAGTAAAATATGTACCAGCTTGCTGGTGTCCTGTGTTGGAGTGGTGACCCCTCCAGGATTGTGCCCAATAACCCAGGAGACTGCTGAGGCAGCACCATTGCCCTGCACAGAGTATGGTCCCAATGGATGGATGGATGGATAAAATAAAAATAAAAATCAGGTGTTTCCCCCCAAAAAATCGGAATTTACTTTCTTTTCCATTACATATTTTGTGTGTCATCCACGCCAACCAGTGGTTCACTGATAATCTTATCCAGCTGCTCCCAGATGAGCACCCAGGGGTAATGCCCCTATTTTTCTTATTATGATTTCATTAGAAAGACTTCTAAACGCCTCATGATGTGCACTGTATCTGGAATTGTTTCCTTGCAAGAACTGGAGGCTTTTGTTGTGAATGTATGAACTACAGCTTGATCTGTGAACAACAATATCACCAGCAATGGCATCAAAACCTGCTCGAGAACCTTCAGAGTACAAGTGCAACTCGTTCATCGTTTCTTATGGTAGCAGCATGTTTCAACGTTTCCACGGCAGAGAAAAGTTTAAGAGGATTGACTTCTAGTTTTGTCGATCCTGCTCTGAACGTTTGTTCTTTTGACAAATAATACACTTAGATATGTCAGACTGTGGTACATTGGATCATGTCAGTTTCTTGGTTGTAACTTCTATAGGAGTAGATCAGATCCGGTGGCTGTTTGACTCGGTGTGTCCCACTCATCTTGTCCCTGCCATTTTTTTGTTCTGCAAGTGCAATACTTTTGACTCTCGTGTCTGATGCATAGCAGTTGTGATGCTTGTACAACCCAGTCACTGACTTGGGTAATGCAAGCTCTCTTTCTATATACTGTTCTGAATGACTGCAGACAGAGTCTTTTCTCCTTTTGTCAGCATTATAGAATTTTATATAGCCTCCAGGGTTCGAGAGTGAACTTCTCAAGCTTGCCAGGGTTCAAAGAGTACCCATGGCATCCCTGGGTCTATATGAGGGCATTTTGGTGTTGAAGGGTCCATCCACTACAGACCTGAAATCAAAAGAAATAACTGTTTATTCACCATTTCAATTGATAAACAGGTAATGGATTTTTTTCAAGGATGGATATGAAACATGATGGATTCAAGAAACATGATGGATTGATTGTGCTAAACACAGCAATGGGTATCTTGATAAGGTCCTGTTCGAGTTAGAGCATTCAGGAAAAAGCTTACTAGATGCTTATGCCATCATAATGTTACATATCCAGAGAAATGACACAATATTCCTTGTCATTGTACTAATTAGTGCTTTTGTATTGGAGTTAAGTGCTTGTGGAAACTTCTAATATGCTAATATTTTGTGGAAACATGCTAATATGTGTAAACAAATGCGAATATTTTCATTTATTGTTCATTTCTGTGTCAAATGGAAGAGATTTAATCGAGCACAATTGAGTGTTACTTGAGGCTGCATGACCTACAAATATCGGTTTTCAAGCAAAATGAGTATATTTGAAACAGTTTTTCAAAAATCAACATTTTTTCAAGATAACTATCCATCCATCCATTGGCACTACACTCTGTGCAAAGCATTGGTACTGCCTAAGCAGTCTCCTTGGCTATTGGACACAGTCCTGGACGGGTCACCACTCCAACACAGGACCACTACCACTACCAGCAAGCTGGCACTCATTTTCCCGACCTTAGAAGGATGACAGGCAGAGTCAACTCCACCTGGCATTAATTCAACAGCCAAGTCGGATTTAGAACTCAGGATCTTAGGATCCCAAGCACACCACCCAAACCATAAAGCCAACACCAGGCATATGTTTTGGATATGGAGGCTTTATTTATCATCATATGATGCAGCGTCAATCAGCATCATATATAGCCATCTCGGCAGAGTCTTATTCACCCAGATACTGTACCCTCTCACATGCCACGGCCTCTCATGCTATATATCGATATTGTTACGGATTCACCTCGGGTTGGATCCTGAAGCCATCACTCTGCAGCTAACTCTGCAGTGTGACGGGTTGTTAAACAACCACACACGCCATCTGAGGCCCTTAATTTAGGTAGGGTCCAGCATCCAAATCTTACTTTACCTTCCCGGCAAATTAACCCCCCCAAGATCGGGTACTGTGATTCCAAATGCGCAACCAATTCCAGGACATGGCCGAGCTTTACCGTAGGCTTACACGTTGGCCTCTAACCATTTGTAACAAATCAGCTGGGGTAAACTCCATGATGCAGCACACTATTTCTAATGCACAGTTTGGGAGGTTTTATAATCCAACAAGGCACATATTTACAAAGCAAACAAAGGCACACATGAGAAAGTCTTATCTATCCACAGCTTCCTCCTTTGAACAATCACTTATCACAAATAACTTAGGCACCACATTCATTCCGGGAAAAAAAACTTCAAAAAGTAAGGTTGATAGATGAATGTTAGAGAAGGGGTATGAGGGGTTCGCCTTTACCCGGACGTGAGCTGGCTGGCTCACATGGTACCAAACTCGGTGAATGTTATTGGTGTGTGGAGAGGTGCAGTGTGGGAAGTGCTTTGTGCTGCTTGTGAGGCTCATCTTGTGAATTGAATCAGGACCAAGCAAAGCACTGACCTTGACTTAACTCGTCGCCATCTCTCCTCCCTGGGGGACTCCAGGCACCCACTCTTCTTGTGAAATCTTTGCAACTTGTGCAATCACCTAGACTCCCAAAGGGATGCACTGCTTTCCCAGAACTGTCGCACCAGGTCAGGGGGGTCCGCCTTGTCTTCCCCAACTGTGTCTCTCTCTCTCTCTGTCCTTGTCGGAACAAAAGCAGGCCCTGATTGTAGAAGTGCAAACTAAAATTAGATGTTCAATATTCCGAGAGTTCGTGGGTGCATTCAGGTCAGGGAAATGTTTGCTTGTGTTCAATAATTACTGATGTACATATGTGATTACAAATGAACTGTGTAAAAATGCCTGGTGTTGGCTTAGCGGTTAGGGTGGTAGCTTGGGATCTTCGGGTCCTGAGTTTGAGCCCCGTTTCCATTGAATTAACACCAGGGGGTTGACTCAGCCTGTTATCCTTCCGAGGTCGGCGAAATGAGAACCAGTATAATATTGGATATTGGGGCACTGCATCAGCGGCATAGCCGCGCCCCTAACCAATGATGCAACCAGCAGCCAAAAAGGCAGCACACGATGGGAACCGTGTAAAAAAATGTTTGGTCTCTGTTAAGTGTGGTGCATTCTGTTTACCAAAGCAGCGGCAAAGGCCATAGAGGGTGGTGTGGTGATTTGAAGGAAAATTCTTAGGTTATAGGTCATCACGTGACAAGGTAAGCTCAGCCTCCTGAATCACAAGGTCGTGTGATGACTCGGCAGGAGCCTCGCTCAAATCTTCAGCTCCACCGGGGGGCAGTGCGACACATAGGCCTGATCGCTTGCTCAGGGTCAATTGGGGCTTCCGGTCACACTAATGTGATTCAGGGATTCAGACCGGAGTTATCCGGACCAACCATGACCGCAACAATCTTGTGTATAAAGCTCAGTTCATGCGTGTGTGTCACAAGATGTCAATTAATTACGTACTCGTTTAGCGTCAGTAGCATGCTGATGACACGTATGTCTATTAATTACGTACTACTGGAATGTACCTATCGAACCCAACAACGCTTTTGACTGCTGAGACCCTTTAGACCTTTGAAGACCCTTTAAGACCCAAAAAGTCCCAAAGACTCTTTAGATCCTTGGGGTCTTAAGAGTCTTATTATGCTATGAGCCAAGGGGGTTGGTCGGTACCATACAGATGGAGTAAGGCTCATTGTGATTTTTTAGCAAGATATATTGTCCTTAGATATGAAAAAAGTGATAGTGTATAACTCTCGACCATCTCTGTGTTATCACCCGAAATATTATTATACGCCCGCTTCGCTTCAACAAAAAATGTGATATTTGCTAAAATTGGAATAAATATTTTTTTAAGGACCACAGAGTGCTAATAATTTGCATACTGGATGCCAACTAATATAGTCATAGAAATATAGAACATTTATGGGGGTTATTTGTCAAACTTTTGATATAATGACAAAAAATATGTTAAATTTAGTGAAAAAGTGGCCGAAATAGCTTCGAGTTCAGCATTCACATTGTACGTTTTTGTCAATATTTCAAAAATGAAAACTCCCAGAGTAACATTTGACCCCTCAAAATCTTCGCAAGGAACCACTGCATTGGAATATATCATTACTTTGTAATATGGTGGTTGTTTGGGGCACATATTTTGGCAAAGTTCAACCATACCCCCTAATTTTGATATTTTGGAACAAAACATAGATTTTGAACATTTTAGGTTTATTCATCTACTTTTGGTATCTCAGTGTAATTTTTGGTATTAGCTAGTATCCTAAAGTAGGTATGTAACATCAGGTACATTATATTTCACAATACATGCAAAATTGCTGCACACTCTAGGTTTATCATAATTCTGTTATCATTAACTGATCTCTCTAACAAATACGCCTTGTTATTATGCATTGTTATTACCAACCAATTTTTAACACAATTGACACCGATTACAGGCATTTAAATTAAACACATACTAAATAATGCTTATAAATTGAACCTCTCCTTTTATGCATCGGGCAACTTTAAATTACAATGAACGTCATACATATTATACTTAAATCACTTATAACAGAAAATAAATGTCTGAAATGACATCACGAAAGTGTCCCTCCTTTTAGATGCGCAGCATATTTGGCTCAGAACCCATATTCTTGCTCCTCGTCAGATGGATCATCCTCGTCTAGACTGTCGTCGCCTGACTCGACAGACAATGGCTGATTGTCGCAGGCGGCAAGTTTACACATGTCTGTACATTTCAGTCCACTGGCAATGCAGACACAACTTAGTAGCTTGCAGCTCCTGGAACAATTACAGGCCAACAAATCCAGAAGAGCCTGAGGTGCTGGTTGTCCACTCATCCAGTCCACAGTCAGAGCTGTTCCATCCTGATCATCCCATTTCCATCCTTTTCCAACTGGACTGGGGGTCATTGGGTGCCTCTGAAGGCTTCGTTTCCAAATTGCTACCTGGTAATTGGCCCGCTGTACATGTTTTCGGAAGCAGTCATTGCATGGAGGCTATTGGTGGCTCTCAATCCCGCCCTTCTTCGCACAGAATAGATGGTATCGAAGGCTATTAAGTTCCTTTGTACCAGACTTGGATGCATATAGGAGGTATGTGAAATTCTCCAGCTTATCCATAAGCTCCTCGGACCACATTTCATTCTTATCCCAACTCGGCGAACGTTTCTTGGACCTCTTTGCTAGACCTAAGCAGTTTAAGCGCTCCGAGTTTGCCTTTGCCGGCAAATGTGCTGACAGTGTCGCAACCTGTGTAAGCATGCATCCCTATAAGCCCATGACAAACATCTGCGCCCACTGAAGCTGCAATTTTGGTAATGTCAATGATTCATTTCCGTTCTTTGGTGCCACATTTCTGGAACAATTTTGATGCAATTTCAGTATGAAACGCCAATGCCATGATGAATACGCCAGTGTCATCGGAGCTGATTACGACTGCTGGATATCCAGTCTGTGCAGCGTGAGCAGCGTGAAGGAAGAGTCGACCATCTGCTTCCTCGTGTGTACTTTGCAGCTCAAGCACCTCCTGGTGTCCTTCCGTGGTTATTTTGTAACATTTGTCTTCAGTTGTTACAAATAAGACCTTTCCATTCAGACACTTGGTGTAATCTGGTTTCCTCCATTCGGAAATGAGGCTCGACTTATTCCCAACATGGGCCAAGAAACTTCTCCATTGCCTTACAATTTGCGATGCTATGATGTCCTGAAGCTTCAGTCCAAGTTCCTCTCCTCTGGTGAGCCTTTCACAGTTCTTGATGGATGTATCTTGGTAGGTGTCGAAGACGATGTCGATCCTGTCACTAGTGCTACCATCCTTCAGTGGCATCGACAAAACAAACTGGGCAATTTCCCCCAAGTTGACTTGATCCCCTTTCACCTTCTGGATTATGCTCATTCCATCTATTATGGTTGCAGAATGATCAGGAAGTTGGTCAGCTGGGGCTACATTCTTTTGTAGATAACTAGCAAGAGCAGCCTTGTTGGTTTTACGGTGGAGACCTTCTGGGGTTGCCAGTGCCCATGGTAATGGACCAAGAGGATGGGATAGTACATCAGCCATCTGCAGATTTCGTCCCTGTGCCATCACAATGATGCGACCAAACAATGCTCTGTCAGCTTGAAGAATCACAGATCTACCACTCATTTTGACTTGTTTCTTCTTGCATAAATTACTGAAGGTTTTCAGTTTGTTCATTTTCATTGGATCATGGAAGCGTTTGATTGGTGGGTCTGTCTCGAGTCTCTCAGCTTTGAAGTTTGTGTAGCATTGAACTCCAATGCCTCTGGCATTCTTCAAATCCGAGCAGATATCTTCGGGGGCTTTTTTTTGTCGAGATACTGATAAGTATGTGGGCTTCTTCAAATGGATTTACCCAGCTCTTCACCAGATGTACGATTGTCGAAACAGCATCCTCATCTTTCCTCACACGCGTTTCGTGCAGGTCAGCATGTGGAACATTTGATCCGTCTTCATGTACCATTTCCCTCATCTGACCAAGAAAGGCACTCCTGTGTTCTGCTGTAATGTAATAGTGCTTGACTGCTCCTGATTTCAGACTCAACCTTGTTGTGCCTCCTGGGGTCTGTGTATCCTTGTTCACAGCGACTTCAGTCGTTTGGTCAACAGGAATGCGTCCAAATGTATTGTGACTGGATAGTTGAACAGAGAACGAACCACCCAAGAGGGCCTGGTACACAGCTGGATGAATGGCTGTCAGATTGGTCATCTCAGCATAATACGCTGGTATCGTGCATAGTTAAATCTGTCGTATGCAAAACACCAGGGGATCATGTTGTGGATAGCAGAGAGATGCAAGAGCCAATTTCCTTCTCGAGCAGCACGCAGCAGAACAAGCAAGACGTTTTCTACAATGTCCACATAAGACATCCAAAAGGCTGAGAGTTCTCCATTTTCATGGCAAAGATGGTCTAAGAATTCGTTCCAGGTGGTGACTAACTCCATGTATTTGGGGTTTGCCAGAAGACTGTCAAATTTCTTTGACACAAATGTTCGACCAAATCACTCACTTCTTCTGACACAGACGTTATGTTGTTCTTTTCTTCTGGTTTGTTTTTCTCAACCCATGGAATGAATGCCTCCCATGCCAGTCTCATGAATGCTTCATACACAGACTTGTGCACATACACTGCGCGGTTGTACATCTTCCCAGAAAACACACTGGCGAGTGAGCCTTCCGCTGTGAGGTTTGTTTCTATGCACAGGTCCCGGAGACCAGAATCTTGAAAACGAGCTCCTAGAATTGCGAGTATATTGCAGACTGTATGGAAAGTACCCAGATGGAGAATGATTCGTGAATACTTGTCAGTGTGTTTCTAGATGATTTCGGCTGCCTATAGCGTATAATGCCTGGTCCAACACTACGACAATCTCCTCTAACTGTAGTGCCTTCCTCACAAGTTCTGACTGGTTTAATATTTCAGCGACTGTAGTCAATTCCGTAGCTGGAGCATTGATCGTGGGCATATAACCAACAACATCCTTTGAGACTGTCAGAGAATCTCTGGTGTTTATATTGAAACCCATCCAGCTTGGTATGTGCTGCTTCTCTGCGTCGGTCATTCGAGTAAGTATCCAGATGAGGTTTTTGTTCGTAGCTGTGTACTCTGTTACTATGCTCGTGTCTGTTATGAGCAATTGTGGTCCAACGCGCTGTCCAGCAATGTATGTTGTCAATTCGTGATCAGAGATATCCAAAGATCTTTGCTTTTTCTTGGCTATCTCAGGAAGCGGTTGTTTCGGAAGATGTGGTCCATAAACTCTGGCCTGTACCACGATACCATTCACACGATGTGACGTTCCCTTTCCACTCAATGTTTCTTCCAATCTATCAATGTTGTCCCATGCCAAGTCGGTAAACGTATATGGTTAAATACTTGTTGGTATGAGTGTCTGCTGATTTAGATTAGCTACGAGCTTCTGTAAGCACAAGGCTGTCATTTTCTTCCAGCTGAGAGTAAGATATCCCATGGCCTAATCTGTTCAACGTCCGTATCAACTCCGTATTCCCAGTGAGTGTTTTAACCATGTATGGAAGCAGTATATGTTTTGGTGGCTTCTGCATACCACATGTCACTGCATATACCACATCTTGACTGAAGGATTCCGTGAGCATTGTTACTCTCCCTGAAGGGTGTTTGTGTTCTGGATCACCAGTTAGTAGACCGATCAGAAACCGTCAAAGATATTCTGGTGTAGTGAATGATTCCTTCTCCACGTCGGACGGGTGATAGGGCCAGGTTGTTGGTTTTTTTCTCGTCCTTTATTGTTGCTCTCAAAAATGACGATGACTGATCAATGATCTTTGAGACATTTGTTGATTTATCTTTCCAAGTTTTCAGCTCCCTTTCCATATCGCAATACTCACTGACGATATCTTGCATTGTTATGCAATCAGGTACAACAACAAGTTTTCCTTTTGTGTCAGTGAAAATCTGAATACAGTCTCCCAACTCCTGCTCCAATATCCGACGGAGATGTTTCTTGGTGGATTCTGTTAGACTATGTATGCCTCTGGCAGACATCATCGTTCGCAGTTTCTCTGTAAGCGTTGTAACTCTGACAATTTGCTTGTTGGGAACGATATCAGTTCGTATATAATGAAACAGTTCTGCATATGATTCGTCTTGCTTTTCGAGATAAATATCATTCTCCTGAGAAGGAGCAGGCTCTGTATCGAGACCAGGTGCTGGTCTTGTGTAGTCCCTGTAGCAGGAAGCATGATAATGTGCTTCAGCAGCAACTATGTCCCTACTCGTTATGGCTCGTGGCTTGGTGTCACACTTGCGGACTGCACAAGCTCGAAGTTTCTGGTCCGATCTCAACTCCGCAGATTGGACTCGTTTTTCCCGAGTTGACGTTCCCTTGTATCTCTTGACATTTTCGCAGAAAATGCATGTGTAGTCATAGATGCGTGATTCTGATGAGGATCGTCTTGCCGGTCGCTTAGCATTGCAACACCCAGCAACAGCTTCCTCAGTTGAGCTTGAATCTGTTTTACGTTTAAGGGCTTCCAGATCTCTCTTCATCGTGAAAATGCTCCTGCATTTCCTATGGTAGAAGATCACTGGAATCTTCTTGTCTGTCACCGATTTAGCAATGTCAAGTATAGGGGAGTGATCTCTTACTTGAGCAGCATTTATTAGGGTTTTCCATGATTCAAAACTTTGTGGACTGGTAAGTTGTTCATTTGGATCAATACTCAGTGATTCCTTGTGAATTATACAGTGTCTTCTAGTTGGCTCTTCGGCCTCATCTCTGGTTTGTTCTTTTATTGCGATTGTACTAGCAACTACACATGCTGGGCAAGCACTAACACCACCACCGCCACTATTACCACATTACCTGGAATGACAAAAGGAAATAACAATTTAGTTGGGTAATACAGATGGAAATACAGTAATGTTTAAGGCTATCCACTACTTTTAGGCATTTTTGTAGATATATGAAGATGTTTCAATTCGTGAAATATTGCATCTGGGATGTTACAAATTTATCTATTTTTTTGTAATATTAAATAGTTAAACAAAAAATTACACAGATACCAAAAGTAGATGAATAAACCTAAAATGTTCAAAATCTATGTTTTGTTCCAAAATAATAAAATTGGGGGGTATGGTTGAACTTTGCCAAAATATGTGCCCCAAACAACCACCATATTACAAAGTAATGATATATTCCAATGCAGTGGTTCCTTGCGAAGATTTTGAGGGGTCAAATGTTACTCTGGGAGTTTTCATTTTTTAAATATTGACAAAAACGTACAATGTGAATTCTGAACTCGAAGCGATTTTGGCCACTTTTTCACTAAATTTAACATATTTTTTGTCATTATATCAAAAGTTTGACAAATAACCCCCATAGATGTTCTATATTTCTATTACTATATTAGTTGGCATCCAGTATGCAAATTATTGGCACTCTGTGGTCCTTAAAAAAAAATTTATTCCAATTTTAGCAAATATCACATTTTTTGGCGAAGTGAAGCGGGCGTATAATAATATTTCGGGTGATAACACAGAGATGGTCGAGAGTTATACACTATCACTTTTTTCATATCTAGGGACATATATCTTGCTAAAAATCACAATGAGCCTTACTCCATCTGTATGGTACCGACCGGTCAATTTGGGTGGTCTGGCTCATAGCCTATATGGGTCTTTGGGGGTATTGAGGATCTTGGAGTCTGTAGGAGTCCTGAGGGGTCTGAAGGGTCTTCCTTACACCCTTCAGACAGAAGAGACAGCTTGGACCCTTGACCCTATAGAGGTTTAGACTCTTTTACCTGCTTGAGAGATTAGATCCTTTCGACCCCCTTCGACACAAATTGCTATTGGAACGTACCCTTGAGACCATTAGACCCTTTTAAGCACACATCATGCAAACATCTAATAGTCTTCTCACAAAATACAGACTATACTTATTTTTAACAAAGTAATACGCAAACTTGACCCTCCGAGTGGGTGCGTACTCTGCGAGTCCATATATACATACTGTATATTGGCTAAATGCTCTCATCACAGACAGGTTTGTGTTCAAATGCCTGTCCCTGTCATTTGGGCTTGTTTCGCTTGCTCTATCTGTCCTCCACCCTTTTCCAGCCTATTGAAGATGTACACATTTTTCCAGGAACCCCTTCCTTGATAAATCCCAAAAAGTATGCTTACTGATCCCTTCCACTCCTTTATTCCTCTTTTATCCCACCCATGGAACCACCTGCCTGAGTTAGTGCAATCTTTCTTTTCCTTCCCGAGCTGCAATATAGTATGTCGTACACCACTATGTCATCTTATATGCATATCCCTGATCATTTTTACTCTCCTTAATCCCCACCCCTCTTATATATAAATGACTATCTTTCATTCATTCTCTCTCCTCTTTTCTTGTTCATTCATCCACTTGCTTGTTTGAGTCTGGGGTTTTCCCCACCACCCTATCTCATGTATGACCCCCTCTATCACCCCTAACCTTATATTAATATTTCATGCTGAGAATGTTATTTGCAATTGTTTTCGAAAAAGGATCGTTTTGCATTGTATCTCAATGGTTATTTACACAAATTAATCTTCAAGATCAACGTATAAATGATCCCAAATACGTATTTGAAACCAATGAGAATGATTACACCGTCCAGGCAAGGAATTGGAAGTCTTCCAAGTCGGTTCTGACTGGATGTACGATTTTGAGATACAATGGTTGCAAAAAATTGGCAAAGACCTTTTAAACATGCGCAAAGTTATTGATTTACAAATGTTGTAACTCGTGATAAAGAAAATAACTTAGGAGGTTTCCGTAAAAGACAGCAATCAATAAAAAAGTAAGTTTCTCACACCTGTTAAAGTGTTACCTCTACATGCATGTCGATACGAATCATTTTGGTTCCATTGTATTACTATGATGAAGTCGTACATCAGGAGATACCTGTAAGGTTATACAGCTGACCAACAACCCCTGGGACTGCACGTGCAATGGCATTATCTACATGGCCAAATGGCTAAAGAAAAAGGCAGACGAGGGTCTTGGGGGCGTCGACACAGCAGGCTGTGAGAAAGGTGGCAAAGCCGTCTTAGTAATTCGTTGAACTGTGACCAAACTCCCTCATACCATGATGCACCGTGTGAAGTGAGAAATGGGGTTAAGGAAATGGTTGCCTTTGTATGTCTGTCTGTCTGGCCACAAAAAAAAATCAGTTAACGATCGAGGAACAACTTGATTTCAAGTGAATGTGATATTTTGAACATGAATCGGAAAACGAACCTGTAGTTTAGCAAGATTTTGTCTCTGAATGTGCCTGATCGCTCGTATACAACGAATAGTGAGATAAAAAAATTTGTCTGTCTGGCAATCAAACATTCCAAAAGGGAAACCAAGCTGCGAAGGACGTCTTGAAGAACACAAACAGGTGCGAATAACTCATGCAAATGTTGAAAAGGTGGTGTAAAAGACGCTGCATCAATGACGGTAAACTTCTGAAAAACGTTTTTTCTACAACTTTTAAAGTCTATATTTTATTACCTTTGCCACAGAAGGTGGAAGGAGGTTATATTTTCACCCCTGTCTGTCTGTCTGTCTGTTTGTTACTTGGCAATTAAAAAAATAAAAAAATAAAAATTGACAACTATGTTGATCGCTTCTGTTTGTTTATCTGTCCACTCACCTTTAATTGCCTACAGGTCACTATTTTAAACTGATCTTCACAAAACTTCCACTAAACGGCGGAGTTTGGTGTTATGACAGAATCCTATTCATTTTTGAGGTCAAATGGTCATCATCGGCCAAAGATCAACAATTTTTTCAAATTCATATTAAATTCTTCAATTTTCATCTGATTGACTTGAAATTTAAAGAGAATTTGCATACCAGGTCACTGAATTCAACCCCCAACTATTTTTGAGGTCAACAGAGGCGAAAAGTTCAGCATAGGCCGTAAATTCTAAAATTGTCAGTTTCTATCCGATTGACTTTGAATTGGAACATGATTTTCACATCAGCTCACTGAATACAACCATAAATTATTTTTGAGGTCAGCATATGCCAAAAGGTCAACATCGGCCAAAATTTCTAAAATTGTCAATTTTCATCCAATTGACTTGAAATTTGAACAGGATTTGCATCTCAGGTCAATTAATTCAAGCACCTATTATTTAAAAGGTCAAAAGGTCAACATAGACCTAATTTCTAAAATTGAGATATAGGGCCAAAAATCTATGTATCGCATGATATCTCAAAGTTGTGGATTAGTTATGACAAAACGAGGTGGATGAGTTGGTTAGGTGACAAGAACAAGCAGATTAGATTTTGGTTCAGATCCAGCCCACCAGTGGGATACAAAACGTAAACTGTTTATCCTGGCGGAAGTATGGGCTCTACAGAGTGCCGTTCTACTATGCTCTGTTTTGCCAAGTGTTGCGGGATGAGTGATTTTGCTCTATGAGTTTATTTGTGTGCAGGATATCTCAAAAAGTTGTGGATGGATTCGGATGAAATTTGGTGGGCAGTTTGGGTGTGTGACAAGGAAGAATATTGTTACGGATTCGCGCCCGCCGGCGTGCTGACGGCCACGTAACTCGAATCGCGGCACGTCGCCCACCGGACGGACAATCCAGTCGTGACCCTCTCGGACTAACGCCGGGAACCAGTCACGGGTGGACCTTTCGGTCTCACCGCGATCGAGCCAATCAGCCCCCGCGTGGGATAGGGTTGCTCGCCACCTGACCTACCTAAGTACCCACACGGAGGGTAGACCGGGCGATCGCACCTCGCCGCAGGTCGACTTCGGACACGGGCCACTTAAGCGACCCGTTCCGTACTATCGGGATAACCGAGCGGTGTTATTCGTCGACCTCGACGGTTCGATTAATTATCGGGCGTATTCAGCCCACTACCAACCCTTTACGTGAAGCAAGATGAGGATTCAATGAAAGAAATGACGAAGCGAAGCGGGAAAGAGTTCAACACAAAGCACATTTATTCGCGACGAACGGAAAGCACACATATTCAATTCCACCAAAAGCACATAGAAAAGAAAAACACAATGCAATTTACACAAAAAGCAAATGCGACAATGCAGATCTAATACCGATTACGCGAGCACACGGCAACACTTATACAATTTTACTTCACAGACGGCGCCGACAACACATACCCAAAACCAAGGAAAAGAACACCCTCAAAGATGAGGCGGGCCTGAGGCCGAGACCGGGTCGGGCCTACCCGTCTGGTGATGAGACGCGGAGCGGCGATGGTGCCTCAACTCCGCGGGCCTCGCGGGCAGTGTCTGGTAGGGGTGGGAAAGGGGCCCCTTGGTCGCACTATCTCGGTGCGGGGGGGAAACAGGAGGGGGTTGCTGATGCTCGGGGTATAGAGGATTTCCACTCTGCCTCGAGTCCCGCGACGAGCGTCTCCACCTCGGCCAGGTCGCGCCGTCGGCCTCCCTGGTGTGGAGGTCCCTGCACGACGCGAGCACCCCTCGTCTGCCCTCGCCGCCTCTCCACAGCTCCGTCCCCTTTTGCTCCGACTCCAACGCACACGACGACGACCAACTCCTCCTTGCTTCTTCTTCCCAACTCCACCGCCCGCGAAGTCTTAACTCCTTCTTGCTTCTTCTTCCCAACTCCACCGACTGCGAAGTCTTAACTCTCCTCTATTATTCACTTGACTGACGAACGCGGTCGCTTATATAAGCCCCGTGGCCTCGCTCTCTCATCTTTGACCCCCTCCCTTCGACCTTTCACCTCGCTCCCCATTGGCCCGAGAAAAAGTGGGCGTGAATGCTTTTTGATCCATAAATTTGCATATAGCGATCGCCCTCCAACGCCCTGGAGGCGGGGCCAAATCGCCCTCGCTCACCGATTGACGGCACAAAAGTGGGCCTGTGTGGTTTTTGATCCGTTTTTGAAGCAGAAAATCCGTGGTTTTGTACACGCTGTTCGGCGCGCGCCCTGCACGAGTCCAACACCGGTACCCACAAGCGGCGCAAGAACGGTGGCGATGCGACGGTTGCGAGGTGTGACGTGAAGGTCGTGGCGGTTGTGGTGAAGCGGCGTTGTGGTTGTTGGTTGAACCTGTGACTGGTGGTGGTAACATTGCCGGTTGGTCAAAAATAAAGCTAGTAAAAAGAAAAACGGCTATCCTGAAGAGTCGCAGCACGTATAAATGACATGTATTCCCACTAGACAACGGGTTTGGTCCTAACTACATATATACTTACCGAATTATCTAACCTAAGGGACCTGAATGGTGCTTTGCGAATCTGGGAACCACAACACTACCCTCCCTTTTTACAGACTCGTCCCGAGTCGTCAAATTTTCGTGTGCCATCATGTGTAGTTTTCCCCTAGTACATTTTACCTACGGATCCCTGAGTGCGACATTCATGGTATTCGTGTCCCCAAAATAAATAACCTGAGGGCTGCGTAACTACCTAAACAAACTCACTCACACGGACGACTTAAATAAAATTGCCGGCGCTAAGACATACATGCCGGGGGCGCACTCATATTTACAGTACATCTTAACCTTAACTTACAAATTTTACACTAAACCATGGCCCAGGATCAATGAACTCTGCAAAAAGAAAACAGTTAGCAGGGAGCCAGGCTGCCCGCATGCAGTCTCTGGCTCAAAACAATGCAGGTGACAGGGAACGTGGCTGGCTGCTCACACGCAGTCCAAGGCCTTCCTTTTTGAACTGAACGCAGTGAACCACAACGGTGCATGGGCTGCACAACGTAGTCTCCGTGCCAGCTCAAGTGGCACACGCAATGAACACAACGAATGGATGGATGGACACAAACACGGTGCACGGGCCGCCACTGCAGGCCCGTGTTGTTGCTGCCAACAGGGCAGTTCTTGCAGCTTGCAAACTGTTGCCTTGATCCTGGCGCACATGGCAATGAACAGGGGGGTGGGGCAAAGCAAAAATTGAACGGGGCTGGTGAACCTGGGCAGTGGGCATGGCATGGCAAAGGCAGCAGGCAAACACAGCCCGCAGAAGAAGGCCGCTGCAGGCAAATACAGCCGGCAGATGAAGTGGCCGGCACAGGCCTTGAAGTACCACAGCTGCAGATGAAGTGGCCGGCACAGGCCTTGAAGCAAAACACGGCCAGCCGACAGATGAAGTGGGCCGGCTCAGGCCTTGCAGCACAGCAGCTGCAGACGATCCAGCCGGCACAGGCCTCGCAGCAAAACAACAGCTGCCGATGAAGTTGGCCAGCCTTTGCCGTTCCGTGGAGGGAGTGCGGTGGTGCTGGCCACTCAGAAGGCGGGCTCGGACCTACCTACCTGTCTCCCTCCCAACCTATCGCCTTTGCCTGTCATTGTCTATACCCACTCCCTTAATTTGTCAAACCCCAATTTAGCCCCAACTTATTTTTTTTGTTGTTTTTATTTTTACTTCCCCACTATAAATCGTCCCCTAACCCCCTTTATCGTCTTTGTTCGGCTAACCTATCCTGTCACCTAGCCTACTCCCAACCCCTACGTTCCCTTCCCGGAGGGGAATAAGGGAGAGCTAACGTCCTGTGTCGAGGCCCAACGAAGCCTCAGAATGGCCTCCCCAGAGTTCGGCGATCTTAACACCAAGTGGGTCCAGCGGCCCACAACGAGAGGGAAGGGATGGATGGTGCGGAGGGGTACACTTCCTATTCTACCCTATCCATTTAACTGTTAAACTACCCCGGGGCTTTCAACAAGCGCCTCTCGCTTAAACTATTGGTTCTAACAACCCAGATTCCCGTCGCCTGTGTTGGTGTCCTCACAATTTCGGGCCTCGCCCCCCAATTTTCTCTCTGTGCCCTCACACGGTCTCCTGGTTGGGACACGTGGCTCCCTTTGGCAGGCACGACCCTCTGCCGAATCTCCTGCTATGGCACCCCGGCACTACACCGCCTCCGAGCCTACCAGCTCCCTAACACCGGGAGTGCCCCCATGGCACCTCCCCTGAAACGCACACGTGGCAGGCCGGCCTCCCGGGCCCCTTTCCGAGGGTCACCCGTGCCCACAACACTGCCCACGCGGCTAATGGCGCCCGGGCCCCTGCACCAAGCAGGCGCACCCGTGCCCACTACGCCATCCCGGCCCCCCATGGGCCCTTGGCCTACCACGGCCGACCAGCCTGGTGCCCGGGTACCCACTCAGCGATACTCACCTTTCGCAGCCACGCTCCCAAGCCCGTCAACAGGGCTCCTGCACCCCTCCAAATGGGTCTCGAGCCTACTTTCCCACCAACAACAAAACGACCTCCATTTTTCAATTTGACTAACCCAGCTAACTCACTCTACACTGACCCCGGGGTCCCTTGGGCGGGAGTCACTCCTCCCCCCAATCACTCATCGCACCATGCATTCCCCATTCGCTCCACTCACACAGACCCGCTGGCCTCACTCACTCACCAAGCACATGCTTCCAATTCACTCACCAACAACTCTTCAACACACACACCACTGAACTCTGCCATCCTTCTAACTACATCCCCTAACTAACTCGTGCTCCCACGTCGTCCCTTAAACTATAGCACGTTCCTTTTAACCTACGTAGCTGAGCTACGTCCCCTCTACACATTCACAAGTCTGTCACTGTCTCCTAACTCAAAAATTACTTTTATTTCCCCACCTAAAGCTCATCTAAATCCCTCTAACTCATCCATTCCACGGACTCCATGAGGACTTACCCCTGCCCCATGGAGTCGGTCTAACTAAGCTAACCCTTCCCCCTAACTAGTTTCCATCCTGTGCCCCGGATCAAGGGGGCTTCCACCCCTTGCCCAGGAATCCTGTGCACCCGAAAGTGAGGCTTGTTTTTCTTTTTTTTTTCATGCGCATCACCAGCGCGGCAACTCGCGCACTTTGCACCTGCCCGTGACGTCATGCAGCTGCACGTGTTCCTCGTCCCTCCTTGGACGGTACCATCCGGCAGAGATACCCCTCCTGCCGGATTCCAACCCCACGTGCAGCCATGGCGTCACCGTGCGCATAAAAAAACACAAGCCCCACGTCTCGAGGGGTTCCCCACGCGAACACATGTGCTTTGCCCGTTGGAGCTTAACACACACGATCGCGTGGAGAACCCGTCCGGTTCACCAAATCCATTATCCTGCCTAAACTTTGTCCGTCCGCGGGATCGGCAAATCCACCGCGTGCGTTTCCGGACCGGGACTTCACTCTCGCAAGCGAGCACGTGGCGGCCTCGTGCGTTGCACAGCACGGACCTCGTGCTCGCGGCTGGGTGAACCCGGCACGGTCCCCGAAACAACTACAGCCGCTACTCGGCTTTCTTTTCTCACATGTCGCCGTCGTCGCCTCCATTCCACCCACGCACACCTGCGTGTTACGACGCTCACACTCCACACCATTAAACTCACACCGGGAGACGCGGCTGCGTGCTCCCGCATGCCGACCGACATCTCCCTCACATACCGCTCTCTCACACACACGGTCTCCCTTGCACTCGGCCGTTCACTCACGCATGCTACCTCCCTCGCACACGTGGCTCCACGCACTCGCGGCCTTTCACTCACTCGTGGTGCCTCATCCACACACCGTGCCTCACTCACACACGCGGGGGCACACACCCGCGGTGCCTCACTCACACACACGGCGACACTCACACACGGTGCCTCATCCACACATGGCGTGCTGGGAAGCACGTACTCCGGCACCATCGCCACCACACCACTCACACACGGGGTCGCTTCCACACACGGGGACGCACTCACACCTTGCACCACACACACAGGGACAACCACACTGGGGATTTGTGTCCCCACAAGGGTCTCCGGGGCTTCTACACCCCCTAGCTCTCCGTGCACCCGTCCACAGCACCCGTCCCCTCAACCTCGCAAAGCACGACCGAACTCACCTGGTCGTGACTCGCCTCAAGGGGGCATACTCCCTCCCCTCGTTCCTGGAGGAGGCCACCCAGGTGCTCGCACTGGGTCCCTACAGCCCGCGAGCTCAACCTCACTATCCTCCACTACCTCCGTGTGTGTGTGCGCGTCACTTACCCCGTCTTCATCGTGTTGTCTCTCCTCTATTTTTTCTGTCTCCCGTGTCTCTATACATTTATAAGTTTCTGTCGTCGTCACCTCGTGTCTCGTCTCACACCTTTTGGTCTCCCATTTAATTTTTCCTCTTGGTCACCGTCGATTCCTCTGTCACGACCCTTGCCCAACACGCCCCCCGAATTATTTTTTCACCCGCCTCCACCGCGGGCCTGTCAGCCGTTGCACCCCCTTCCAGCTCGTTTGCTCCCACACGTGGAGTCGCCATTCCCAGCTCCCTGGTCACGGCCTTCATGCCCGCCTGCAGGCATCGGCCCATGTTCTGCGTCTCACCCCGTAGCTCTTTCATTTCTTTTTTCATATTTGTTTCCATTTTTTGTGTATTCGCATCCATCTTTTGTGTATACGCATCCATCTTTTGTGTATACGCATCCATCTTTTCGTTCATGCCTTTCATATCCGCATTTATTTGTTGTGTATTCGCATCCATCCTCGTTGTCATTGCCGCCAGCATGGCGCATAGCTGGGCTATGTCGGATGCACTTCAGGTGAGCCGTTCCGGCAGGGATCGGGAAGGGTTTTGGTGGAGGGGGAAGGGGAGGTGTCATACACCGCGGCCGCTGCCGCACCTATTTCGGGCTCTGGGTTCAGTTGGGCGAGTCCGTGTTCCTGCACAATCAACATTTCCTGCTCGGGGATTCCATCCTGGACCATGGATCCTACACATTCTACATCCATTTCTAATACCCCCGGCTCCCGCTCGCCTTGAGACGCCATCTTGCTTCTCGTAAAGGGTTAATTTAGCTCGCTCGTAATTTGAGGGAATCGGGGTCGCTTCTCTCACCCTGGACCGATTCCCGTGAATTCAGCTGGAGACAGGAGAGCCCGTTTTCCTGTTCTCCGATACCAGTGCCGCGAGGGAGCTGGCGATGGATTTGTATCGCACGACCTGACACCAGTGTTACGGATTCGCCTGCCGGCGTGCCGACGGCCACGTAACTCGAATCGCGGCACGTCGCCCACCGGACGGACAATCCAGTCGTGACCCTCTCGGACTAACGCCGGGAACCAGTCACGGTGGACCTTTCGGTCTCACCGCGATCGAGCCAATCAGCCCCCGCGTGGGATAGGTTGCTCGCCAAATCTGACCTACCTAAGTACCCACACGGAGGGTAGACCGGGCGATCGCACCTCGCCGCAGGTCGATTTTCGGACACGGGCCACTTAAGCGACCCGGCTCCGTACTATCGGGATAACCGAGCGGTGTTATTCGTCGACCTTGACGGTTCGATTAATTATCGGGCGTATTCAGCCCACTACCAACCCTTGACGTGAAGCAAGATGAGGATTCAATGAAAGAAATGACGAGCAAGCGGGAAAGAGTTCAACACAAAGCACATTTATTCGCGACGAACGGAAAGCACACATATTCAATTCCACCAAAAGCACATAGAAAAGAAAAACACAATGCAATTTACACAAAAAGCAAATGCGACAATGCAGATCTAATACCGACACACAGCACACGGCAACACTTATACAATTTTACTTCACAGACGGCGCCGACAACACATACCCAAAACCAAGGAAAAGAACACCCTCAAAGATGAGGCGGGCCTGAGGCCGAGACCGGGTCGGGCCTACCCGTCTGGTGATGAGACGCGGAGCGGCGATGGTGCCTCAACTCCCGCGGGCCTCGCGGGCAGTGTCTGGTAGGGGTGGGAAAGGGGCTCCCTTGGTCGCACTATCTCAGCGCGGGGGAAACAGGAGGGGGTTGCTGATGCTCGGGCATAGAGGATTTCCACTCTGCCTCGAGTCCCGCGACGAGCGTCTCCACCTCGGCCAGGTCGCGCCGGCCGGCTCTCCTGGTGTGCAGCTCCCTGCACGACGCGAGCACCCCCTCGTCTGCCCTCGCCGCCTCTCCACAGCTCCGTCCCCTTTTGCTCCGACTCCAACGCACATGACGACGACCAACTCCTCCTTGCTTCTTCTTCCCAACTCCACCGCCCGCGAAGTCTTAACTCCTTCTTGCTTCTTCTTCCCAACTCCACCGACTGCGAAGTCTTAACTCTCCTCTATTATTCACTTGACTGACGAACGCGGTCGCTTATATAAGCCCCGTGGCTTCGCTCTCTCATCTTTGACCCCCTCCCTTCGACCTTTCACCTCGCTCCCCATTGGCCCGAGAAAAAGTGGGCGTGAATGCTTTTTGATCCATAAATTTGCATATAGCGATCGCCCTCCAACGCCCTGGAGGCGGGGCCAAATCGCCCCTCGCTCACCGATTGGACGGCACAAAAGTGGGCGTGTGTCGTTTTTGATCCGTTTTTGAAGCAGAAAATCCGTGGTTTTGTACACGCTGTTCGGCGCGCGCCCTGCACGAGTCCAACACCGGTACCCACAAGTGGCGCAAGAACGGTGGCGATGCGACGGTTGCGAGGTGTGACGTGAAGGTCGTGGCGGTTGTGGTGAAGCGGCGTTATGGTTGGTGGTTGATGTTGTGATGACTGTTGAGACGTGGTTGGTGGTGGTAACAATGGCGGTTGGTCCAAAATAAAGATAGTAAAAGAAAAACGGCTATCCTGAAGAGTCGCAGCACGCATAAATGACATGTATTCCCACTAGACAACGGGTTTGGGCCTAACTACACATATACTTACCGAGATATCTCACCTAAGGGACCTGAATGGTGCTTTGCGAATTTGGTAACCACAACAATATATTAGAAGCAAATACAAATTTCGGAGGACAACTCCCCCCCACCACCCCCGAAGTCCCCCTGAGACCCAGATTTTTTAAAATGTGAACAAACTAGTGTATCACGGGTGATGAAGGTTGTAGTCCGGTTTCATCGGAATTGTGCGTGTAGTTTCACAGAAGTTGCAACTGTTTGCAGACGGACGAACGGACGACGTGCACTCCCATCAGCTCCCCGGAACTACGTTCCAGGTGAGCTAAAAATCATGGTGTAAGGGGCTTTACGGGGCATTTGAGTGACTTACTCCTGATCCAGGTGAACTTCAGGACGCACAATCCTATTTTTTTCAAAAAGCATGGGATAAAGATTGTTTAAAGAAAGTGTTCCTTACCTTGACAAATACTCCCAAAGGAATTTTCCAGTTAGAAAATCTCTGCAGCTTGTTGCCACTCAGGTCTAAGTTGGTGATCTTGGTGAGTTTATCAAATACACTAGAGAGAAAAATACAATGCCCTAATCATCTAATTAATGGAATAATCAATTCACAGAATCTTCCTTGTTGCCTCTTGCATTCGTGACTTAATCGTATAATTTTTTTCGGCCATCTCAGGTGGCCATATAACTAGCTTGGCCATATAACTAGCTTGGTGTAGAGCATGTTTGTCATCGAGATGTCTAGTTTATGTTTCATCAATATTCGAATAATTCTTATAACTAGCTTGGTCATATAACTAGCTTGGTGTGGAGCATGTTTGTCATCAAGATGTCTAGTTTATGTTTGATTAATATTCGAATAATTCAGGCTGTACGAGGTATAATTCGGTTGTGGATGTTCAAGATTCCCAAGTATCTTTAGAAAAGAGTAGGTATCATTATAAACCAGAGTGCTGCCATTCCCAATGGCCTAGTTGAGCTAAGTGTGAAATTAGTGTTGTTTTTAGATTATATTGAACAGTGAGCTGTCTAGTCTATGTCTAGGATATGACAAAGGCATGATGGGTAAAATGGCTTACTCCTACATCCATGTTTCCTTGTATTTTATTGTACAAGTATATTACATGAGCATAATAGAGCAATTTCACACCCCAACACCCAGCACCCCTCCCACTTTTCATTTACAATGATACATTGTCCTTCCCTCTCCTTCTTCCCTCCAAACTCCTTTATTGTATCTCTCTCTCTCTCTCTCTCTCTCTCTCTCTCTCTCTCTCTCTCTCTCTCTCTCTCTCTCTCTCTCTCTCTCTCTCTCTCTCTCTCTCTCTCTCTCTCTCTCTCTCTCTCTCTCTCTCTCTCTCTCTCTCTCTCTCTCTCTCTCTCTCTCTCCCCCCCTTCTCTCTCTCTCTCAACTCTCCAATCTCTCACATCCTGATCCTCTTCCTTATTCCCCCTCTTCCCTTCCTTTTATCAATTTTCTAACTCCCAGTCACCCTTCCTTCCAGTCCTTCCCTCCGTACATACTATATAGATGTCCTGTAACGTATGAAAATACGAATCGTTACAGCATCATGGAACAATGATCACGAGTGCAATGCTGAGTTATTGGAATGGAAAGCAAACTGTAACTTCGAAGACGGCTTTGCTCTGCTGATCGCCGCACGCCGCGTCCTGCGCACCAGTCACCTTGTCTTTATTGTCATCAATCCAGTCTCTCAGGTAGAGGATATCCTTGCAGCTGCAATTTTAGTAGTTAGTGGGTAGTTTACTGTCTTGGACATTTGTTGTAGTTTACAATGATGTTCGATATTCATAAAACGTACATTTAAATCTAATCGAAAGAACTAAATCTAAAGTCGTATGGGAACAATAAATACATCATCAACCATCCCATTCAATCGAAGACAAACATGTAAATTTTCGTTAAAAAAAAAACAAAACAAATGTACCTGTCAGAGTTATGGTTGCCATGATGTTATTTTATTTATTCATATACAGCCTGTGGCTGCTTGGCTGAATCATTTTCTCAGGGCACAGCTGAGCTGCTCCTGTTAGCAGTAAGCTGGTACTCATTTTGCTGACCTTTGAAGGATGACAGGCTGTCACCCCACCTGGTGTTAATTCAACGGTAAAGGGGCTTGATACTCAGGATTCTAAGATCATAAGCCAGCCACCTTAACCATTAAGCCAACACCAGGCTTCTCAATGATGCAAAATGTTACAACTGTGAAAATGTTGAACCTCATTTGGCATATTGTTAGAGTAAAATCAACTTGTCATTTCACCATTGGAGTCTTGAATTTCATTACAATCGAAAGAGGTCTCACTTATTTAAAAAAAATCGTTAGTAAAGTAAGGTGGGACAAGATGCCACCTCCAAGTATATGTATTATAACAGCCACGGCCCGTTCCGGTTACCCAGTTCAAGTTCCACGGGTCGTGTCAAAACGACTGCAACCGCCAGCTAAGTCCTCAGCTCCGAGCAGGTACCCGCATCTATTTGTTCCGTTGCGATACTCATTGGGACCGTGTACCCAAATGAGTGATGTGCTAACAGGAACTCGCAAAACTAATCTGGCCGAGCAACCATAGATCGCGAACGCTCCGAGCTGGTTTGAGCCAGCTCATCCGATACCAAAATCACCAAATGAGATCACCACAACGAGCAGAATCCAACCTTGAAACCAGGTACGTTATTTAATTTAACAAGTAAATGGCATGGGAGAAGGTATTTCATGGAGCAACAAGAAAGAGCAATCAGAGATTGCAGATCCTCGCCAAGACTTGTTTTATGTGGTGTATTTTGTGTGGCAAACTAATGGAAGAATGTACGAAATGAAAGGTTGTTGATTGCAAATGAAAGGTTGAACCGGTCGAGTTGTAAATGTGTAAAGGTCAAAGTTCTGAAAAGTTGAAAAGGTCAAAAGGTCTAAATGGTCTTAAGGGTCAAAATGGTCTAACGACTCCAAAGTGTCTGAAGGGTCTGAAAAAGGTTGCAGGTGTCTAAAAGGGTCGGAATTGTCCAAAGATGTCTAAAGTGTTTTAAAACGTCAAAAAAGGGTGAAAAGGTCAAAGAGATCTACAGGGTATTAGAACGTCTGAAACATGTGAATATCAAAAGGGTAAAAAGGAGTCTAAGGGTCGTCAGGTTCTCAAGGCTCGAAGAGGATCTAAAGGGTCTTGGAGGTCAAAGGGTTTTAAAGGGTGTAATGGGTTCTAAGGGGTCTTCAGGGTCTTAAAGGGTGTTGGGGCACGCACGATAACCACCCATCTGGCTTTGTGTCGAGCCGTGTGAGCTCCCACGGTGAAGCAATTGCCGAATTCCTCAATGCTGTTTCACCCCGAGAATCACCTCCTGCGGTAATGCTAATGGCTGGCTATCTTAATGCAGATTCGCCAGACCTACACATTCTCATTGCTTTGTGCTTTGTAAAGGCATGTAAACGCATATCAATTGCACAAATAGTATCTCATACTTATCTAAACAGGTCAGGTATGGTAGCATCTGCCAGAGCAGTGAGTCGCTGCATCCACATTCTGCTGGTACTCCAGAGGCCTCCATCTAGCCAACTTCCAGGCAGATACGCCTGGCCCATCCCCATCTCCTTGAGATTCCGATCAACCTGCGGTAACCACAAGGCACGTGGTCGGTCCATTGGCATCCTCCACCCACGAGGCTCCCTCACTGAGAGAATCTGGTGACATGTCCATGCAGCCACAGCTCACCCTCAAGGACTACACAGGTAACAAATCTCATCTGAGTCTCTCTCAGCAAATGCTCGTTGGACACAAAGTCTAACCAGTGATAGTCAAGGATTCTTTGAAGAGACCTGGTCCTGGAAGAGACCGATCACCCAGAAGGAGTTAAATCTCCATCTCAGATCCTTGGTCAGAGTCCAAGTCTCACATCCATAGAGCAAGAATGGAAACACCAAGAACTTAAAGACTTTGACTTTCATCCTCCTGCATATGTACCGACAGCACCACACCCCATGATCCAGTGAATCCATGACTACCCAAGCCCAACCCAAATGTCTCTCAACCTCTGGCTCACAACCTGCAGAGACATGAATATCAGTCAAGGTAAGTAAAACTCTGTGACCTCACCATCCTCACCAAAAACAGGACCAGGCAAGATAGCAGCATCCACAACGTCATTGAAAGCCCATCTAAATAAATGCTCAGAAATAACTATCATTCTACCAAACAGTTTTATTAACTCCTAAAGATCATTGTTACAGCAACACAGTATAAATATATAAATATATAAATAAATATATATGAGCTGTGCATGCTTACACATCGTTATGCTTCAGTCACATTTGCTCTACGGCTAGGATACGGTGGCCATACCCCCCCTGAATTGACAGAAACGTGCGGCGGCTGCAGAGTTTCTGAGGTGGCCTCAGGGTGGCCCTACACCGTATGGCTATCTTTTACAGGCCGTAGGGGTCGCCGTCGAATTATAGCGTGGAGTTATAACTTTTTTTCATTTCTACGTTGGCCGTAGGTAGCAATTCGACAAGCCAAGCTGTGACGTAGATGTGTTCACGTCGACCGTACGTAGGGCGTACGGTGGGCTTGCGTTATTTGTGTGGCTGCCGCAGGCTCTTATCAATGAAAAATGAATTTTGCCAACCCCCAAAAAATTACGGCAGCCGCACTATTTCCACGGTCGCCGTAGGGTAGTCCTAAGGCGTCCCTGTGTTCAATGTACGGTGGCCTTGCGGTCTGTGTGACTACCTGCGGGAAACGCAGAGTCGACGCACGGTTCCCCTATGCCCGCCGTGCGTCCTACGTACGGCCTCCATGGCAGTCTGCGTCAACCGTGCATCCACCGTGCACTACCGCTAGAGATCGGAGTATAGGTGTTATATATATTATATTCAGTATATACTGGTATATTCAGTTATATATTATAGTTATAGTACATTCAGTTATATATACTGGTATATTCTGAACTGTTATATTTTTATTTCAGTAAAAAAAGAACTGGTATATGTACCCACTCGTTACTGCCCGTCTGGCCGCACGTTCGCCTTTGGGCTCCCCTGCAGTCGCCTTGCGGGAATCTTGAGGCTACCTTGCGTCTGCCTTGAAAATTCTATGGCCGCCGCAGGGACTCCCTAAGGTCACCGTGCGACATCAAATCAAAGACCGTACGGCAACCCCACGTTTTCGGTCTCCACAATTTCTAAATACGCCGTGCGGCTCCCCGAAAAATAAAAACATATGTGAGTGCTACATTGTGTGACCATGGAAATACTGCGGCCGCCCTAAAATTGCTAGTGGCCGTAGATATTGTAGACCCTACGGCCGCCGTGCCAAATGTGACTTAGGCCTAGGCAATAACGGACCGTGCTTCCCCATTGTCTCGGGTCGCTCACCTGCATTTCACGCTTTCCAACAGTTCTGTGATTTTCCCCAGTATATCGGCTTTGATGTCCATTGGCACACAAAATTAGCGAGCTTCCCCATTGTCGCTCACCTGCAATTTTTTCATTTATTTATTTTCATTCATTTATATTTTAATTTGCAGATATTTTCTGATGGTTTGTGATTTTTACAGGTGTCGTGGCTTTGATGTCCATTGGCACGCAAACTTTCAGTTTTCTACGTCACTGGGAAGGTAACAATCTTTAATATCAGTCAGTGATTTAGTGAGTAAGTCAGTCAGTCAGTGATTAGAATGATAAATATTGTTGTGCTTGTAGGGTAGGTGCAAAGGTAGGATTGTATAGGGTTAGCAAGGTCTGTTAGAGGGTAGGAGAAATTTTGATGCAACTTAAGGAGGAAAACTGTCAGCTTAAGTTGTTACGAGTCACCGCATTGGGGGCGGTGCTGTGTTAATTAAGTAGTGATTAGGGCTAATTTCTCTCAGTATGTGATTTCCTGTGACTTTTTCACATGTTTTTGCATTTACAAGACTGGCGATAAAAAGGAATCATGTCCTTAAAACAACAACTGAGCCAAACGCTCCAAGCAGAAGAAAACCCCACCTACAGCAATGACAACTAGCAAACCACGCCCTTGGGGTGGAGGATGGATGGGCGTGAGGTCGGAAGGATCAGAGACGAGAAGAGAGTTGTGTGATGTACGCAATTGGAGGCAAAAGGATCGAGCTCGCTGGCTTCCCCTTGACACAGTGAAGAAGGCTGCACGATTCTCGTGTTCATGCTCAGGCGAATTTGTTCACGCGCTGGAGCAAAATGCTAGCCATTGACTGTTCGGCTGGGTCGTCAAGAATGTACGTTTCTGAGGAGGGAAGAAGAGCGTGCCTCGAGGCCTTATCACGGGGCCGTATAAATCATCTCGTCGTATGGTCAAGGAGGAAGGTGGGTGATCGTGGTGAATGGACATAGTGCAAGAGAGGAAAGGTCGGCATATTCGCTCATGAAAAGAAGCTGCACAGCATTTTCTGAGCCCTGGCGTTGAATACTGCCACATGAAAACCTCACATACATTTCCTGCCCAGAGAGCGACTTGGCGCCATTTAGGGTGCGGTTTCCCACGTTTTGGGTGCAGTGACTACGCAGTTTTGACAATGCCAGGTCCAAGAAGGATCTTCTCTGGATGAAGCTGTGCCAAAATAAAGGAGGAATTTTTCTTTTGTTTTATCTTTTCCCCTTGTCCGTTTTTGTAACTGTGTGTTGAGGCATCTCGGCTTTAGGCTGTAAATTACCTCACGTTTCATTACCTCGTGCTTTGATTTATTTTCATTATTATGCTTTGATTTACCACTACTAGTGCATGCCCGTAGGTGCGTGCCCATAGGTGCGTGCCCGTAAGTGTGTGCCTGTAGGTGCAAACAAAACAAAACAAAAAACTTTCAAACCGCATGCCAGAAACAACCACACAGGCCGTTCCTTCGCTCTCACGTTCCCGTACGTGCAAAAAAAAAAAACAACTTTCAAACCGCGTGCCAGAAACAACAACCACACAGGCCGTTCCTTTGCTCTCGTAAACGACGATTGGATTGGGGCATTGTGTTTAATAAAATCGAGAAAGTACAGAAATCGAGAAAGAAAGAATACAGTAAGTCGATAAATCAAGAAAAAAATCGAGAAAGAATACAGTAATCGTCATTGACTGGATTGGGGTATTGGGTTTAAGAAAATCGAGAAAGAAAGAATGGAGAAAGAATACAGTAATCGTCACTCTCCGGAAGTGAAGTCCTCACTGTCCGGAAGTTCGCATATGGCAGTTACGATTATTCGCAATTTATTCTTAATGGCCAGTTATTCAATTAGCGCCACCGTATTTTGCCTTTTCCCAATGTCATCACAAGGAAAAATACAAAGAGAAGAGGAAAGAGGAGAAAAAAAAAACGTGAAAAAAATAATTTACTTCCTGCTTCGGAGCATACCAGCTAACTCTGATGTTCCCCAAATTTATGCACCGTTTAATATGAAAACGTTCATAACTTCGGCCATTGTGTTCATCTATAAATGCGCATAAGAAATCGAGAAATTATTAGAATACACGAAAAAAAACGTGCAAAAAAATAATTTACTTCCTGATTCGGAGCATACCAGCACTCTGATTTAACCGAAATTTATGCACCGTCTAATATGAAAACGTTCATAACTTCGGGCATTGTGTTTATCTATAAATGCGCATAAGAAATCGAGAAATTATTAGAATACACGAAGTCATCACTCTCCGGAAGCCCGTACGTTGTAACCCGTAATGGGGAACGTGGCTGAGCTTCCCTTCACCATCGGCCACGCCCATGCAACAACGTGTCTTGCCATTGGTTTGGTAAGTAAATGGCCATAACTTGCGACGCACTAGTCCGATTAATATCAAACCTTGAAAAGGCACATCCTCAGGTCCCCAGCAATATACCTGGCAAGTTTCAATTAGATCGGACCAGAGGTTGTCGAGAAACAGCGGTTACACACACACACACACACACACACACACACACACACACACACACACACACACACACACACACACACACACACACACACACACACACACACACACACACACACACACACACACACACACAGATTACTGGAATTATAGATAGATTATGAATAACTGATTTACGTCCATTAAACCCCTATTTATTAAGATTGCTTGTATCTGCTCATTTGTTGTGGGTTAAGGTATTGTTACGGCCACAGGTACCGAGTGTATTATGAGGGGGTTAATCGTCGTTTCTCCACGGAAGAACTGGACCTGGGGCCACCGCTCACAATTAGCTTCGTGGTACGGTGGGTTGCTTAATAACCATGAATGCCAAGCAGTTAACCATGAGTTCCAGTGTCCACAGTCTAATTTGCCATTTAACGAGAGGTCACGTGGCTTCCTGACCGGGGAACGCGCCCTCGGCGATGCACCAATCTTATCTCGATTAAACCTTAAGTAATGCGGCAGAGCGTTTACCGCTGGTGCACGCCGACTATGACAGGTTAACTAGTTTGGGAATTATAATCTCCAAGTCTATCTCGGTTCGGACAATGCTGGATCAATGGAAGAAAATGACAATCACGGACAGGTTGAAACATCAACAAGGAATTTATTATTCAGAAAAATAAATAAACTGAAGGACTTTCTATTTCCATGTCGATTAAATGGATGAATTCAAATCAAATGTTCAATCAATAAAATAATCTCAAACAAATAAAGAATTCAACAAGCTTTTATAGAAAAATGGACAAAGAGCAGATGCTTATCACTATGCCTTATTTCATAAATTAACACGAGACATGGGTACTCATCAGATCATTCAGGGGGAAAAAGAAATCCGGTCTTGGCTTACCAAGGCAGAAGTCGTCGTGCATCGACTACAATAACGCAAAATTTGTGAGTGTGGCTTGGTCGACCTCTCCAAATGAGATCTCCACAGCCCGGCTCGTTTCCGCTACCAGTGCCCTGCCTTGCGGTGCACCCACCTGAAAACAGGCTCGCATACCAATTGATGTCATGTCGTCACCCCCAGGAACAAAGTAAGCCAAGAGCCAGGTACGCCAAGAGCCAGGAACGCCAACAGCCAGGAACACCAACAGCCAGGTACGCCAACAACCAGGCACACCAACAAGCAGGTACGCAAAGAACCAAGTATGCCAAGAGCTAGGTACACAAAGAACATATATATATATATACATATACATATATATATATATATATACATATATATATATACATATATATATATATATATACATATATATATACATATATATATATACATATATATATATATATACATATATATATACATATATATATATACATATATACATATATATATATACATATATATACATATATATATATATATATATATATATATATATATACATATATATATATATATATATATATACATATATATATTGTTGCGGTCTTCGCGCCCGCCGGCGTGCGAACGGCCACGTAACTCGAATCGCGGCACGTCGCCCACCGGACGGACAATCCAGTCGTGACCCTCTCGGACTAACGCCGGGAACCAGTCACGGGTGGACCTTTCGGTCTCACCGCGATCGAGCCAATCAGCCCCCGCGTGGGATAGGGTTGCTCGCCAAATTCGAACTACCTAAGTACCCACGCGGAGGGTAGACCGGGCGATCGCACCTCGCCGCAGGTCGACTTCGGACACGGGCCACTTAAGCGACCCGTTCCGTACTATCAGAATAACCGAGCGGTGTTATCGTCGACCTCGACGGTTCGATTAATTATCGGGCGTACTCAGCCCACTACCAACCCTTTACGTGAAGCAAGATGGGGGTTCAATGGGGAAAAAGACGAAGCGAAGCGGGAAACAGTTCAACAATAAAGCACATTTATTCGCGACGAACGGAAAGCACACAAATACAATTCCACCAAATGCACACAAAAAAAGAAAACACAATTCCATTTACACAAAAAGCAAATATAAAAGTGAAAACACAGTGCAGAGCTAATACCGACTACCGAGCACACGGCAACACTTATACAATTCTACTTCACAGACGGCGCCGACAACACATACCCAAAACCAAGGAAAAGAAATCCCCCAAGAATGAGGTAGGCCTGGGGCCGAGACCGGGTCGGGCCTACCCGTCTGGTGATGACACGCGGAGCGGGGATGGCCCCGCAACCCGCGGGCCTCGTGGACAGTGCCTGGCAGGGGGTGGGAACGGGGCCCCCTTGGTCGCACTATCTCAGCGCGGGGGGAAACAGGAGGGGGTTGCTGATGCTCGGGGTATAGAGGATCTTTATTATGTGCGACGAGCGTCTCCACCTCGGCCAGGTCGCGCTGTCGGCCTCCCTCGGGTGCAGCTTCCTGCACGACGCGAGCACCCCCTCGTCTGGTGTCGCCGCCTTTCCACAGCTCCGTCCCCTCCGTTCCGACTCCAACGCACACGACGAGCAGCTCCACCGCCCGCGAAGTCTTGACCCTCTGCTTCCGACTCTCCTCTTCTTGACTCTCCGACCCCGTTCTGCTGACTCTCTCGTTCCGACTCTGACTGACGAACACCGTCCTTTTATCCCCCCGTAACTTCGCCTTTGACCCCCTCCCTTTGACCTTTCACCTCGCTCCCCATTGGCCCGAGAAAAAGTGGGCGTGAAGGCTTTTTGATCCACAAATTTGCATATATCGATCGTTCTGGAGGCGGGGCCAAATCGCCCCTCGCTCACCGATTGGACGGCAAAAAGTGGGCGTGTGTCGTTTTTGATCCGTTTTTGAAGCAGAAAATCCGTGATTTTGTACACGCTGTTCGACGCGCATTCTGCATGAGTCCAACACCGGTACCCACAGCGGGGCAAGAACGGTGGCGATGCTACGGTTGTGGTGAAGCGGTGGTTGTGGTCGGTGGTTGATGTTGTGGTTGTGATCATGGCGGTTGGTCCAAAATAAAGATAGTAAAAGAAAACGGCTATCCTGAAGAGTCGCAGCACGTATAAATGACATGTATTCCCACTAGACAACGGGTTTGGGCCTAACTACACATGCACTTACCGAGATACCTCACCTAAGGGACCTGAATGGTGGTTTGCGAATCTGGTAACCACAACACTACCCCCTTCCCTTTTTACAGACTCGTCCCGAGTCGTCAAATTTTCGTGTGCCATCATGTGTAGTTTTCCCCTAGTACATTTTACCTACGGATCCCTGAGTGCGACATTCATGGTATTCGTGTCCCCAAAATAAATAACCTGAGGGCTGCGTAACTATCTAAACAAACTCACTCACACGGACGACTTAAATAAAATTGCCGGCGCTAGACAGACATGCCGGGGGCGCACTCATATGTACAGTACATCTTAACCTTAACTTACAAATTTTACACTAAACCATGGCCCAGGATCATTGACTCTGCAAAAAGAAAGCAGTTAGCAGGGAGCCAGGCTGCCCACATGCAGTCTCTGACTCAAACAATGCAGGTGACAGGGAACGTGGCTGGCTGCTCACACGCAGTCCAAGGCCTTCCCTTTTGAACTGAACGCAGTGAACCACAACGGTGCATGGGCTGCACAACGCAGTCTCCGTGCCAGCTCAAGTGGCACACGCAATGAGCACAACGAATGGATGCATGAACACAAACACGGTGCACGGGCCGCCACTGCAGGCCCGTGTTGTAGCTGCCAACAGGGCAGTTCTTGCAGCTTGCAAACTGTTGCTTTCAGATCCTGGCGCACATGGAAACGAACAGGGGGGGGCAAAGCAAAAATTGAACGGGGCTGGTGAACGTGGGCAGTGGGCATGGCATGGCAAAGGTGAGCAGGCAAACACAGCCCGCAGAAGAAGGCCGCTGCAGGCAAACACAGCCCGCAGAAGAAGACCGTTGCAGGCAAACACAGCCGGCAGACGAACTGGCCGGCACAGGCCTTGAAGTACAGCAGCTGCAGACGAAGTGGCCGGCACAGGCCTTGAAGCAAAACACGGCCAGCCGATGGCACAGGCCTTGCAGCAAAACAACAGCTGCCGATGAAGTTGGCCGGCCTCCGCCTCGAAGACAAACACGGCCAGCCGATGGAGTTGGCTAGCCTTTGCCGTTCAGTGGAGGTTGGTGGAGGGAGTGCGGTGGTGCTGGCCACTTGGAAGGCGGGCTCGGACCTACCGACCTGTCTCCCTCCCACCTATCGCCTTTGCCTGTCACTGTACATACCCACTCCCTTAATTTGTCAAACCCCAATTTAGCCCCAACTTATTTTTTTGTTGTTTTTATTTTTACTTCCCCACTATAAATCGTCCCCTAACCCCCTTTATCGTCCTTGTTCGGCTAACCTATCCTGTCACCTAGCCTACTTCCAACCCCTACGTTCCCTTCCCGGAGGGGAATAAGGGAGAGCTAACGTCCTGTGTCGAGGCCCAGCGAAGCCTCAGAATGGCCTCCCCAGAGTTCGGCGATCTTAACACCAAGTGGGTCCAGCGGCCCACAACGACAGCGAGGGGATGGATGGTGCGGAGGGGTACATCTCCTAATCTACCCTAACCATTAACTGTTAAACTACCCCGGGGCTTTCAACAAGCGCCTCTCGCTTAAACTATTGGTTCTAACAACCCAGATTCCCGTCGCCTGTGTTGGTGTCCTCACAATTTCGGGCCTCGCCCCCCAATTTTCTCTCCGTGCCCTCACACGGTCTCCTGGCTGGGACACGTGGCTCACTTTGGCAGGCACGACCCTCTGCCGATTCTCCCGCTATGGCACCCCCGGGCACTACACTGCCTCCGAGCCTACCAGCTCCCTAACACTGGGGAGTGCCCCCCATGGCACCTCCCCTGAAACGCACACGTGGCAGGCCGGCCTCCCGGGCCCCTTTCCGAGGGTCACCCGTGCCCACAACACTGCCCACGCGGCTAATGGCGCCCCGGGCCCCCGCACCAAGCAGGCGCACCCGTGCCCACTACTCTATCCCGGCCCCCCATGGGCCCTTGGCCTACCGCGGCCGACTAGCCTGGTGCCCGGGGTACCCACTCAGCGATACTCACCTTTCGCAGCCACGCTCCCAAGCCCGTCAACAGGGCTCCTGCACCCCTCCAAATGGGTCTCGAGCCTACTTTCCCACCAACAACAAAACGACCTCCAATTTGTAATTTAACTAACCCCGCTAACTCACTTTACTCTGACCCCGGGGTCCCTTGGGCGGGAGTCACTCCTCCCCCCAATCACTCATCGCACCATGCATTCCCCATTCACTCCATACACACAGACCCGCTGGCCTCACTCACTCAACAAGTACTCACCTCACAACTCTTCAACACACACACCGCTGAACTCTGCCATCCTTCTAACTACCTCCCCTAACTAACTCGTGCTCCCACGTCGTCCCTTAAACTATAGCACGTTCCTTTTAACACTACGTTGCTAAGCTACGTCCCCTCTACACATTCACAAGTCTGTCACAGTCTCCAAATAAATCATTTTATTTCCCAACCTAAATCTGGCTACAATCCCTCTAACTAATCCATTCCACGGACTCCATGAGGACTTACCCCTGCCCTATGAAGTCGGTCTAGCTAAGCTAACCCTTCCCCCTAACTAGTTTCCATCCTGTGCCCAGGCCAAGGGGGTCTTCCACCCCTTGCCCAGGAATCCTGTACACCCGAAAGTGAGGCTTGCTTTTTTTTTTTTTTTTTCATTCGCAGCACCTGCGCAGCAACTCAGAGCTCGCGCACTTTGCACCTGCCCGTGACGTCATGCAGCTGCACGTGTTCCTCGTCCCTCCTTGGACGGGACCATCCGGCAGAGATACCCCTCCTGCCGGATTCCAACCCCACGTGCAGCCATGACGTCACCGTGCGCATAAAAAAAAAACACAAGCCCCACGTCTCGAGGGGTTCCCCACGCGAACACATGTGCTTTGCCCGTTGGAGCTTAACACACACGATCGCGTGGAGAACCCGTCCGGTCCAAATCCATTTACCTGCCTAAACTTTGTCCGTCCGCGGGATCGGCAAATCCACCGCGTGCGTTTCCGGACCGGGACTTCACTCTCGCAAGCGAGCACGTGGCGGTCTCGTGCGTTGCACAGCACGAACCGCGTGCTCATTGCTGGGTGAACCCGGCACGGTCCGCGAAACAACTACAGCCGCTACTCGGCTTTCTCTCCTCTGTCGCCGTCGTCGTCTCCATTCCACCCACGCACACCTGCGTGTTACGACGCACACAGTCCACTCCATCACATTCACACCGGGAGACGCGGCTGCGTGCTCCCGCATGCCAACCGACATCTCCCTCTCATACCGCTCTCTCACACACACGGTCTCCCTGGCACACAGCGACCTTGCACACGGCCGTTCACTCACGCGTGCGGGGGCACTCACCCGCGGTGCCTCACTCGCACTCCGTGCCTCATCCACACACGCGGGGGCACTCACCCGCGGTACCTCATCCACACACCGTGCCTCACTCATACACGCGGGGGCACTAACCCGCGGTGCCTCACTCGCACTCCGTGCCTCATCCACACACGCGGGGGCACTCACCCGCGGTACCTCACTCATACACACGGCGACACTCACACACGCGGTCTCTTCCACACACGGTGCCTCACCCACACACGCGGGGGCACTAACCCGCGGTGCCTCACTCACACTCCGTGCCTCATCCACACACGGCGTGCTGGGAAGCACGTACTCTGGCACCATCGCCACCACACCACTCACACACGGGGTCGCTTCCACACACGGGGACGCACTCACACCTTGCACCACACACACAGGGACAACCATACTGGGGATTCGTGTCCCCACAAGGGTCTCCGGGGCCTCTATACCCCCCAAGCTCTCCGTGCACCCGTCCACAGCACTCGTCCCCTCAACCTCGCAAAACACGACCGAACTCACCTGGTCGTGACTCGCCTCAAGGGGGCATACTCCCTCCCCTCGTTCCTGGAGGAGGCCATCCCGCTGCTCGCACCGGGTCCCTACACGCTCCGCGAGCTCACCCCCATTGTCCTCCACTACCTCCGTGTGTGCGTGCGCGTCACTTACCCCGTCTTCATCGTGTAGTCTTCCCTCTATCGTTCCCATCTCCCGTGTCTCTGCCAACTCTTCACCCTTTACCTCCCTTGTCTCAACTATTATTTCTGTTGTCGTCGCCTCGTGTCTCGTCTCACACGTTTTGGTCTCCCCATTTAATTTTTCCCTTTCGGTCATCGTCACGACCCTCGCCCAACACGTTCCACGAATTATTTTTTCCTTACCCGCCTCCACCGCGGGCCTGTCAGCCGTTGCACCCCCTTCCAGCTCGTTTGCTCCCACACGTGAAGTCGCCATTCCCAGCTCCCTGGTCACGGCCTTCATGCCCGCCTGCAGGCATCGGCCCATGTTCTGCGTCTCACCCCGGAACTTTTTCGTTTCTTCCTTCATGTTTGTTACCATTTTAGTTTTCATGCGTTTTATTTCGTTTGTGAATGTATCCATCTTTTCGTTCATGCCTTTCATTTCGTTTGTATTTGTATCCATCTTTTCGCTCATGCCTTTCATTTCGTTTTTCATTTCATTTGTGTTTGCATCCATTTTTTCGATCATTTTCGCATTCATCTTTTCGTTCATTGCCGCCAGCATGGCTGTAGGCTGAGCCATGTTGGATGCACTCAGTTGAGCCGTTTGGGCGGGGGTTGGGGAAGGGTTTTGGTGGAGGGGGGGGGGGGAGGTGTCATACACCGCGGCCGCTGCCGCACCCACCTCGGGCCCTGGGTTCAGTTGGGCGAGTTCGTGTTCCTGCACAATCAACATTTCCTGCTCGGGGATTCCATCCTGAGCCATGGATTCTACACATTCTACATCCATTTCTAATACCCCCGGCTCCCGCTCGCCTTGAGACGCCATCTTGCTTCTCGTGAAGGGTTAATTTGCTCGCTCGTAATTTGGAGGGAATCCGGGGTCGCTTCTCTCACCCCTGGACCGATTCCCGTGAATTTAATTGGAGACAGGAGAGCCCGTTTTCCTGTTCTCCGATACCAGTGCCGCGAGGAGGGCGATGAATTTGTATCCCACTCCTGACACCAGTGTTGCGGTCTTCGCGCCCGCCGGCGTGCGAACGGCCACGTAACTCGAATCGCGGCACGTCGCCCACCGGACGGACAATCCAGTCGTGACCCTCTCGGACTAACGCCGGGAACCAGTCACGGGTGGACCTTTCGGTCTCACCGCGATCGAGCCAATCAGCCCCCGCGTGGGATAGGGTTGCTCGCCAAATTCGAACTACCTAAGTACCCACGCGGAGGGTAGACCGGGCGATCGCACCTCGCCGCAGGTCGACTTCGGACACGGGCCACTTAAGCGACCCATTCCGTACTATCAGAATAACCGAGCGGTGTTATCGTCGACCTCGATGGTTCGATTAATTATCGGGCGTACTCAGCCCACTACCAACCCTTTACGTGAAGCAAGATGGGGGTTCAATGGGGAAAAAGACGAAGCGAAGCGGGAAACAGTTCAACAATAAAGCACATTTATTCGCGACGAACGGAAAGCACACAAATACAATTCCACCAAATGCACACAAAAAAAAAGAAAACACAATTCCATTTACACAAAAAGCAAATATAAAAGTGAAAACACAGTGCAGAGCTAATACCGACTACCGAGCACACGGCAACACTTATACAATTCTACTTCACAGACGGCGCCGACAACACATACCCAAAACCAAGGAAAAGAAATCCCCCAAGAATGAGGTAGGCCTGGGGCCGAGACCGGGTCGGGCCTACCCGTCTGGTGATGAGACGCGGAGCGGGGATGGCCCGCAACCCGCGGGCCTCGTGGACAGTGCCTGGCAGGGGGTGGGAAACGGGGCCCCCCTTGGTCGCACTATCTCAGCGCGGGGGAAACAGGAGGGGGTTGCTGATGCTCGGGGTATAGAGGATCTTTATTATGTGCGACGAGCGTCTCCACCTCGGCCAGGTCGCGCTGTCGGCCTCCCTCGGGTGCAGCTTCCTGCACGACGCGAGCACCCCCTCGTCTGGTGTCGCCGCCTTTCCACAGCTCCGTCCCCTCCGTTCCGACTCCAACGCACACGACGAGCAGCTCCACCGCCCGCGAAGTCTTGACCCTCTGCTTCCGACTCTCCTCTTCTTGACTCTCCGACCCCGTTCTGCTGACTCTCTCGTTCCGACTCTGACTGACGAACACCGTCCTTTTATCCCCCCGTAACTTCGCCTTTGACCCCCTCCCTTTGACCTTTCACCTCGCTCCCCATTGGCCCCTGCAAAA
>NC_140975.1:55673314-55705814 GCF_056783735.1 Eptatretus burgeri | reverse complement strand
ATCGTATCCAGCGCTTCGATCCTAGTGAATCCCTCGTGCCTACCGGCTTGTTTAGTTATTCTTGGTGCAGTCAGATCTTCCCCTCATGCCTAATGGGTTAACGCGACGAAGTGCATTGCATGGATCTAATTGCTAGGTCTAATAATTATATCTCTATCTTCAATCCTGATTTCCATCCAACCTTTTCCTTTTATCCATGATACAAATGGAAGCAAGCACACACACAATTACAGACACCCGCGTAGCCCTATGAGAGAATTACCACATTTATAAGTGCATGCATGGCGTGCTCTTTCATTCAAATCTGCGCACCAATTTGCAACGGCGTCTCACCTTGCTCAACCTGCACTCACCAAAAGCTCACTACCTCGAACACCAACATCTTCCGCACACGGGGAAAATCATCATGCACCTCTTCTCACCTCGGCATCGATACGGTTCACTACAAAGCAGAGGCATGTCGTACGGCCAAGGCCGCTCGGACCACATGGCACAGGGAGGGGCCAGGCGCATTGGTAGCGCCAGCCGCATCTCAGGGAGGATTCCCCGAATGGGCACATGGGACTGATGCGACCCTCGTCCAGTCACTAGAACAGGGCAGGACAGGTGATGGGACACACGGGGCGGTGTGAGGCTCTGGGCAGTGTCGCGGTGGATGTGCGAATGACACTGCATCCGCCCTGCCAGGCCCCAGGAGCCTGGCAGGGTGAGGCCGGGACCAAATAGAAGAGCGCAATTCGGATGACAGCGCGTTGCATCAGGTTGTCACCCCACCCTTCGCTCAGGGCCTATAAAAGGCGGATAGCGAAGCCGTCTGCCCTCTGTCTCTATCTCTGCACTTCATCCACCTGTTTGCCTTGCCCACTTCTTCACATTTCTGCTCTGCACTCACTTCACCGCTCCTCGTTGTCTGCCTGTCGCTGCATCTACACTGAGGGTTGGTGTGCGACAGACGTTCTGCTGGACCAGTGTGGAGCACACGTTTCCACAAGCCCTGGCAAAGTGATCAAGCAAGAGATAACACGCCGACTCTTAAAGTGGGATCGCCCAAGCGGAGCATCCCCCAAAGCGTACTGGGTTGCGTTGGTCGGCTGACCCCACCAGGTTTTGCGAGGCCGATAATCCTCATCTGCTCTCTTTTTTTCTGGCTATCTAATCTTCAGTGTGTGTGTGTGTGTGTGTGTGTGTGTGTGTGTGTGTGTGTGTGTGTGTGTGTGTGTGTGTGTGTGTGTGTGAGAGAGAGAGAGAGAGATGGTGCCTGTCGTAGCATAAGTTAAGATTGTAGAAGATATAACGGGATAAGTCTGCTCTGTGTCTGCTTTTGTAAATTGCTTGCCTTTTGTTGCACCCCACAAATTCCTTGCTATCCCTGCTGTACAAAATAATAAACCCCATTCACTGTGCCACACACCTTTCCTCACCTGATTGTAAAGAGATGCTTTGTATAGAAATGTTCCCAGCTCGTTTTTGTCTTTTCCTTCATTGATCCAGCATGGTCCATATCCTAGCCGAGCCGTGACATTATCCCCCAACAATGTGTTTTTTAGCCGGTACGTCCTTGGCAGTTACGCTCGGCTGCATCTGATCCGGTAAGGTGATCCGGGTTGAACAAGGCGTAACGAGGGTGTGTCCCCCTATAATTATTAGATCACATGACTATTTCAGATAACCAGTTTCCATTAGACGGAGGACCCTAAGTCACGTGGTTGAGTTATTGGCGTTCACAGTCGATTAGCGACCCGCCGTGCCACGGAGTTATCTGTGTGCAACAGCCTGCGATTCCGGAGAGTCTAGTGGGAACCCGAGGTAGCTTCAACCCCCCCCCCCCCCCCCGTGGTCTTCTTACCCCGACCCCGGGTCCACAACAATATATATATATACATATACATACATACAACATATATATGCATATATATATATATATATATGTGTGTGTATATATATATATATATATATATATATATATATATATATATATATATATATATATATATATATATATATATATATATATATATATATATATATATATATATATATATATGTATATGTATATATATATGTATATATATATATATGTGGACCGGGCGTAGTGGCGTGCGCCTGTAATCCGGCTATGCGGAGGCTTGGGTTGGAGGATCGCTTGAGGACGGGGGCTCTGCACTGAGCCATGCTATGAGAGGGTGTAGGGCAGCCCGGAATCATGGTGAAACCCAATCCTTAACCCTGTGTCGTAAGAGGCGACCAGGGTTGCGTCAGGAAGGGTATCCGGCGTAAAACCCATGCGGATCATAACGGATGATCCGCTGTGGTGACCCCTAACGGGAGCAGCCGAAAGACGAACAACACACAAATATATACCACCTTCGTTGTTGACCTCAAAAATGATTGCCTGATTGAATTCAGTGTCCTAAAATATCAATCCCCTTCAAATTTCAAGTCAATCGGATGAAAATTGAAGATTTTAAAATACCACCTAATTTGCTGACTTTTGGCCTTTTGACGTTAAAGCAAAAGGCTTCTTCCTTATGGCAAACTCTACCATGTGGTGAAGTTTCATGAAGATTGGTTTAAAATTGTGACCGTTAGGCGACAAACAGACAAACAAATAGACAGACAAACAGACAGAACTAGAACAGGCACTCAGTAGAGCGCATACCTTCGCCAACGCTACATTTTGCCCCCCCCCCCCAGAAAGCGTTGATTTTGAGGGTATTTAATCCCATACCACATCTGCCATCTCATATGTGTTATTATGGCTTAAAAACATTAAATTTCCTGCTGTTCGACACTGATTCACGTATATTGTACAATTTCTGTACGAACTCCCTGACCTTTTTGGGTGTCGGTGTCAACTCAATCTGATGACAACTGGTCACATTATAAGAAATCAAATATTACACATCACAGGATAGGGAATTGAATTCTAAACATTTTGAATCTACTTACATGCAAATTGTATAAGAAATGACCGCGTTATGATAATAAAGGTCGTTGACCCCCCCTGACCTTTGACCCAAACCACTAACAAAGGTAATGACATCATTGTGTCATATCGTATTTCACAAGATTTTTTCATTGAATTCACAACATTTTGGCATTGGATAAAAATCGACCGCACTATGGCAAAATGACGATTTTGACATTTTCATGACCTCGACCTTGACCTTTGTACTCTTAATTTTGTAATTGGTATTGGAGTGTGGGGAACAGAACAGTCAACATTTTGGTGTTGGTTTCATGCAAATCGGATAAGAATTGACCGTGTTATGAATAAAACCGCACATTTTGCAATGTCGTGACCCCCCCTGACCTTTGACTCCCAACCGCTAATAAGGTTTATTACGTCATTGTGTCATATCACAAGATGGGGCATTGAATTCTGAACATTTTGGCATTAGGTGCATGCAAATTGGATACAAATTGACCGCGCTATGGTAAAAAGACGATTTTGACCTTTTCATGACCTTGACCTTTGACCCGATCGCTCCCAAAATCTAATCAAATGGTCCTCGGATAATAACCAATCATCCCACCAAATTTGCTGCGATTTAGTTCAATACTTTTGGAGTTATGCGAATAACAAACAAACAAACAAACAAACACACATATTCACAAATTAATAAATAAATACACAGCGATCAAAACATAACCTTCACAACAAAGTTTGCGAAGGTAATAACAAAATCGACTGACCAATATACTTGAAAAATCTTCGATTTTGCAAGTAACAGACAGAAAGTGGTGAAAACATAACTGCCTTCACCTTCAGCGGCAGAGGTAATGATCCCATGATGTGTGCATCATGCAATTAAAAAGTTAAGGAGGAAAAGATTGGGGTGAACTTTTGGGATCTCCCATTTGATCACATACACACTAAGCCATGCTCGGATTGCAGGTTCTCATGTACTGTGTGGATTTGTGAATTGTCTGCTACAGGACTTCAAATTCATATAAAGGTACAATGACGTCCTCTGATGGCCTTGTCTATCATGTCATAGCTTATAACATGGACATGTACATGACTACCTTATAACATGTACAAGATTGTCCATCAGTGTTCGAGGGGATTACGCAGAGGCAGATCACTCACCCTACCACATAAACCTCAGCACGCTCACCTTCGCACGCTCTCATTCACGCACTCTTCATAGCACATTCACCTTAACGCACTTACCTTAGCACACTCACCTTGAGATATCTAGTCTGTGTTAAATTCCTGATTACTATTACATTCATTGCTTGTCAAAGATCCTAATACGTCCCTCCTTTCTCAAAGCAGAAAGCCGGTTGGTGCAATCCCTCCTCAAAACAGCCTTCACGCCCTTTGCGTACATTTCCCATCTTACACTCGTACTCTGGCTCGTCTATGGAACATCTATTTGTTACTTATGCAAATATGGCTGAAATGTTGGACTGTGAATGCCCTGTTCTCCTCTCCTTCCTCCTATTTACTCCAAACTTCATTCTATTAGAGTCCCTCTTCTGCCACCCAATTCTACATTACATTCTCTCTCCTATTAGCCCTCCTAATTTTTTCCTATTTTTAATTTTCTCAATTTATGTCAAAATCCTCACCCACCAGCAAATAATGTTTCCTCCAAACCAAATGACTTGTGAATGGGGCGGCTCTCATTGGTTCAAACCCCTCACATCAAGTCATTATGTCCCGTCCCGATTCCCTCCAATTGAATTGTGGATGTGACTTCATGATTCTGACGGTTTTTAACAAACTTACAACATGCAATTAACGTCTTTTGACGGCTAACCCTAACCAACCCAGTTATTGATGCATTTATTAAAGAGCAGGTTGCGGGTCACCAAACATGTTCTGAAAATTTATCAATATGATTATATGTGCATTAAATAGTTCGATGCAAACTATTGTGGTTGCCTAACTATTGGGAAAATTAATGAAATTTAACTCCGAAGTTGTTATTTCTCGAGGCTGTTGAAAAAAACAGCCGCGTGCCATATATGGATGGTGACGTCACGTTCTCCAAAACAAAGCGGACGCTCACTCGCTCATTGAAGAAGTGTCCAGTTGGGCGGGCCGTTCTTTCGCTTTTTTGAGCTTGCAACTGTTTATATTATCCTTTTTTTATTTTGAATTATTGTACAACAAAGTTATTTGGATGTTTGTAAATCATGCCTCATACGTGTGTCGTCATGTTTTGCGAAAATGGCTGGAAAACGGGTAATCGCTCCCACCGATTCCCGAAGGAATCAAACATTCGCCGGCAGTGGATAAGATTTGTACAAACAAAACGGGCTAATTTTCCCCCAAAGAAAACGAGAAAAGAGGACCCTTTGGATAGACTTGTCATTTGTGGTGACCATTTCACAGCCGAGGATTACGAAGGCATAAACACATCTGATCACCACTCTGAGAATATGACTTGTTGGTTGACAAGTTCTCCAGATACTGCTCTGTTATAGAACCATTTGTTGAATTTGTGAGAAAAACCTTGAAATGTATTCTTAAAGAGTACATGGAAATCACATAAATAAACTTTCTGAAAAACACAAGCATGAAAAAATTTCTCAACAAATCAACTTATTGTTGATTAAATTACTTTTTTTTAACAGCATCAGCAAATTGGACTATTTCATTTCAATTGTAAAAAATTGATCAATTCTCCACTTTTTTTTTTCTAAATTTGGTCGAATATTTCCCAATGAGGCTAAACATGTTTTGGTATTTATATGCCACAACAGTCTCTTGAAAGTTGGGGTTTGTTCTAACTGTTCACTTTTGCTGGGGTCAAGCTCAGCTGTCAGAAAGACTTCAACACCAAGGCTACGGTGTATAATATATTTGGGTCCATTATTGATTCATTCTATTTCTGACTCTTGAGTGACTAGAGGGTTAAAATTATTATATCAAGTCACAGACGAATCAAACTTTGCATTATTTTATGAACAAGAAAATGAAAATCTACAAACCAATCTGTCTGGTGGAGTCTGTCAATGTGAACTGCCCGACAGTCAGTCCTGCCACTTGTACACAAAATAGGCCATTTTCTGGCACTTGCAAGTGGCTCAAATGTATATGGCTCAGGGCCAGAAACTCCATAGTATACATTCCCATCATCCTCCGACTCGTCCTCGGCAATATCGGAATGAAAACGCTCAATTTCATCGCCGCTGAAATCACTCTCTGATTTGCATCTCGCCATTGTTCACACGCTGTTTCCGAATGTTCACAAAGTTTTCGGAGAACGTGACGTCATAGCATCTTCCGTAAATTCTAGTGTTTTTCGATCACTGATAATAGTTTTGACTCAAAAGTTAATTTTAGCATATTTTGAGTTTCAAATGTCCGAAAATAATTGCCCAACGATTATTAATGTGATTACAACCTTCGAATCACGCGGTCATCAGCAACCCAAAACCTGCTCTTTAACGTTTGCATGAGTCCACAGCACAAACGACTCCAGGTTATTATGCATCAATTCTCTTCTTCTTCTTTCGGCTGCTCCCGTTAGGGGTCGCCACAGCGGATCAATGATCCGCATAATGATTTGGCACAGGTTTTACGCCGGATGCCCTTCCTGACGCAACCCTGGTCGCCTCTTACGACACACAGGGATATGGTACACCTATTCTAACCGGGGCATACACTTAATTATATTATGCATCAATTATATTATGCATCAATTATATTAAGGGAATTACAATAACAATAAGTAAACTTACCGAAAGTTTGGGGTGGCCTCCTTACAAGCACGACAACATTGTGGTCGCATCCATGATTCAATAGGAAGGAATCTGGCCGGGACGTAATGACTTAATGTGAGAGTTTGAACCAATGAGAGTCGCCCCATTCACATTAAGTTTGGGAAATAAAAAATTTGCCACCGGCCCATGAGTCAGGAAAAAATAGATTGCCATACGGCGGCGTGTTTCCATTTGTCTCTGTAAGTACAATAGTTATTTTAAGAAAGTGTTCCTTATCTTGACAAAAATTCCCATTAAAGGAATTTCCCAGTGAGAAAATCTCTGCAGCTTGTTGCCTTCCAGGTCCAAGTAGGTGATCTTGGTGAGTTTATCAAACACCCTCGGGAGCAAACTACCCTAATTAATGGAATAATCAATTCACAGATTCTTCCTTGCTGCCTCTATTGAACTGTTACTCATGATTTAATCGGATAATTTTAGGCCATCTAAGGTGGCAGGATATGTAGCTTGGTGGAACGTGCTTGCCATTGAAGTGTATTTTGGGTTCGATCCGACATTCAAATAAATCAGGCTATATTTTGTGCAATTCGGTTGTGGATGTTGAAAATTCCACGGTATCTTTAGAAAAGAGGAGGCCATTATAAAGCAGAGTGCTGCCATGCTCAATAACTTGCTTGAGTTCGGTGTGAAATTGGCGTAGTTTTTCGGTTCTGAGCATTAGTTAGGATATGGCACATGCGTGATGGGCCAAATGGCGTTTTGCTTCATCTACATTTCCTTGTACAAGTACACCTGCTCGTCCAACATCTCATTTCAAAATCATGGGCATTAATATGGAGTTGGTCCATCCTTTGCTGCTATAACAGTCTCCACTCTTCTAGGAAGGATTTCCACTAGATGTTGGAACATTGCTGCGGGGATTTGCTTACATTCAGCCACAAGGTGCATTAGTGAGGTCGGGCACTGATGTTGGGTGATTAGGTCTGGCTTGCAGTCGGCATTCCACGTCATCCCAAAGGTGGTCAATGGGGTTGAGGTCAGGAGCTCTGTGCAGGCCAGTGAAGTTCTTCCACACCGATCTCGACAAACCATTTCTGTATGGACCTTGCTTCAGCACTCGGCAGTCCCATTCTGTGAACTTGTGTGGCCTACCACTTCACGGCTGAGCTGTTGATGCTCCAACACGTTTCCACTTTATAATAACAGCACTTACAGTTGACCGGGGTAGCTCGAGCAGGGCATAAATTTGACGAACTGACTTGTTGGAAAGATGGCATCCAATGACGGTTCCACGTTGAAAGTCACTGAGCTCTTCAGTACGGCCCATTCTACTGCCAATGTTTGTCTATGGAGATTGCATGGCTGTGTGCTTAATTTTAAACCCATGTCAGCAATGGATGTGGCTGAAATAGCTGAATCCACTAATTAGAAGGGGTGTGCACGTACTTTTGGCCATCTAGTGTTATTACATCAACATAAAAGAGTAATTTTCACACCTGCCTTCCATTGTCTTTGTATTTTGGTTGATTTTGATTGTGATTCAAGGACTAAGGAAAGAATGCCTTTTTCCTCCCTTCTCTCATCCCAATGAGATTGGGGTTGAATGGAGGAATGGATGTTGTAATGAAAGATGGATGTGATTGAGGTGTGGTTACCGAAACTTATAGGGATTTATTATTGAGTGACATGGTGCAAACTGGGTGTGTATGTGTTGATAAGGAGAAGCACACACCACCTGTGGAGATGAATCCCCATTTTGGTGATAGACACACAGGGGAGATTCAGCTGTTTTGAAGCATGGATGCTGTTTTGGTGTTGGTACTGAAGGAAGTAAAAGTCTGTAATGTGTCCAGAAGTGAATTGAAGGGCTGTGAGTGTGGTCCGAGAGTGAGCTGGAGCTCAAGTAGGAATGGCACCCTGGGAGCTGGGAGTGCACTGGCCCGGCACAGGCCATTGATGCCAAGAGGGGCAGCTAAATTTGGAGAGGTAAGCCTGGGTTCGAGGAGAACTCGAGGTGCTACTTGTCAGAGAGTACGAGTGTAGGGGGAGCCGGTAGTGCCCGCTCCCCAGAATTCGGTCGGAGCAAGGCAGCTTGCAAGGTGGCCCCAGAGACTCAGGGGTGCAGTGTGATAGAGCAGGCTGAGATCCTACAGAGGGGGCCACACTGCCCAGCTAAGAGATTGTACAACAGCAGAGAGTGAAAATTTGAGGGTCAGACCGGAACTGAGTAAGGCACTAACCCTAACGGCACATAGATTGATTATGTGGAATGATGATAGAGGGTGGAGGGGGGGGGGAGAGAATTAAAATTAAAAGAGAAGATGTGTTTTTGAAAGTGTTAAGATCCTGTCTGGATGCTTCCCATTTGCACCATTTTGATGTATATAGCCACTGGAGAACAGGAGTAGGGAAAATGGATTTTAAGAGGACCCCTTCAGTCCCAAATTGTTAGTTTATGGGAGGGAAGGCTCCCCTCCCCGCATAGAGCCATACCATTAATGAGTCATGATACTCCACATCACCTCAACCTTTAAGTTTGCACACAAGCCTTGATCTTCTCCTGGGAGATAGGATAGTTGATGAGATTAGGGGCCTGGGAGGGATAGCTTAGTTTAGAGGAATTTAGAGGGACAGGAGACAGGAATAATATGGAGGGATTAGTGAGGCAGGGAGGGTTAAGATCGGATTTGGGCCGAAGCTGGCTGTCCTACTTGCTGGTACAATCACGCTCCTGCTTTCAACGACAGCTACCACCATCCAGCTTGCTGCTGCAGGCCCTTGTTCCTGCCAGACCATGGCACTACCTGCTTACCTGTTGGCCAGCCTGTGCCGTCTGCCAGCCAGCCTGAGCTGCTTGTTGCCTGCCATGCCTTGTTTCATTTTTGGGTTATAACAGACAAGAAGACTTACCTCGTTGAGAAGCCACATGGGCCATTGGTCAGGTGATCTGCTGTGCACTGCTATGTGCTAATAGGCCCTGAGACCACCAAGGACACTTCATGTGTCGTGGCCCAGGGCCTCAATTGAAGGACTTTAGGTAATGGGGCTCGACCGGGAGGGGAGGAACAATAAACATCGTGAATTTTATAAACTTTATTGAGAATAAGGAAGGTACCCCCCCTGGAATATTCACCCCTCCCAACCACACTTTGTAAATATTGTAGTTAAAATAGTTCCGGATATAGTTGTGCAAGTGCGCGTAATTGAGAGAGAATGTGTAGGAATAGTAGATCGACACATTGGATTTAGGATGGACATTTTAATGATGTTACCCCCCCTCCCCACTCACTCAACTGTTCATTTTATTAAGTTGCATCCTGATCCGTTGAGTGTGGTAGCTCTTCCACAAGCCTTAACTGGATACAAAAAAAAAATTGGGGCAATACCCCTGCTGGGTGCTCACCTGGTAGAATAATGACACCGAGAAGGATTTCAATGTGGGACGGAATCAGCAAAATGTACCAATTAACCAATGTTACAGCAAATATCTATTTTGTGGGGCAACCCCCCCACCCCTCCAGAAAATCACCTTCGACCACGATTTTTTGAAATAGCGTGAACAATCTTTGGTACATCTTGGGTGATGAAGGCTGTGGTCAAGTTTCATCAATATTGTGTATGTGGTTTCTGAGAAGAAATCAAATACATATGTGGGGGTGACCCCCCCCCCGGTAGACCCTCTTAAACACAGATTTTTACCTCCGCCACCGAAGGTGAAGCAGGTTATGTTTTCACCCCTTCCTGTCTTTTTGTCTGTCTGTTTGTCTGTGTACATAATATCTCTAAAAGTTGTAGACGGATCCGGATGAAATTTTGTGGACACGTTCGGTGTATGACGAGGACGAATCAATTACATTTTGGTGAAGATCCGGATCCGGATCTGAGTACGAGAATCTTTCAAGTGATTCTTCACCATTGAGAGATGGGGACAAAAACAATATATAGCACAATATCTCAAAATGTTATGGAGGAATTTGGATGAAACTTGGTGGACAGGTTGGGTGTGTGACCATGACAAATTGATTCGATTTTGGTGAAGATCCGGATCCGACGACTAGAGTTGAGAGATAGAGTCAAAAATGATATAGTACTGTATGGCATGATATTTCAAAAATGTATTGGGCCCGATATGTTCTTGTGGATCAGGCATTACGTGGCGGCGGTATGCACTCCACCGAGTGCCCTTTTAGTTTAAATAGCGTGAACAAACTTTAGTACATCATGGGTGATGAAGGTTGTGGACAAGTTTCATCAGAATCGTGTGTGTGGTTTCTGAGAAGAAGTCACAAGTATTTGTGGATGGACGGACAGACGGACAACACGCCATCCCATTTGGTCCCCAGAACTACGTTCCAGGTGAGCTCGAAAAATCATGCTTTTTTATTCGTAGGTGTTCAACAAGTGTACAATATCTTATGGACGTTTCTAATGTATTGTAGGTTGCCAATAATGTACTGTCGATTAGAAAAGTTAAAGCTGGCGCTCTCAGCTAATTATATAATCCTCCCACCTTTGGTCAAACGTCAAGCCTGGACATCCAGTTCGTGAAAGACTTAGGCCAAAAATCCTTCCCAGATAAACGCCACAAAGTGAAAATGATTGTGGCAGTCAAAGTCGTAATATTTCTGACTACTATGTATTATGGCTATGAGAATACATAGTGTACTACTGTACATCTATATTTTTACAAGAATACATCGTATTCTTATAGCCTATATGTAGTAGTAATACTGTACTACTAGGTATTACTACTATGTATTATGGCTATGAGAATACATAGTGTACATATATTTTTTTTTACAAAAATACATCGTATTCTTATAGCCTATATGTAGTAGTAATACTGTAATACTATGTATTACTACTATGTATGCTTACTACTACAACTATTATGGCAGACTTTTTCACGTCTGTAGCATAACCAACCAGTTCACAATATCCTTCATCAAGTGGAGTAACTGTGGTCGCTTTATCGTCCACTTTGATAAATCCCTGCACTGCACAACAGGTCTCCTAAGACGACTTTACTGCTCTGATCACAATTTGCACCAGCATGGCGCTCCAGGTTTGTGGCAAGCCACTTGGCCAGATAGAGTATGTCGTTGCACGAGCAGTCCCAGGGGTTGTCGTTCAGCCATTGAACTTAAGCAACAATAACTTCACAACACTTTGACTGATTGATGTGCTAATTACATTATGATAAAACTTACTGTTCCAAGAAAAGATGGATGGTGTTTTATTGTAAGGTGAAATGTTTTCTTGAAAGATTTTCTTGAATTCATGATATATTACATACGTAGTTACATGGATAGGGGTAGGGGTGGGGAGGATCCAGAGTTGGATTGTGGTAAGAATCGCATGGACCGTGTTACCTCGTAACTTAGATGACTCTCGAAACAGAGAAAACGTCAGAGTAAGTAGTTTTGTAAAACTTGAACTGAGGAGGCAGTGAGCGTTAACTTTAAGACAGTATAGAGTAAGTTTGTTGTGTGAAACCTCCTTTTTTGAGCAAGGCCGGGTGATGACTTGGGCCCAAAGACACAACTGCAAAGCGCATCGTGCTTTCGGAGGACCAGCAGAGACTGTTTTGCTGGCGCATCGTGGGGTTAGAGGCGAACGACTTTTTATTGGGTCAGGGTCTGTCCCGTGAGGCGGGACAGCCAGGAAAATGGCACACCCACAGAAGTAGATGGCCAACGAGCGGATTTATCAAAGTTCATGAGAGCCGTAACCACCCTGAGTGCTGAAATTTTAGTTCTAGTTCTGGTGTTGGAGTTGGAGTTGTTTGTTTGTGTTGGAGTTTTTGGAGATGGAAAATGGAGTTGGAGTTCAACATGGGCTTCAAAGGGGGTAGCATACATCGACTTGCCATCCTGATCATGGGAAGCCTCATCCTGCTAAACCTGCCTGCACATCCACAATCTTTGTACAGGCTACACGTGCTTGCCTGCCCCATTGTTTAATGGGCCCATTACTTATTAGCGGGGCCATAGTTGGGTTTGGTTTTGGTGTTTCATTTCATTTAATTGTACATAGGTGCATGTGCCTCCCTACTCATTGTCCTTTGAGCGCCCGGTCTGTTTCTGACTATTTATTTATTAGCGTTTCCTCTCTCCCCTCCCATTTACCTTCAATTAACAATTTTAATTGCAAAGGAACATTTTCCCGTTTTCCTGCCTTCCTGCGTGAACACTGCCAGTTTTGGCTATATTTGGGTGAACCTTGAGAAATCCTAATAACTTTGGATGCAGTAACATCTTAAACACTGTTTGGGATCCATGGAGGTATTTGTGAGATGTCAAGTTCAGAGTGACTGTGGTAACAGACCCATATATATATATATATATATATATATATATATATATATATATATATATATATATATATAAAAATATAAAAATATATGAGAGAGTGAGAGAGTGAGAGAGTGAGAGAGTGAGAGAGTGAGAGAGTGAGAGAGTGAGAGAGAGAGAGATACAGTTGTGGGGGTAGCTGGAGGAATTTAAAATTTAGGATTGAATGGAGTTATTTGGTCCGTGTAGGAGACATCTCAATGAAATAAAGTAGGGAGAATGTCAGCTTAAGTGTTACGTGTCACCATATGGGGGGTGGTGTGGAGTTAATTAGATAGGGGTTAAGAATAAGTTCCCCCAGTTTATGATTGCCCCGCTGTAACCTATTCCTATGTTTTTGCATTTACAAGCGAGCCAGGCGCGCTGAGCAGACAGAAGCCCCGCCTGCATGGGTGACGGGTGAAATCATTCCCCCAAGGCTGATGAGTGATGGGCATGATGTGAGTGGCAAAAAGAAGAAGAGGGCGAAGGAGGCAGGCGATCAGAGAGGACAGGGAAGCAGCTCGTAGCAGGGAGCGAACACACAAGGTCGGTGTGAGGTTGGCAGTTGTAGTCATGGTAGAAATGTGGCTAGGATGGAGGATCTCGCTTTGCTCTCCTCTCCACATGAAGAAAAGGCTTTCCTTCAACGCATGAAGAAGATGGCACTATTCTCGTGTTTGTGCTGAGGCGATTTGACTCGTGTAGTGAAGCAGGACGCTGGCCATCGACCCTTGACTGGTCGTATGAGATGGGCCTCAAAACCTTGTGTATGTCACCGAAGAAGACAGCACCATTCTAAGCTGCATGGGGTCTCTGAGCCTTGGTGTTGAATACCGCTCACGAAATGCCTGATGAACGTTCCCGCTGAGAAAGAGTGGCTTGGCACCATTTTGCAGGCGTCAAAATGTGCAGAATGAAACGCCTCGATTCCAAGTTCCATAAACACCATCTCTGGACCAAGCTAAGTGACAGAATAAAGGAAGGACTTTCTTTTATTTCATTTCCTCTTGTCTGTATTTCAGTCTGTGTGTAGAGGCACCTCAACTTTAGGATTTATTTACTTCACATTATTATCGTTACCTTTTGAATTACACTTGTAAATATTCTTATCGTCATTAAATTCCGCGGTTATTTTGAGTCGATGTGCCCGTGTATTTGTTGTGGGGTTCGAGTATAACCCCCTCCCCCCCCTCCCCACGTGCTGTATATACATTTAGGACAGGGGGATTAACCTGGATCGCCAGCACCGCAACAATATATATTTTTGTGTCTGTAAAGATATATATATATATATATATATATATAATGTGTAAATGTATATATGTGTGTATGTATATGTATACAGCATATATTTATATTTATAGAAATATAGAAATATAGAAATATATACACACATTAGATGCACCTTCTGACTGTTATGGTGAGCATCACTGTGGATTACATCTCACACGGTAAAACCGCATAATCTGCAAAGAACAACCTCCGTCTGCCACCCAGACGATTGTTCCCGCTAATGCAAACCATTCAACCATAAGGCAGGTGATGTGATTGGTGGAAAATCAAAACATCAGGAGTGTGACGATCACTCCCCCGATCTTTATTGGACATAGTCCTACACCAAAGCATCACCTCCAACCCAGAGGCCTCAGCCCAGTGACTCTGTCAAACAGACAAAGATTACATGGTCACCATCAGTTAAACATCAACTGGAGCTGCCTATCCTGATTTTGGGCTTATTTAGCCTCATCAGGACGACATACAGATAAATGTCTTACCAATGATGACCCCATTCGTCGTTTATACATCAGATGGTTTGCATTGGCGTGAACCATCGGCTGGGTGGCAAAAAGGATGGACGGTTGTTCTTTGCAGATTATGCGGTTTTACCGTGTGAGGCATAATCCACGGCGATGTTCACCATAGCGCTTTTGGAAGATAACTTGAAGAATGTCAAATCTTTATTTTGAGGAGTGTAGGAGTTGGAGTGAGGGTGGGAGGGGTGATAGGGATTGAGCCTATGCGCAGATAGGATTTTAGGAGAGTTAAGGGTGAGGGTTGGGGTAAGGAGTCGCCAAGGGGTTTTGTAGCACATAGAGGAGGAGGGATCAAATTGATAACTTATGGCAACTCGGTGTTTGACAAACTTACGAAGCTCACCCGCCTGGAACTGGGTTCCAACCAGCTGCAAAGCGTTTCTGATCAGAAGGTTTTGGTTCACAAACTAGAAAATGCTGGCAAATCCAAATGCAGAAGAATTGTACTTGGACCTTTGTTACCACAGCACTCCTGCAAGCTATTCTTTACAATGTGTGAACAAAGATGGACAGGTAATGATGCAGAAAAAAAAACTACAAATTCTATGGATCACATAATATATGTAAAAAAATTGTGGATTTAAACAGATAGACCTGAAAGACAATTGTTACAAGTCAAATGATTATGACTGGAAAAAAGTTGTAAAGAAGGGGTGCTGGTCCGGGTTTCATTTAGGGTGAATCGAGTAATCTGTGAAATTGATTTGGGCCATCTATTTATGACGTACTTCTCTATCCAAGTCCTCTCATACTCCCCAACCAACTTTCCCCTCAATTATACTTTCACTTTATCTTATCACTTAAAAAAAAAATTGTTATTTCATTTGGTTGGCAGGATGGCTTCGATCCTTTGAGCTTTCACCTTTGAGCTGTCGAGACTGGGTTTGAATCTTGATCCAGCTATAAACTGTCATCCTGGTGTTTTGCAGCCATGGAAATGCATCAATCTGTGTGCCGTCGTTCGGGTGGATGTTAAACTGGACATTCCATCCAGGATTGTAACCCCAGCCAAGAAACTGCTTTGGTCGAACCAACACTGAATCGAGCATGATTCATTAATTTTTACTTAATCAATTTCTATTCACACTCCTATACATCATAAATCCATCCATCCATTGGGACCATACTCTGTGCAGCGCGTTGGTGCTGCCTACGCAGTCTCCTTGGTGATTGGGCACAATCCTGGACGGGTCGCCACTCCAACACAGGATACCAGCAAGCCACTCCAATACAGGCACTCATTTTGCCAACCTCGGAAGGATAACAGGCAGAGTCAACCCCACCTGGTATTGATTCAACAGCCGAGCAGGATTTGAACTCAGAATCCTAGGATCCCAAGCCCACCACCATAACCATTAAGCCAACACCAGGCATATATCATAAATGTATAGTGCCTAAAGTATTCAGTCCTGTTTTTAAAACTACCATTTTTTTTACACTTTATAAATAAAAAAATATAAGTTTGCTTCGAAGGAACTTCAATACAGGCAGAATCCATTAGGCCAATCAAGCCTGTGCAATGGTTGTCAACCTATGGCAATGTGTCCGTGCTCTATCCCTTTAAGTGCTGGGCATAAAGGAATGGAGCAGCATAAACATTTAAAAAATCTTTGGTATGATTCGGCCGGGTTCGACCCACCAACCTCCCACACTCAGAGTGGACGCTTTAACGGAGTTTGGTGAAATAAATGATGTCCTTAGAAAATGGTCTTGACTCCTTGCCCATTTGGTGTTCTTCAGGGTAACTTATCATGATTTGTACAGCCATTGAAGACAATATTTACAGGAATTTTTCAGGACAAAAAAGTTGCTTCCAGGTATTTTAACACATGTTTTATGTACAAGTTATATTGGATTTTCCAATGTCGCCTGAAGATATATAAATATTTTTTTAAAAATCAATCGTTTGAGCTACTGCGTTATTTGATGGAATCAATCAATATAGATGAATGTTTGGATTAGATTCGGGAAGACAGGCAATGAATATAAACGAAATACAACTGAACTATAAATACCTGTTCTGAAGCCAAAAAGTTTCCTAATGCGGGAGTTGGACATCATTTGCAATCACATGTGACACCATGTTTTGGTGATTGACACCCCTCACGAAACTCCTTCCTGCGCTTTGCCCCATATTCCAAATATCAAATGTCTTCTCACAGACCCTACTTCTGGCTTTGTGAACAGACTCCTTCACAAGCCAATACTGGTGGTCGATGTGATTTCGTTATGAGGAATTCAATAGCAAAGCTTTGACATTCTTCAAATCATCTTCCAAAAGTCAAATTATCTTTACAATTGGCAGTGCAGATGCTAATTAGATACTTCCTGCTTAAACGGAACTTTCTGTAAACACTTGCATAAGTTATGCATGCTGCTTGAGAAACCATTTTGGCTGGCTTTGGTCAATTCTTGGGGGAAGTTAAAATTGGTAAAGTTCTCTTGCAGCGGAATTAACAATTCCAACCAGGAGTATCGCAGATTATTTCTAGTTGCTAAATTTTCTCGATTTTTTTCCAGGACTTTCAAGGACTTGGACAAGTTTTCCAGGACTTTCACGGAGTTTTAAGGACTGTGTTAATCCTGGTTATTAGACTCAGTCTTTCTCAATTGGATGGGGGAGTCGATTGCAATTGCCTTGTGTGTTAGTAAGTGAATGTGTGGGTCCGCACTCAGATATACCCAGGCGAGGCTCTGCAGTGTTAAAGTCTGTCTTTTTTGCTGTTGGTTCAGGTCCAAAGTTGTCTCAAATAATTATATTTCATTATTATGCCAAAGTAATCTATGTTTTAAAACTATAATTGTTTTTATAATGACCCTTGTGTGTTGGTCTATCCGGTTGTAAATGGCATACAGTTTAAATCTTCACCTCTCTTGGCCATTTGCACATAACCAGTGTGGGACATATGATAAAAGCTCGGAAGACATGGTATATTCAGGTGTTGCTGAATTGTGTACCTGTTCTGTTGTTAATCTGGAACAAAATTTGACCCTTGTTTCCGTCGACTTGATGGAACGCTTCAAACCACAGATTGAGTTCTCTAATGACCAGTACCTTGGGCATCGATCGGTGGGGACAGGGAACATGTCCTCCCTACACCTTTTCGAGGAGGGTTGACAACATATCAATCCCCCCCCCACCACCACTCTTGTGGTTGAAAAATAACGAATGTGTATATACTCACAAAGGATTATGAAACAGCTTTCTTTGCAATTGATTTCATACATTGTATGAAGAGTTTGAATGAGCAATGAATTACTTAGTGAGTGAAATATTACTGATTATAGTTTTGATGGAACATTATTTATATAAATGCCATAGGGCCCAACCATAATTAATTATTTTTTCCGCATACTACTCCATAACACGTGCAAGTTGATAATACTTGAGGGCTTGTCACGTTACATAATAATAATAATAATAATAATAATAATAATAATAATAATAATAATATTTATTGTCCCGTATCCAGGGAAATTCCTTTTTGGTGACAGCGTAAGTTGAAACATCATGAAAAAACATACGACATAAAACACCAAAAGGAAGAAGAAAACGTTAAAAAATATATGGAAGATGGACTAAACAGCAAAATGGCCCCCCTTACAGATGGACTAAACAGCAAAATGGCCCCCCGACAGATGGACTAATGGACTAAACAGAATTTGAATTTAACACTCGAGTGGCACATAGTACAAACGAATTTTTGAAAATGTTGTTCGTCATCAGCCGAGCAGGGAGGCGTCTCCTTGATGGCAGTTTTTCAAAAAGTCCGTTCAAGAAGTGACTTTCATCGGTGCATACATACATTGTCTTCCTTTTCAATGCTCGCAAATATAGAGACTCCATGCGAATCATCATCATTATGAAATACACAATTTGGTGTCTGTCTTTGGTCGATAAATTTGCTCATTAGTTATCCAATCTCAACCAAACTTGTCAGTCAGACCAAAGGTCCATAATAACTCGTAAGACAAAGATTGTAGGGACTTGTTTCCCCCACTTCCAGCCCATCTGCCTGCACCACATCAATACCAGACCAATTTATATCACAAAAGAAAAATGCAATTTTTTTGTAGTCAACCCAACATCAACCACTCACCAGCCCTTGATGAGACCCCCACAAACAACACTCCACACAGATGCACACAATCACCCATCCATGCTCAAGCTACCTAAAAGTCCTGCCAACATCCCTATACTCCTCTATTTCCATCATTTCCAGATTTAACGTATCTACTGCTTTTGCTGCCACTACCTTTCCAGAGAAACCATTCCATGCATTAACTACTCTCTGAGTGAAAGACCCCTGCCTTACTACCGTCTTAACTCTCCTCTTCCTTTACTCTCAGGCTATGGCTCCTGGTCTTATCACTACCTACTATGCTGAACAATTGTTCTTCACTTATATTGTCTATACCCTTCATTATCTTAAATATCTCTATCCTATCACCTTGTAACCACCTCCTTTATAATGTATAAAGCCCCTTCTCCTTCAGCCGCTCCTCATAAATGAGTCGAGCTAAGTCCGGAATCAATCTCGTAGGCCTGCACTGAACCCTCTCGATATTCATCTTGAGCTTTGGCGACCAAAACGGCACATAATATTATCGACCTAAATACAACCTAATACCCTGTTTGCTTTCTCTATAGCTGCCTGGCATTGTCCTGTCTGCTTACCCCCCAGTTTCTATTGTTGCGGGGCCAGGTTTCGGTGACTAGCACGACCACCAGATGGAACAGTAGAGTCGGCTCCACCGATCACCCGGAATGTATAGGTCATCACCCCGGATAACTCCGGAGCCGACGGATCCCTTATCAGACCGAAGTTCACCAATAGGTCGACCACGTGGGGTCGGGTCGATTGCCAATTTCAATTTACCTAAATGCCCACGTCGTCCAAATTACCAGGGAAATTCACCCTCGACGATGCTCGTACGGAACGAGACACTAGCGTGCTAGAACCATGTGCGATCCGAGCGGATGATCACCGAGATCCATCGGTCCAAATGTCCCTTTACAGCGGCAACAGCCTGGCTAATTCTCCAACACGCACCGTGTTAAACCAATAAAAGAAACACAAAAACGAACTGATACATTTAACACATGGCTTTATTTATAATAGGTGGGGAAGGAGGGGAGCACATAAGGGCAGAGTTATCCAAATATTGATAAATGCAGTCAATGTAGAAGCCAAAAGCACTTAACAGTTGCTACTTATAGACGGGCCCACACACAGAAATGGACCCCAATGGTCTTTATTGAAGTCTTCCAGCTCGAGGAAAGGGAGCTGGAGACCAGAGCCTGCGCTTGGACCTGTCCACCTCGTGTGGTCTTCGAAGATCCGGCTCGACGGGACTCGAACCCGCAACACGATGCCACCCCAAGCATCAGGGATAGAGGAAAAGCGTCGGACGCCAGGTGGACGAGACGAGAGATGACCCGAGCACTGCCAAGCCGACCAGACCAGATGAGTCGATCTCCGGCACCTCAAACCCGATCGCTACCAAGCCGACCAGACGAGTCGATCTCCGGCACCTTGAACCCGATCGCCCAACCCAGACGCTGTTTCCAAGGCCCTGGCGTTCCTTATATTGCCTTTCTCCTGCGGGCTGGGGTGTCGTGGGAAGGATCGCCGTCTGAGACGTCTCGCCTCCCATTGGTCCGGGGTTCGTGGGAACGTCGGTGTCTGAGATGTCTCACGCCTCCAATTGGTCGAGAGGCTGTGGGAAAGTTTGCCGTGTGAGACGTCTCGCCTCCCATTGGTCCGGGGTTCATGAGAAAGTCGATGTCTGAGACATCTCGCCTCTCATTGGTCGCGGGGAACATTCCATCTCTCTGGGGCGGAGTCGGAGCTCTGGTGGCTGAGGAAACTCCGCCCACGTACGTGGTCAAATGCATGTAGACAATGGCGTCGGTGTGAGGAAGCGAGGTGAAGGCACGTTGTTGTAAACGAATCTCCGCAGCGCACACACGTAATTCCCGTTAGACACAGGTAGGGGGCCCTAACTATAAACACACACTTACCGATATAACTGTTCTATAGGGACCCTGGCTGTTGTGTGCGATGGGTTCCAGATTCGTAACACTATTACCACATCCAGATCCTTCTCCTATGTGGCATGCACAAGTGAAAACCTTCAAAAACGTTCATTTCATTTTCACGAATACTTAACAGTCTTTGAACACACAAGTGACTTCACTCAAGACCTACAGGACTTGACAAAATATTTGAATTTTTCAAACAATCTCAAAGAGCAGCTCATGCTACATGCAACCTGAATATCAATCCAGAGTTCAAACCTCAGGCTTGATGGTAAATTCAGGATATTGCAGAATATTAATCTCCATCCATCCATCCGGACCATACTCTGTGCAGAGCGTTGGTGCTGCCTAAGCAGTCTCCTTAGCTATTCGTCCAGAGTATGATTACACTATTAGTCCACACAACGCTGGACGGGTCGCCACCCCGACCCAGGATACCAGCATGCTGGTACTCATTTTACCAACCTCGGAAGGATGACAGACATAGTCAAACCCACCTGATATTAATTCAACAGCCAGGGGGATTATGAACTCAGGATACTGGGATCCAAAACCCACAACCATAACCATATTAATCTCCAGTTAATTGTTTATACCACACTTTCCATATAGGTTGGATTTACAACACAAAACCCACGCCAATGTTTCCTGTTGGCATCATGAACTTCCACTGGAAAGGAAAACTTCAGCTTTTCCCAGCTGGGCCAGTCCCAGGGGTTTTCTTCCAGCCGTAGATCTTTAATATTCTGTAGATTATCAAAAGCTTCTTTAGGAACGCCCAAGATTGGTTAAAATGAAACACGAAAGTCTCTGTATTTCAGTCACCAAAAATTGAACAATTTATTTCATAAATTTAATCGAAAACAACTGACTTATAAATCCTTTTTGTTGAACTGATTACTTTGCAACTTCCCAATGGGTGAATGCTGCAGACGCATGAAAATCATAAAACATAATCACGTGATGTATTTTTAATTAATTGTACATGACTCGGATTACTTGTTTAAAGTTGGGTATAGATTATGGTGAAGACTTGAATTCTTATAATTTTATCTCTGGCATGATGGTACGTAAGCAGCATACTTGCATTTCATTCGTCTAGTACGCTTTCGATTCCTGACCCGACTGTCGGATTGGTGCTTTGCAAACAGGGAGTTGCGTCACAAAGTATGTCGTCCCTTGAGTGAATGTCAAGCAACAAGGTGTCTGTGTCCTTTCTGCGAGCATTAGCTGGTCTACAGTGAAGATCTGACATCTTTTGTGAATAGTAGGTGAGCTTTTGTCAGCACCCTGAACAAATTACAAATTCCTACCCAAATCAGCCTGAAAGTCGAAGCTTCGACCTGGCCAACCAGTTCGCGAAAGACTTGGGCCAAAAACTTTAACCGGCAGAACCTCAAAAAGGTGAACATATTCAAGCCCACCCATTTAATGGCTCCGATATTAAAACATAATCAGAGCCATTAAAGTAGTCGAAGTAGTTGTCGTCGTCGAAGCTTTGTCTTAATTTTGTTCTTCAAAATAGAAGCAAATAAAGCCATAATGACAACTTCTGCACAGGAATTGATATCTGGAGTTTGAACAAAAGTGGGCAAAGAAAGACGCGTTTTATTTCTTTATTTTTATTGTAATTTCATATTGTCTAATATAAGGTGTAATTTACTCCTATAATACTAAACTGTATAAAAGAAAAGCTGATGTAAAGCATTTAAGCATTCCCATGCTGCAAAGCAACCCCTGGGATTGCAGCTGTAATGATATTCTCTACCTGAGAGATTGGGGAAAGGCAAGTGACGGAAGGTGGAAGGGTTTGAGTTGGTGAATTATGAATATGGCAAAGTTCTCCTTGTAGGCTTTCAGACATATCTAGTGCCTCTCACTAATGGGGTGCAGTGAATGTGTGATAACATCTGGAAGGAGGTGGGGGGGGCTGATAATGTAATTGGGGTGGTGTGGGGTGTGGCAGGGGGTGCTGATGAAGGCTTAACCCTTTGAACCCGAGCGGCCGTTTTACCAGCTGCTATTCAAACCTCCTTATACCCGAGCGAATTTTTCTCCAGGGAGCCCGGGGTAGGAGAGCCGAAATTTCCAAGGAGCTCAGAGTTCAAAGGGTTTAGGAAGGTTTCCCCACAATCACGTGAATATTCACGAAATTGGTCGCTGACAAAACACGTTAATTGTTCAAAAATAAAAGTATTGGCCAACTAAAAGTGGATATGAAAGAATTTTGTTGGAAAAAAAAAAATCATTTCAAATCGGTAGACAAAAAAAGATGGACAAAACAACACAATTTCATTTACTTTTGGATAGACGAGATTTTGCTATTTTTGACGGCATTATTGATGGCCACACAAAACATTAAGCCATATATTGCTTGGCAGTCAACTTGAGATTACATGAAAGAAAATTATATCACATGCTTTCTGAAAATTATCCAGTTAACTTGGTACGCAAAGACGTGCCCAACTTCTGGTGACATTCTCAAAAACACATCCCGATCCTGCACCGCTTCCTGAAGCTCTGGTAGAGACAGCTTCGTTGCAGCCTTTACCCCATCCATCCAATGCTACCAGGTCTACCTCTTTCTCTTCTTTCCACAATGGTTGATTTCTCCACACTTTTTCGTTTTCTACACACGTGATGTGTCCGAAGTATGACAGTATTTATTTTTGCATGAGCGCGTCTCATAACATATGGTGGTCTACTTTCTTCCAGCACTGATTTGTTTGTTCTTCTTGCAGTCCATGATATTTTGAACATTCATTGCCAACAGCACATTTCAAAATTGTCAATCTTCTTTCTTTCCTTTTCACTGTCCATGACACATCCATACATTGCTAGTATGTGTGTCTATATATATATATATATATATATATATATATATATATATATATATATATATATATATATATATGTATATAGTTGCGGGCCGGGGGTTCGGGTGAGAAGACCACGAGGTGGGGGAAGCTATCTCGGTTCCCACCAAACTCCCCGGAATTGTAGGCCGTCGCACACGGATAGCTCCTTGACGTGGCGGGACGCTTAACCGACCATGAACGCCAATAACTCAACCGCATGGTCCTCCCATCTATGGTCCTCCCATCTATGGGTTAATCGGGTTACCAAATTCATCACGTGGTTTAATTACCGGGGAGCACGCCCTTGGTACACTTTGTTCGAACCGGATCACTCTACCGGACCGGATCACTTTACCGGATCGGATGCAGCCGAGCGACACTGCCAAAGATGTACCGGCTTAAAAAAAGGGATCGTTGGGAATAAAGTCCCGGCTAAGCTAGGATTCGGACCATGCTGGATCAATGAAAGAAACCACAAAGACGAGCTGGGAACATTCCTAATAATCATTTATTTACAGTGGGCGAGGAAAGGTATGTGGTACGATAAATATTTATTGGGATGTGTTGTGCAGAGATAGGGGAGAGAGGTGTGGTGCAGAAAATAAACAGGCAACTTACACAAGGGGACACAGAGCAGACTTAACACGAAATTAATAACAATAATAATGATAACGATCTTCTGCAGTCTTACTTAAGCAGACAGACGCGAGCATACACACACACGCAAACACACAGACACAGAAAACCCGATGAAGAGGAAGTTTTGCAACAGGAAATGAGGGGAGTTGAGGCTACGTTCTCTGTACCTTTGTGCTTGATAGCACGATGCACCACCAATACGTTTTGGGGGTGGGGGGGGGGGATGCGGTATAGTCCATACCGCATCCATCGTGTTAAGTCGCATCGCATCCACTATGGATGGTACCGCATAGATGCGGTGCCATCCATAGTGCGGTACCCGACAGTGGGCGCATCGTCTCTGGCTTCAGCCGCATGTGTGGAGACTGTGTTCGGAAAGGAGGAGCTTGAGTCAAGAAGGGGTGGAGTCCCAGAGTACGAGGGTGGAGTGGTAGGCAGGACCAGGTAGGTCTGTGGGGTTGATGTTGTGTGGGCGGAGATGAGGAGGCGGAGTCCAGCCAGCAGGAGGCTGGTCGTGGCGGTGTCGACGAGGCGAGGTGAGAGCGTGAAAGAGGCGGAGAAAGAGAAAAGAGACAAGAGAGAAGCAAGAGCAGAGGCAAGAGAGAGGCGGAGGGACTGCTCCGGCCTTTATGGGACCTGCCGCGTGGGAGAGGGGCCACCCAGAATCGAAACATCATCACCTGAATCGAGCACTCTGATTGGCCTCAACCCCTCACGTGGCCCGCTAACTTGGGCCGGAAACCGCCTCACTTCGTTTCCGGCAAGGCCATCCCAGACAGAGAACATATTTCGCTCTAACCCCACGACATGACACGAATCGCCCACACCGAAATTGGCACGTGAATCGTCCTGCAAAAATCCCCGGGCCGTGCCCGGGCAACCGGTCGAGTGTCCCGCATGCCCGCTCGGGCGTTCGACCAGCGTCGATCAACGCGCTAGCTCCGCGCGCACCAACGTGGCCCGCACACGTGGCCTGCACTGTACATTCCCCGGCTCGATCGCAGCTTCGCTGGTCGTAGAGACGAGAAGACGTTCACCATCCGTGGGGAATCCACTGCTGCCAGCGAGCGCCGAAGGTACATTGCCATGGATAAATCCTTGCACGTTTCATGAGCGGCGTACTTGTCTGTCTTCGACCACATTCCATACAGTGCGCGTGGTTTGGCCATTACGCATGTGGCCAGCGCTTGCGTTCACACGACTCCACTCGCGTGTGCGCGGGGCGAACACCAATATGTGTCGGATATTGAGGTTGAAAAGGAACAGGCCGCTTCTACTCCACACACTCATATCCCGCCCAACATGGCGTGGAGTCGTCTTTATCGGCCTCCGTACGTGTTTCGTGAAGCGTGGGCGCCGTGCTGGCTGTGTTTCCTGTGTTGTGAATAACACCTTCGTGCAGCCTCTTAAGAGGTATTCATTCGTTTGCCTTTTTAATGCAACCGTCAATCTTCCCCAGATCATCGGAAGCTCGAGTTGATTATCTCGCACTGCCAAGCGCACTACATGACTTGCCACACACGCCGGCCCCAGGGCTCGCCCGGGAACGAGGATCTCTGTGCAACAGTTCCCTCACAGTGGTGCCGCATGCGCTGGCCTCCATGAGGCGCCACCTTACAGCGAAGGCGCACGTGGCTGATTTACCTCAGGAATAATGAGACGAAAAGACGAGTAGGGACGAAAAAAAAGGAGAAAATGATTTAAGCAACCGTAGCTAGTAGATCGTTGCAACGCACTCCCTTGTTGTCCCGCTAAACAAAAGGAAAGGGACTATCTACACGTATAATAATGGGAAAAACTGTCTTTGGACACCTATCTGCTGTATGCATGCTGTTCCGAGAACCGCAACAATATATATATATATATATATATATATATATATATATGTATATATATATAAATATATATATATATATATATATATATATATATATATATATATATATATATATATATGTATATATGAAAATATATTGTTGTGGTCCCAGGGTCAGGAGTGAGATGATCACGAAGGGGGGTGGGGGGGAACTACCTCGGGTTCCCACAAGACTCTGTAATCGCAGGCCGTCGCACACGAATAACCTCGTAACGCGGCGGGTCGCTAATCAACCGTGAACGCCAATAACTCGACCACGTGACAGGGTCCTCCATCTAATGGATACCGTTTGCCTAATGGTCATGTGATTTAATTACCGGGGGGACACGCCCTCGGTACGCCTTGTTCAAACTGGATCATCTTGCCGGATCAGATGCAGCCGAGCGTAACTGCCCAAGGACATACCGGCGAGAAAACAGATCGTTGGGGGATAACGTCCCGGATAAGCTAGGATACAGACCATGCTGGACCAATGAAGGAAAAAATGAAAACGAGGTGGGAACATTTCTACACAAAGCATTTCTTTACGATTAAGTAAGGAAAGGTATGTGGTACAGTGAATGGGGGTTATTATTATGTCCAGCAGGGATAGCAAGGAATCCGTGGGGCGTGACAAAAGGTAAGCAATTTCCAAAAGCAGACACAGAGCAGACTTATCCCGTTAAAACTTCTACAATCTTAACTTATGCTACGACAGGTGCCATCACACACACACACACACACACACACACACACACACACACACACACACACACACACACACACACACACACACACACACACACACACACACACACACACACACACACACACCTGAGGAAGATTTGAGAGCCAAAAGGAAAGAGAGCAGATGAGGACTAATGGCCTCGCAATACCTGGCACGGTCGGCCGACCAACACAACCCAGTTTGCTGTGGGGGAGGTAAGAGGGAGAAATACTGGTGTCTAAGGTGTGGGAGTGGGAGGTGTGGTTTGGTGCAATATGGGGGGAGTGGTGTCATGCCAGAGGAAACTGTGATTGCGAATCAGTAATGGATGCTCTTTTGTGCATCCAAATCGGACGAGATAGAGGGGTGGAAAGAGAGAGAGGAGAGAAGATGCGTGAGGCAAAAGATTCCTAGCTTAGTCGTGTATAGGTCTGTGAGTGGAGCATGTAACTCCATGGGACGCTCTGCATGAGCGTTCCCACCTCAACAGTCAGCACGTTATCTCCTGCTTAGTCATTTTATCAGGGCTCATGGAAACGTGTGCTTCGCACTGGTCCCAGCGATTGAGAGGGTGAAGCAGACAGGCAAAAAAGAGGGCAAGACAGGCAGGCGAAAAGAGGGTGGACGGCTTCGCGATGTGCCTTTTATAAGCCCTGGATGAAGGGTGTGATGACGACCCGAAGCGAGATGCCGTAACCTGAATCGCACTTCCCCATTGGGTCACAGCGGTCCAAGCCACACGCTGCCAGGCTCCTGGGGCCGGAAACAGTCTCATACGCACATCCAACATGACAAGGCCCTCCTGGCTCTTCCCACGACCTGGACCTGGACCGCTCTTCCCACGACCCCCCCCCCTCGCTGCCCTACCTGCTGTGTTGTGGCGACTGGATGAGGGTCATATCAATCCGGCGTGCCCATTCGGAGCACCCCTGGCGAGATGTGGTTGGTGCTGCTAACGTTCTTGGCTTGTACCCACACCACGCAGTCCGAGTAACCTAAGCCACGCCTCTGTTTAGTGGTGAATTGTTTAGTGAATAGAAATGACTAGTGGGAGGCTGCAATCTGCTTCGAGAGGAACTGGCTGCTGTGTGAGTTGGCGATCGACTTTATGAGGTCATCGACAGGTTCAACCTGTGTCTAACCACGGAGCCTCTGTCCTTACTCACCTCATGGCTCGACGACGTCTTGTAATCCCGTCGATCCGCCTGCGGAGCCCAACACCCCAATTTGGCCTGATCTGGTGAACAGGCCAGGCCTGGATTTGTATGCTGAACCTTTTGAAGGGCCAGCTGGAGCACACCGTGGATCTTTCGCTCTTGTGCAGTCGACCTCGCGGGGTCTCAACGCACCGAGACTGTGTGCATGAGGGGAGCGACAAAAGGACGACGCCGCAATCTTGCCGGCGGTGTGCTCGAGCCGGGTGCTCGAATCCGTTGACATCGGCTTGTCACGAGCCGCTTTCGTGCCTTCGACACTTTTCTTCTCGTCCATGAAGCATCACCAAGTACTCTGTGTCTTGTCTGCATGCTGTCCGTGTCTTGCCTGCATGTTGTCTAAGGTTTATCTCGCTAGGGTTCCCTTCGAAACCCATAATCCGTAGCTCCCTAGTTAAGAACGGGTTATAGATTAATTATTTCATTGTCGTGAATACTTTGCTTGTGTTGTGTTCCCCGATGTGTCCCCAATAAATCTGGCTGAGTTATATGAGATTTGCCGCCTTGAATTTATTCGTGCCGCGCCGAGGAACGATCCACTCGATATGGATATAAAACCCAAACGGGCGACTGACTGGCAGACTCCGCTCGGACTCTGACAAATCCAGTCTGTAGCCGGGGTCTATTCCCCCAACTGGCAAGGCACAGGTGTACCTTGGTATCGTGATCTGAGCCGCGTAGCCCGAGACCTGTGCCGAGCCAGCCGGCGTTATAACCCCCGGAGACGGCGGTGCTGTTAAAGGCCCAGTCACACCTTGACGATTTAGCCAGCAATGGCAAGGTATTAAAATGTATGTAAAACGCTGGCTTACGTTTAACTTTTGATGTTTTTTTTAAAGATTCGGACGTATTCATAACGACTTGGTCTTATGCATAATGTATTAGTAACGGACACAGAACATTTCGTTGTGTTATAGCTAACTTATGCCAACGAATGCTGAGCCTGTTGTTGGCGTTCACAACCTATGCCCAACGATAATCCAACTTATGCATAGCGTTGCACGCATCGCCGACGATGACGTGACGTAGCTTATTAAAAGGCTGCCGCACAACGATTCAAATCATAACCGCCGCAGAAATGGAAGTGTCAACATCGCAGTCACACCTTAGCGATCTTGCCAGCGTATGCTGACCTCTGAAAAATGCGTCTAAAATGCTAGCGCACGTCGAATACGGTATGGGTAAGTTTGGTATACGTGAATAGAACGCTAAAGTACGCTATCATACGTCGTATTAAGTGGAGTACGTCTTGTAATTATAAACGTGTTAAACATTTTACGACGTACTTGCCTTATGCCTCACACGTTCCGCATGCGATGGGAATAAGTTGTACGCACGATATGCGAACGTTGGCACACGTCGACAAAAGTTACTTGTAAGGTGCTCATAAGTCGAAACACTCAAGGTAATGGTTAGCGTCAGTGTTCCAGACTCCCTGTTTTTTTTTTATTCTATTTTTTTTTCTTCGGTATGACGGTGATTTCGACACTTCGATTTCTAGTGCGGTTATGATTTAAATCGTTGAGCGGCAGCCTTTTAATTATATTACATTATAACCGCACTAGAAAGCGAAGTGTCGACATCCCCGTCATACCGAAGAAAAAAAACAACAAAAAAAACAGGGAGTCTGGAAGACTGACGCTAACCTTTACCTTGACGCGTTTCGACTTATGAGTACCTTACAAGTAACGTGTGTCAACGTGTGTCAACGATCGTGTAACGTGCCTACAACACGTTACTCATAGGTTAGAAATAAGTTTCGGGTACGCTAAACATTACCTCGACGTGTTTCGACTTATGAGTAACTTACAACTAACGTGTGTCGACGTGCGTCAACGATCGCGTAACGTGGCTACAACTTATGGCCAGCGTTATGCGAAACGTGTGAGTCAAACGCTGGCATGTCTTAAAATTTCAAGCATGGAAAATTTGAGGACAACTGAAAAGTACAACATTTAAAGCCAGCGTACTACGACGTATGGCAGTGTTTTTCAGCGTGCTCTCAATGTTATCAAAACTTACCCATAACGTATTCGACGTGTACCAGCGTTTTACACAAATTTTCCAAAAATCGGCATAAGCTGGCTAAAACGTCAAGGTGTGACTGGGCCTTAAGTGACGCCGAATCTTCAACATTTGGCTGTCAAGAGTAGGGTGCGAATCCCGACACCGCTAAATCCTTAACAATATATATATATATATATATATATATATATATATATATATATATATATATATATATATATATATATATATATATATATATACACACACACACACACACACACACACACACACACACACACACACACACACACACACACACACACACACACACACACACACACACACACACACACACACATTGTGGAAGAATAGAAAGCTGACATTTCTTGGATGATTGTGTCAAGTCGTTCCAAGAAAATTTTCAACCCGACTCATACCCTTGACTTATTTTCCTACATCTTTTAACAGTTCTATAAAGCTATGTTATCAGTTTTTTTTGTGTGTTACCAGTACAATGCACCTTGTGGACCTCCTCTTCTGTTCAACTTGTTTTTGAAGATTGTTGCAGATTTGAAATTATTTTCTCAATAATTTCCCAATTCCCTTGAAATATCTACCTCTTAATTATTTACTACACTTACACTACTCTCCATAAATCCTAACACTTGGTTCTACTTCCAACTTATCCATATAAACCACAAGTTTGACTGATGCTGCTGCCTTTGAGGGGAGGCTGCTTAGCTTGTTGTAGTCGAGCTCCAGCTTTTTAGTGTCCGCGGGGATATTGCTGGGAATGGCTGTGAGTCTTTGATTCGAGAAATTTAATTGTAGAAAAGGTTATGAGTCAGATGTAATATTGTCGACCAAATAAATTTGAAATATGTCATCAAAATACTTTTAAAGAATATTTTTCAGGTTAGGTTTTGGTACATTTAAAATACAATTACATGAGATTCCTAAGGGAGCAGCTGAAGGGTTGCGTGGGGGGGGGGGGTGTTGGGAGGGAATGGGATCACGTGTACCTGCGCACCATGCAGACGGCAGTTTGTTAGTATCCTTATTGTATAACGGTCACAATTTTTCCCACGTCATTGGAGGGTTGGCTGGGGGAAGGTCTTTTCTTTTTTTTGGTATACCAAGTCGAGGCTCGTGTAAGAACTAATACACAGAACATATAACAAGGCAGGAGATAAGAGCGGCTGGAGAGAGAAGCACAAAATAGTGGGGAACAAAAACAATAGGAGATCTGTGGAAGGCAGTGGGATGGGGGCAGGGTACACGGGGTAAACAAGATGGTACTACAAGGACTTTCAGGAAGGAAAACAGAGAATTTGAAGAAAGTAAGTTTGGGGTGGATTAACGGGGTTAGTAAAGATCAAGATTTTGGATGGGGGAAGATTTGAGAAGGTAGTGAACAGCTATTTTGAAGACCTCGAGGGAGGAGTGGGATTGAAGAGAGTGTGGGAGTTTGTTCCAGAGGTGGGAAAAAATAGGAATGAAAGAGTGAGGGTGAGCAGTGATACTTGATTTTGGCAATTTCACTATAAGGGGGTTTTTGGCAGACTTTGACCGCCATGCTAAATAGTAGAGGGGACAGATCACAGACAGAGCAGGGATGGGGTGGTGGGGGGGGGCATGGCCAGAGAGGAGACGGTATAAAACAAAAAGACCAACGACCTACCTCCGGTGAGAGAGTGAGAGACCCAAAGACTCAGCTTCATTGTGGGAGATACCAATGATCCTAAAAGCCTTGGTTTCTACAGCGTGAAGTCGAGCTACGTGAGGCAGGAGCACCAGCTCAGAGGGGAGAGCAGCACTCCATCAGACTGCGGAGAAAAGCTTTGTAAGTGGATTGAAGCTCAGCTGTGCCAAGGAAGGACTGTGTACAATGGAGGATGCCCAGTTGGCGATTGGCTTTGGAGGCCAGCTTGGAGATGTGGCTTTCGCAGGAAAGATTGTGGCAGAGACCGGAAAGCTTGAATGAAAGGACTTCTTCAAGGGAATTGTTGAGAAAGTAGATGCGGGTGAGGGGGGGTTCCAGACGGTTCTTTCGGAGAAACATAGTGAGGGTATGAGATTTGTCAGGATTGAAAAAAGTCTGTTATGAACCAGCTGGCCAGGCCTGATGTTCCACTCAGGTTAAGGCAGGAAATTGTAATTTGTTAATGGTGAAACCGATAGCTCACCTGCTCTTCATGAAGGACACCATGGGATCTTTAAAGTCCACGAACTAATGCTGGAAGACGGGAAGGCAGCTTAACATCCTTCCAAGAAATGGCACACATTGATGAATCACCCTGCCTGTGAATCACCGGGATGATAGCTAG
>NC_140975.1:55500814-55660814 GCF_056783735.1 Eptatretus burgeri | reverse complement strand
AATCATTGAACTGTCATATTAAACACACACCTCCCAGAGATGCCCAAAATATCAAGTATGTCAGAATTGGACATATGAACATTTTTAGGAGTCGGATCTGCAGCTAAGTTCAATTCTGGAGCTTAAATTTTGTAATTCGACTGAGTTTAAGAGTTTACAGAAGTTATGGCATGTGCGGAAATGAAATAAAGCCACGAACGCTGGTGTCTCGAGGAATTTATAAGCATTGCAATGTTTCCAGCGATTCATAGGCATGATGAACAGGCATTGGATAATATGAGTGAGGAAAGCGAGAAAAAAGGACCTTTATGTTGAAGAAATCGTTGCGGCCTGTTCTAATTCAAGGCATGGTTGAGCAGGCCAAAAAACATGGCTGCTTCAGCCTCCAGCGAGGTAACCCAGGATGCACCTTAAGACCCCATTAAGAGTGAGGTGGCCTAGGATGCGCCTGATAAGGATACAATTAAATAAGGCTGTTAATTATTTTCAAAAGGGGTGTTTTAATTAACCCAAACACCCAATTTTCACTCCTGCACTCCCTTGGAGTTCCCTTCTATGCATGCAAAGTTTCAGACTGCTCGGTTTCATGGTTTTGGAATTATGTGGGAGACAGACACTGCCACACTGACACATACGCACACATTGCCATCTATTATTATGGATAGATTTTGGTGATGGCTGGCAGGATATGCTACAGAGCATTCTATTCAGGTGTGCGCACTCGCCTTTGAGCTGTCTCACCTGAGTTCAAGTGTCGACTCAAATATAATCTGTCATCTTGGTGTATCACTGACATGTGAGGTATTAATGTGTGTGCTGTCCCTCTGAAGGACGTAAAAGCGGAGCACCCATCTACCAGCATTGCTCGATGGTTGACTTTAAAGATCCCACGGTGTCTTTTACAAAGAGTAGGAAGGTTATCACTGGTACCCTGAACAAATTGCAAATTGCTTTTCCAATCACCTGTGCTCCAATGTCAGGCCTAGCCATCAAGTTCGTGAAAGAATTTGGTCTAAACGTTCTCCAGCCGTTTACACAAGAAAGTGGAAAAAATCGGTGCCATTAAAGCAGAAAATATCCTTATAATAGTGGAAGAATAGAAAGTCGACCTTTCTTGGATTCTTGAGATTGTCATGAAACAAGAATATCTTCAACCTGATTCATATCCTACACTGTATGGATGTTTGTATTGAGTTTATTTGAAAAAAATAAAAACATATTTTCCTTTATCTTTCGTGAGTTCTATAAAGGCATATTATCAATTCCTTTTTTCTTTTAGTGTTAACGGTACAGACATTAACAGTGCACCTTGTAGACCTCCACTTATGTTCAACTGTTGTTTTAAGACTGTCTGCATATATGAAATTATCTTCTCCATAATTTCCCATTTTGTTTCAAATATCTACCTTTGAAATATTTACCACAATGACACTACGATCCTTAAATCCCAACACTTGGTTCTACTTCCAACATATCCCCAGAAACAAGAAGTGCAACCAATGCACTTTGAGGGGAGGCTGCTCAGCTTGTTCATGTGGAGCTCCAGCCTGTCGGTGTCCACGGGGATATTGATGGGCATGGCTGTGAGCCTTTGAATGTAGAAATTTAATTGTGTAAAAGGTCATGGGTTAGATCTAATATCGTAGGCCAAAGAAATGGAAAATATGTTACCAGAATAATTTTACTCCTATGTAGATTTTAAAGAATATTTTACTGGTTAGGTTCTGGTGCATTCAGAAACACTAGCAGGTATACACAGAATGTAAAATGTGACTTAAACAAGATTATGCAAAAAAAGAGTTAAATACAGTGGGGAGAACAAGTATTTGATACACTGCCCATTTTGCAGGTTTTCCCAATTACAAAGCACGTAGAGGTTTGTAATTTTTATCATCGGTACACTTCAACTATGAAAGACGGAATCCAAAACAAAAATCCTGAAAATCACATTGTATGATTTTAAAATAATTAATTTGCATTTTATTGCCTGAAATAAGTATTTGATCACCGACCAACAAGGAAGAATTCCGGCTCTCCAGACCTGTTAGTTTTGCCTTTAAAAACCCTTCCATTCTCCACTCATTACCTGTATTAACTGCACCTGTTTGAATTACATGTATTAACTGCACCTGTTTGAACTCGTTATCTGCATAAAAGACAACTGTCCACATTCAATCAATCAATCAGACTCCAACCTCTCCAGAATGGGCAAGACCAGAGAGCTGTCGAAGGACATCAGGGACAAAATTGTAGACTTGCACAAGGCTGGGATGGGCGACAGGACAATAGGCAAGCAGCTTGGTGAGAAGGCAACAACTGTTGGCGCAATTATTAGAAAATGAAAGAAGTTCAAGATAACAGTCAATCTCCCTCGGTCTGGGGCTCCATGCAAGATCTCACCGCGTGGAGCCTCAATGATCATGAGAAAGCTGAGGGATCAGCCCAGAACTACACGGCAGGACCAGGTCAATGGCCTGAAGAGAGCTGGGACCACAGAATCAAAATAAACCATCAGTAGCACACTACGCCATCATGGATTAAAATCCTGCAGCGCACGCAAGGTCCCTCTGCTCAAGCCAGCGCATGTCCAGGCCTGTCTGAAGTTTGCCAATGACCATCTGGATGATCCAGAGGAGGAATGGGAGAAGGTCATGTGGTCTGATGAGACCAAAATAGAGCTTTTTGGTTTGAACTCCACTCGCCGTGTTTGGAGGAAGAAGAAGGATGAGTACAACCCCAAGAACACCATCCCAACTGTGAAGCATGGAGGTGGAAACATGATTTGGGGATGCTTTTCTGCAAAGGGGACAGGACGACTGCACCGTATTGAGGGGAGGATGAATGGGGCCATGTATCGCGAGATCTTGGCCAACAACCTCCTTCCCTCAACAAGAGCATTGAAGATGGGGCGTGGCTGGGTCTTCCAGCATGACAACGACCCGAAACACACGGCCAGGGCAACTAAGGAGTGGCTCCGTAAGAAGCATCTCAAGGTCCTGGAGTGGTCTTGCCAGTCTCCAGACCTGAATACAATAGAAAATCTTTGGAGGGAGCTGAAAGTCTGTGTTGCCCAGCGACAGCCCCGAAACCTGAAGGATCTGGAGAATATCTGTATGGAGGAGTGGGCCAAAATCCCTGCTGCACTCTGTACAAACCTGGTTCAGAACTACAGGAAACGTCTGATCTCTGGAATTGCAAACAAAGGTTTCTGTACCAAACATGAAGTTCTGTTTTTCTGATGCATCAAATACTTATTTTATACAATAAAATGCAAATTAATTATTTAAAAATCAAACAATGTGATTTTCAGGATTTTTGTTTTAGATTCCGTCTTTCACAGTTGAAGTGTACCTCTGATAAAAATTACAGACCTCTACGTGCTTTGTAAGTGGAAAAACATGCAAAATCGGCAGTGTATGAAATACTTGTTCTCCCCACTGTATATATATATATATTGTTGCGGTATTCGCGCCCGCCGGCGTGCAGACGGCCACGTAACTCGAATCGCGGCATGTCGCCCACCGGACGGACAATCCAGTCGTGACCCTCTCGGACTAACGCCGGGAACCAGTCACGGGTGGACCTTTCGGTCTCACCACGATCGTGCCAATCGGCCCCCGCGTGGGATAGGGTTGCTCGCCAAATTCGACCTACCTAAGTACCCACGCGGAGGGTAGACCGGGCGATCGCACCTCGCCGCAGGTCGACTTCGGACACGGGCCACTTTAAGCGACCCGTTCCGTACTATTGGATAACCGAGCGGTGTTATTCGTCGGCCTCGACGGTTCGATTAATTACCGGGCGTATTCAGCCCACAACCAACCCTTTACGTGAAGCAAGGTGGAGATTCAATGAAAGAAAAGACGAAGCGAAGCGGGAAAACAGTTCAACATAAAGCACATGTAAAAGGAGAAGAAACACAATGCAATTTTACACAAAAAGCAAATGTAAAAGCGAAGACACAATGCAGAGCTATCCGACTACCGAGCACACGGCAACACTTATACAATTGTACTTCACAGACGGCGCCGACAACACATACCCAAAACCAAAGAAAAAGAACACCCTCAAGGATGAGGCGGGCCTGGGGCCGAGACCGGGTCGGGCCTACCCGTCTGATGATGAGGCGCGAAGTGGCGATGGTGCCCCAACTCCGCGGGCCTCGCGGACAGTGTCTGGCAGGGGGTGGGAAAAGGGGCCCCCTTTGTCGCACTATCTCAGCGCGGGGGGAAACAGGAGGGGGTTGCTGATGCTCGGGGGAAGGAGGATTTTTATTCTGTCTCGGGTCCCGCGACGAGCGTCTCCACCTCGACCAGGTCGCGCCGTCGGCCTCCCGCCTTCAGCTCCCGGCACCGACGCGAGCACCCCCTCGTCCGTCTTTGCCGCCGCCACCTCTCCACAGCTCCGCCGACAACTCGTTCCAACGCACAGCTCGTTCCAACGCGCAACTCTCTTTTCTTGAACTTCCTTCCAGCTCCACCGACGACTCTCTTGAACTCCGAACTCTCTCGTTCCAACGCACACACGTTCCAACAAGCAACTCTCTTTTCTTGAACTTCCTTCCAGCTCCACCGACGACTCTCTTGAACTCCGAACTCTTCGTTCCAACGCACCACCACTTTTACTGACGAACGCAGCCGCTTATATAAGCCCCGTGGCTTCGCCTTTGACCCCCTGCCTTCGACCTTTCACCTCTCTAACTGGCTCCTCATTGGACCGAGGAAAAGTGGGCGTGAACGCTTTTTGATCCATGAATTTGCATATAGCATCCTCACTCCAACGCCCTGGAGGCGGGGCCAAATCGCCCACGCTCTCCGATAGGACGGAACAAAAGTGGGCGTGAGTCGTTTTTGATCCGTTTTTCTGCGGGAAGTCTGTGATGTTTTTGTACACGCTGTTCGGTGCGCGCCCTGCACGAGTCCAGTACCGGTACCCACAAGCGGCGCAAGAACGGTGGCGATGCGACGGTTGCAAGGTGTGACGGTAAAGGTCGTGGCTGTTGTGGTGAAGCGGCGTTGTGGTGGGTGGTTGATGTTGTGATGACTGTTGAGACGTGGTTGGTGGTGGTAGAAATGGTGGCTGGTCCAAAATAAAGATAGGAAAAGAAAAACGGCTATCCTGAAGAGTCGCAGCCCGAGTGAATGACATGTATTCCCACTAGACAACGGGTTTGGGCCGAACTACACATATACTTACGGAGATATCTCACCTAAGGGAGCTGAATGGTGGTGTGCGAATTTCGTCAACCACAACACTACCCCCTCCCCTTTTTACAGACTCGTCCCGAGTCGTCAAATTTTCGTGTGCCATCATGTGTAGTTTTCCCCTAGTACATTTTACCTACGGATCCCTGAGTGCGACATTCATGGTATTCGTGTCCCCAAAATAAATAACCTGAGGGCTGAGTAACTACCTAAACAAACTCACTCACACGGACGACTTAAATAAAATTGCCGGCGCTAAGACAGACATGCCGGGGGCGCACTCATATTTACAGTACATCTTAACCTTAACTTACAAATTTTACACTAAACCATGGCCCAGGATCATTGAACTCTGCAAGAAGAAAGCAGTTAGCAGGGAGCCAGGCTGCTCGCATGCAGTCTCTGACTCAATAATGCAGGTGACAGGGAACGTGGCCGGCCGCTCACACGCAGCCCAAGGCATTCCCTTTTGAAGTGAACGCAGTGAACCACAACGGTGCATGGGCTGCACAAACGCAGTCTCCGTGCCAGCTCAAGTGGCACACGCAATGAGCACAACGAATGGATGGATGAATGGTTTGAACTGAACGCAGTGAACCACAACGGTGCATGGGCTGCACAAATGCAGTCTCCGTGCCAGCTCAAGTGGCACACGCAATGAACACAACGAATGGATGGACGCAAACACGGTGCACGGGCCGCCACTGCAGGCCCGTGTTGTAGCTGCCAACAGGGCAGTTCTTGCAGCTTGCAAACTGTTGCCTTGATCCTGGCGCACATGGCAATGAACAGGGGGGGCAAAGCAAAAATTGAACGGGGCTGGTGAACAGGGGCAGTGGGCATGGCATGGCAAAGGCAGCAGGCAAACTCAGCCCGCAGAAGAAGGCCGCTGCAGGCAAACACAGCCGGCAGACGAACTGGCCGGCACAGGCCTTGAAGAAAACAGCCAGCCGACAGATGAAGTGGGCCGGCACAGGCCTTGAAGCAAAACACGACCAGCCGATGGCACAGGCCTTGCAGCAAACAACAGCTGCCGATGAAGTTGGCCGGCCTCTGCCTTGAAGCAAAACACGGACAGCCGATGAAGTTGGCCAGCCTTTGCCGTTCAGTGGAAGTTGGTGGAGGGAGTGCGGTGGTGCTGGCCACTTGGAAGGCGGGCTCGGACCTACCTACCTGTCTCCCTCCCACCTATCCCCTTTGCCTGTCACCGTACATACCCACCCCCTTAATTTGTCAAACCCCAATTTAGCCCCAACTTATTTTTTTATTTTTACTTCCCCTCTATAAATCGTCCCCTAACCCCCTTTATCGTCTTTGTTCGGCTAACCTATCCTGTCACCGAGCCTACTCCCAACCCCTACGTTCCCTTCCCGGTGTGGAACAAGGAAGAGCTAGCGTCCTGTGTCGAGGCGCAACGAAGCCTCAGAATGGCCTCCCCAGACTTCAGCGATCTAACCCAAAGTGGGTCCAGCGGCCCACAACGAGAGCGAGGGGATGGATGGTGCGGAGGGGTACACTTCCTATCTACCCTAACCCTTTAACTGTTAAACTACCCCGGGGCTTTCAACAAGCGCCTCTCGCTTAAACTATTGGTTCTAACAACCCAGATTCCCGTCGCCTGTGTTGGTGTCCTTACAATTTCGGGCCTCGCCCCCCAATTTTCTCTCCGTGCCCTCACACGGTCTCATGGCTGGGACACGTGGTCCCCTTTGGCAGGCACGACCCTCTGCCGAATCTCCAGCTATGGCACCCCCGGGCACTACACTGCCTCCGAGCCTACCAGCTCCCTAACACCGGGAAGTGCCCCCCCATGGCACCTCCCCTGAAACGCACACGTGGCAGGCTGGCTTCCCAGGCCCCTTTCCGAGGGTCACCCGTGCCCACAACACTGCCCACGCGGCTAATGGCGCCCCGGGCCCCCGCACCAAGCAGGCGCACCCGTGCCCACTACGCTATCCCGGCCCCCCATGGGCCCTTGGCCTACCACGGCCGACTAGCCTGGTGCCCAGGGTACCCACTCAGCGATACTCACTTTTCGCAGCCACGCTCCCAGCCCGTCAACAGGGCTCCTGCACCCCTCCAAACGGGTTTCAAGCCTACACTCCCACCAACAACAAAACAACCTCCATTTTTGTTAATTTGACTAACCCAGCTAACTCACTCTACACTGACCCCGGGGTCCCTTGGGCGGGAGTCACTCCTCCCCCCAATCACTCATCGCACCATGCAGTCCCCATTCGCTCCATACACACAGACCCGCTGGCCTCACTCACTCACCAAGCACATGCTTCCACTTCACTCACCAACAACTCTTCAACACACACACCACTGAACTCTGCCATCCTTCTAACTACCTCCCCTAACTAACTCGTGCTCCCACGTCGTCCCTTAAACTAGTAGCACGTTCCTTTTAACACTACGTCGCTAAACTACGTCCCCGCTACACATCCACAAGTCTGTCACTGTCTCCAAATAATTCATTTTATTTCCCAACCTAAATCTGGCTACAATCCCTCTAACTAATCCTTTCCACGGACTCCATGAGGACTTACCCCTGCCCCATGAAGTCGGTCTAGCAAAGCTAACCCTTCCCCCTAACTAGTTTCCATCCTGTGCCCAGGCCAAGGGGTCTTCCACCCCTTGCCCAGGAATCCTGTGCACCCGAAAGTGAGGCTTGCTTTTTTTTTTTTTTTCTAATTGCGCAGCACCAGCGCGGTAACCCACAGCTCGCGCGCTCTGCACCTGCCCGTGACGTCATGCTGCACGTGTTCCTCGTCCCTCCTTGGACGGTACCATCCGGCAGGGATACCCCTCCTGCCGGATTCCAACCCCACGTGCAGCCATGGCATCACCGTGCGCATAAAAAAACACAAGCCCCACGTCTCGAGGGGTTCCCCAAGCGAACACATGTGCTTTGCCCGTTGGAGCTTAACACACACGATCGCGTGGAGAACCCGTCCGGTCCAAATCCGTAATCCTGCCTAAACTTTGTCCGTCCGCGGGATCGGCAAATCCACCGCGTGCGTTTCCGGATCGGGACTTCACCCTCGCAAGCGAGCACGTGGTGGCCTCGTGCGTTGCACAGCACGGACCTCGTGCTCACTGCTGGGTGAACCCGGCACGGTCCCCGAAACAGCTGCAGCCGCTACTCGGCTTCCTTTCCTCACACGTCGCCGTCGTCGCCATTCGACACACGCACTCCCGCGTGTTACGACGCTCACACTCCACACCATTAAACTCACACCGGGAGACGCGGCTGCGTGCTCCCGCATGCCCACCGACATCTCCCTTACATACTGCTCTCTCACACACACGGTCTCCCTCACATAAACCATACCACTCACACACGCGGGGGCACTCAACCGCGGTTCCTCATCCACACACCGTGCCTCACTCCCACACGCGGGGGCACTCACCCGCCGTGCCTCTTTTACACACGGCGTGCTGGGAAGCACGTACTCCGGCACAATCGCCACCACACCACTCACACACGGGGTCGCTTCCACACACGGGGACGCACTCACACCTTGCACCTCACACCTTGCACCTCACACACAGGGACAACCACACTGGGGATTCGTGTCCCCACAAGGGTCTCCGGGGCCTCTATACCCCCCAAGCTCTCCGTGCACCTGTCCACAGCACCCGTCTCCTCAACCTCGCAAAGCACGACCGAACCCACCTGGTCGTGATCCGCTTCAAGGGGGCATACTCCCTCCCCTCGTTCCTGGAGGAGGCTATCCAGCTGCTCGCACCGGGTCTCTACCCAGTCAGCCAGCTCCCCCTCATGGTCCTCCACTACCTCTGTGTGTGTGTGTGTACGTCACTAACCTTGTCCAATTCACCCTCTATCTCCCGTGTCTCTATACATTTTATTCTTTCTGTCGTCTCCTCGTGTCTATTGGTCTCTGCTTCTTTCTGGCGTCTTTCCCTTATCTTTATGTAGGTCAACCTTGCTTTCTCCTTAAGTCGCTCCCGTCCTTCCCTGTTTTTCACTCCTTGCTCTTTCACGATCTCCGCGTACCTCATCCTTGCTTTCCGTATTAATTGTTCTTTTCTCTCCCTCCCAATTACTTTCACCTCGTCTCTTGTCTCCCGAATTATTTTTTTACCCGCCTCCACCGCGGGCCTGTCAGCCGCTGCACCCCCTCCCAGCTCGTTCGCTCCTACACGTGGAGTCGCCATTTTAAGCTCCCTGCTAACGGCCTTCATGCCCGCCTGCAGGCATCGGCCCATGTTCTGCGTCTCACCCCGGAGCTCTTTCATTTCTTCCTTCATTTTCGCTTCCATTCCTTTCGTTTTTCATTTCATTTGTGTTTGTATCCATCTTTTCGTTCATTTGTTGTGTATTCGCATCCATCTTTTCGTTCATTCCTTTCATTTCGTTTTTCATATCCGCATTGATCTTCGCTGTCATTTCCGCATTCATTTTTGCCAGCATGGTGAATAGCTGGGTCATGTCGGGTGCGCTTGGGTGAGCCGTTTCGGCAGGGGTTGGGGAAGGGTTTTGGTGGAGAGGGGGAGGGGAGGTGTCGTACACCGCGGCCGCTGCCGCACCTATTTCGGGCTCTGGGTTCAGTTGGACGAGTTCATGTTCCTGCACGGGCATTCCATCCTGGGCCATGGATCCTACACATTCTACATCCATTTCTAATACCCCCGGCTCCCGCTCGCCTTGAGACGCCATCTTGCTTCTCGTAAAGGGTTAATTTGAATCGCTCGTAATTTGGAGGGAATCGGGGGTCGCTCCTCTCACCCCTGGACCGATTCCCGTGAATTTCGCTGGAGACAGGAGAGCCTGTTGTCCCGTTCTCCAATACCAGTGCGCGAGGAGGGCGATGAATTTGTATCGCACGACCTGACACCAGTGTTGCGGTATTCGCGCCCGCCGGCGTGCAGACGGCCACGTAACTCGAATCGCGGCACGTCGCCCACCGGACGGACAATCCAGTCGTGACCCTCTCGGACTAACGCCGGGAACCAGTCACGGGTGGACCTTTCGGTCTCACCACGATCGTGCCAAACGGCCCCCGCGTGGGATAGGGTTGCTCGCCAAATTCGACCTACCTAAGTACCCACGCGGAGGGTAGACCGGGCGATCGCACCTCGCCGCAGGTCGACTTCGGACACGGGCCACTTTAAGCGACCCGTTCCGTACTATTGGATAACCGAGCGGTGTTATTCGTCGGCCTCGACGGTTCGATTAATTACCGGGCGTATTCAGCCCACGACCAACCCTTTACGTGAAGCAAGGTGGAGATTCAATGAAAGAAAAGACGAAGCGAAGCGGGAAAACAGTTCAACATAAAGCACATGTAAAAGGAGAAGAAACACAATGCAATTTTACACAAAAAGCAAATGTAAAAGCGAAGACACAATGCAGAGCTATCCGACTACCGAGCACACGGCAACACTTATACAATTTTACTTCACAGACGGCGCCGACAACACATACCCAAAACCAAAGAAAAAGAACACCCTCAAGGATGAGGCGGGCCTGGGGCCGAGACCGGGTCGGGCCTACCCGTCTGATGATGAGGCGCGAAGTGGCGATGGTGCCCCAACTCCGCGGGCCTCGCGGACAGTGTCTGGCAGGGGGTGGGAAAAGGGGCCCCCTTTGTCGCACTATCTCAGCGTGGGGGGAAACAGGAGGGGGTTGCTGATGCTCGGGGGAAGGAGGATTTTTATTCTGTCTCGGGTCCCGCGACGAGCGTCTCCACCTCGACCAGGTCGCGCCGTCGGCCTCCCGCCTTCAGCTCCCGGCACCGACGCGAGCACCCCCTCGTCCGTCTTTGCCGCCGCCACCTCTCCACAGCTCCGCCGACAACTCGTTCCAACGCGCAACTCTCTTTTCTTGAACTTCCTTCCAGCTCCACCGACGACTCTCTTGAACTCCGAACTCTCTCGTTCCAACGCACACACGTTCCAACGCGCAACTCTCTTTTCTTGAACTTCCTTCCAGCTCCACCGACGACTCTCTTGAACTCCGAACTCTTCGTTCCAACGCACCACCACTTTTACTGACGAACGCAGCCGCTTATATAAGCCCCGTGGCTTCGCCTTTGACCCCCTGCCTTCGACCTTTCACCTCTCTAACTGGCTCCTCATTGGACCGAGGAAAAGTGGGCGTGAACGCTTTTTGATCCATGAATTTGCATATAGCATCCTCACTCCAACGCCCTGGAGGCGGGGCCAAATCGCCCACGCTCTCCGATAGGACGGAACAAAAGTGGGCGTGAGTCGTTTTTGATCCGTTTTTCTGCGGGAAGTCTGTGATGTTTTTGTACATGCTGTTCGGTGCGCGCCCTGCACGAGTCCAGTACCGGTACCCACAAGCGGCGCAAGAACGGTGGCGATGCGACGGTTGCGAGGTGTGACGGTAAAGGTCGTGGCTGTTGTGGTGAAGCGGCGTTGTGGTGGGTGGTTGATGTTGTGATGACTGTTGAGACGTGGTTGGTGGTGGTAGAAATGGTGGCTGGTCCAAAATAAAGATAGGAAAAGAAAAACGGCTATCCTGAAGAGTCGCAGCCCGAGTGAATGACATGTATTCCCACTAGACAACGGGTTTGGGCCTAACTACACATATACTTACGGAGATATCTCACCTAAGGGACCTGAATGGTGGTGTGCGAATTTCGTCAACCACAACAATATATATATATATATATATATATATATATATATATATATATATATATATATATATATATATATATATATATATATATATATATATATATATATACGCACACTGTGTATAGACACGAGCAAATATATATCGCTTCGCTGACGGGAACACTGCGATGGGGGGGGGGAGGAGGGGTGATAGGGAGGGGTGGAGGGAGAGTGAGGAGATAGAGGGGAAAAGAGAAAGGAGTGAGGGGAAAGAGAGAGAGGAGGGGGGAAAGAGAGAGGAGGGGGAAAGAGAGAGGAGGGGGGAAAGAGAGAGGAAGGGGGGATAGAGAGGGTGAGGGAAGAGAGAGGAGGGAGGAGGAAGGAGAGAGGAGGGAGGAGGAGGAAGGAGAGAGGAGGGAGGAGGAGGAAGGAGAGAGGAGGGAGGGAGAGAGAGTGAGGAAGGGGGGGAGAGGGAAGGCAGTGAGAGGTGAGAGGAAGGGAAGGCAGACGTGTGGTGGGGCGTCAATTACAATTCAGGGCCATTAATGCAGTCAGGATATATCCTTAAAATTGTGGAAGAATAGAAAGTCGACATTTCTTAGATTACTGAGAGTGTCAACTCCCGAGAACGTTTTCAACCTGTCTCATACCCTACACTTAATGAATATTTGTATTGTTTATTTTTTAAAATCTGAAAAGACTTATTTTCCCATATCTTTTATCAGCTCTATATAGGTATGTTATCAGTTATATTGGTTTTTTTAGTGTTAGCAGTACACACATTCATAATGCACCTTGTAGATTCATAATGCACATAATGCACCTCCTCTTATGTTCAACTGATTTTGAAGATTGTCTGCAGATTTGAAATTATCTTATCCATAATTTCCAAATTTGTTTCCAAAAATCTACCTTTTAATTATTTACCACTCTTACACTACTCTCCTTAAATCCTAACGATTCATTCTACTTCCCTCGTATCCATATAAACACAAGTTCTACCGACGCTGCTGCCTTTGAGGGGAGGCTGCTTAGCTTGTTGTAGTCGAGCTTCAGGTTTTCGGTGTCCGTGGGGATATTGATGGGAATGGCTGTGAGCCTTTGAATGGAGAAATTTAATTACAGAAAAGGTCATGGGTTAGATCTAATATCATCGGCTAAATAAAGCAGAAATTAGAATAATTTTATTCCTGTGTCTTTCAAGGAATATTTTACAGGTTAGTTTTTGGTACAAGTAGGTACATATGTAATGGATAATGTGACTTCAACAATAATATACAAACAAGAGTTCAAAATATCATTGGAATTTAAGTATCATGTAGATATGTACCCCATAAAGATGTTTATTGGTTCAATCACCCCCCCCCAAAACCCCAAGTCCTCAACTCCCCCCAATTCCAAGTCCTCATGTCCCCCCCCCCCTCCCCATCCCATGTCTTAAAACTTCTCCGCACGCCAAGTCTTCAAACTTCCTCGCCACCTAAAACACTCAACCTCCCCCACCCCCCTTTTCTCATTACAAGTCCTCAACTATGCCCCAAAGCCTCAACCCTCCTCTCCCAACTCTTTGTCCTCTCCACATTTCTCCCCATTCTTTAAAGCAAGAGGGCATTCTTACATCATTATAATATTACTCACATTGGCACTGCCACCCTCTGGGTGGGAGTGCCCATCTCAGCCCACCTTTGGTCAGCAATTTATAGTGGTGATGTTTCCACAAAGTGATTCAGAACTTTCTTCTGGAATACACTGTACATTTGAAAAAAATGTGATACTGTAACCATATTTGGGTAAGCTGGACTGTACTGTAATGATTTTGTGCTATAAAATGCAACAAAAATAGAACTTTCCATAGAGTGATGTGTTTTCTGCTTGACACATTGTACCTGAAAATTATTTTTGGCCCTTACTGAAAAACATTGTAAAAATTTTCTGCTATAAAATGCAAAAGATGTTGAATATTTATATGTTGTGATCAATTTTTTTCTGGGACACACTGAACACCTGAAAATTATTATTGGGATACACTATAACCATATTTTGCCTTCCTGGCCCACACACTATAAAATTTTTCTGATGTAAAACACCGTGTTAAATTTTGAAGTCAGGTGAAAAAGAGGCCACCGATATGGTTATGCTGCTGATGGATGCTGCGTTGTATCCATGTATTTGATGCTGCGTTGTATCCTCTTCCCTCACCCTCTCAATCCCCCCCCCTTCCTCCATCCATAGGGACCATACTCTGTGCAGAGCGTTGGTGCTATCAAAGCAGTTTCCTTGGCTATTGGACACAATCCTGGACAGGACGCCACTCCGACACAGGATACCAGCAAGATGGCACTCATTTTGCCGACCTCGGAAGGATGACAGGCAGAGTCAACCCCACCTGGTATTAATTCAATAGCCAAGTGGGATTTTGAACTCAGGATCCTTGGATCCCAAGCCCACCACCCTAACCATTAAGCCAACACCAGGCATCTGCATTGTATGGTGACCAATAAAGCCTCCATCTCCAAAATTGTGACAAATCAATTCTGCAATTTAAATTTTGAAATTCAGCTCAGGTTAAAAGATTCTCAAAGTTTTGCATTTGCGGAAATTAAATAAAGCAGTGAACACTAGCGTCTCCATGCGTTTATAAGCATTGTGATGTATCCAGTGATTCATAGGTATGATGATCGATGATATGAGTGAGGAAAGTGGAAAATATTTCATGAGCATTTTATTGTTATGAAACCGTTGTGGCCTGTTCCAAATCAAGGTGTGGTTGAGGAGGCCAAACAAAATTGCGAATAAAGACCAGAACAAGCTGACAGAGGACTGACTCAGGAATGACCAAGGATGATGCCTTGATAAAGGATAATTAAATAAGGCCGTTAATTATCTTCAAAAGGGATGTTTAAATAATTTTAATGAACCCAAACACCCAATTTTCACTCATGGACTGCCTTGTCGTTCTTGTCATATACATGCAAAGTTTCAGGCTGTTAGGTTTCATCGTTTTAGTGTTACGAAGGAGACACATTTACATTTATTGGTATAGATATAGTATGGGTACTGCATTTTTGGGGGTCACGCTATAGAACAGCTGACCAGACTGACAGCAGATGCTTTAACCATTATGCCACTGATTCTGGTATCAACTTTGTATCAATTAAATATGAATTCTAAATTTTTATCCAATTAAAATTCACAATATTTCGGTTATCTCATTGAAGATGGTCCAAACCTCCTCCCTGGCCCCCTACACCATTCTGCCTTAATTGCGCCGACAAAAAGCTCACAGCCATTCCCAGCAATATCCCCGTGGAAACCACCGAACTGCGCCTTAACTTCAACTCCCTGAGCAGCCTCAAAGCCTTCCATCGTTGGGTCTCCCTTGCTTTTAGAACAAGGACTTTCTATGCTCACTGTACTGCATATTGCTAACAAATGTGATTAAGTGGTGGAATATATTGTTTCCTTTCTCTTTTTTAATTAATCATTCCTTATTATCTGCACGACCGAATGTGCACGGACGTTAAGTTTCCACCCATGTTTGTTTGTTTGTTTGTGTGCAGGATATCTCAAAAAGTTGTGGATGGATTTGGATGAAATTTGGTGGACAGGTTTCGTATGGGACAAGGACGAATTGATGAAATTTGGTGAAGATCCGGCTACAGATCTGGATACAAGAATTTCAAATGATTCTTCACCATTGAGAGATGAGGTCCATCCATCCAACCATCCATAAGGACCATACTCTGTGCAGAGCGTTGGTGCTGCCGAAGCAGTCTCCTTGGCTATTGGACGGGTCACCACTCCGACATAGGATACCAGCAAGCTGCTACTTATTTTGCCGATCTCAGAAGGATGACAGGCTGAATCAACTACAACTGGTATTAATTCAACAGCTAAGCAGGATTTGAACTCAGGATCCCAGAATCTCAAGCCCACCACCCGAACCATTAAGCCAACACCAGGCACAAGAGATGAGGTCAAAAACAATACATGGTGTGGTTATATGTATATATGTATATATATATATATATATATATATATATATATATATATATATATATACATATATATATATATATATACATACATATATATATATATATATACATATATATACATATATATATATATATATATATATATATATATATATATATATATATATATATATATATATACATATATATATATATATATACATACATATATATACACATGCACACTTACCCCAGGGGGGAGAGCATACATGGACACGTAGGTGACCAGAGGATCAGTTATTTCATTCGTTTTTGAATAGATAGTCCTTGGTCCCTTGTCAAAGAGCTGCTCGGGGGGGGGGGGGGGGTGGCATGTGTTGGCTAGGCTGTATTTATCCCATGTAATGTCTTCCCCTACCCCCCCCCCCCTGTTACTTTCAATCTTTCTTCTATCATGCCATCATTCTGTTCAATCCCTCTGTTACTTTCAATAATCCCTCCATTACTCCATCGGCCAGTTTTAACGGTCCACCAATAATCTCCCCGACATCAAACATCCTTTCAACAGTCCCTCCTTCACCCCATCAGTTTCACCTTCAGTCCCGCGGCCGTTCAGTCATCCCTCGGTCGTGTGGGATTCCTTTCCGTGTTCCCTCCATCCGCGCATTGCTGGATATCCCATCGGGTGCTCTCCACATGTATGCTCGTGTTGCGTTTCACATGCATGACCGTGGCGCTTGGTGCTCGTCGTAGCTTGCGAGGTGCGGAGCTTCGCACGGGAGTGGTGCAGTTCAAAACAGTGTGATTGGGCATTTTCTGCGTGAAGGAGAGGGCTGGTGGCTCTTGTTTCGGCTTTGGGAGCAAGAGGGGTGGGGCGGGGGCTTCATTGAACTTTGCTCAGAATGGTGTTGCAATTTCCACAAGTGACGTCATGCACCCGTCCCCATCGGCTGCAGACCAATGGTAGGGGGAGAAGGCTTGTGGACAGAGGAAAGAAAACTGATGTGGAGAAGCAGCAGAAAGGCGACGCGAAGGACTCTTGACAAGCTCAGGCAAGTAGGGATGAAGAGTGCTCCTGAGGCAAGTAGGGATGAAGAGTGCTCTTGAGCAGACGGCTCAGAAAGCAGAAAGGGAAGAATAAAAAGGCAGAAAGCAGAAGAGAGGGCAGACACAGAAGGCTGAGGGAAGCAGAAAGGAGAAACGAATAGGACAAGCTCGCTTGAGCAGAAGACTGACAGACTGAGAAGGCTTGTGAGGAAGGGAACAAAAATGTGTGAGGGTAAAGAAATGAAGGTTTCACGAGCAGTTGGTGTTGAGCTTCTGCGAGAAAAGAACACTCCTTACACGAGCGTCATCCAATCATCTCGATCCTGTCAGCCACGAAGGGCAAGGAGGGTGAATGGCGGCACCTCATCGATGGGGATCTGAGGAAAATGATCTGAGGCAGAGGAGGGCGAGTCACACATCCAGCTCACATATCTGGGACACCAGAAAGGACTCGTCTGCTGGGTCTGGGCACCTCATGGACGTAGCTGCATGTCCCCATCGCCACTGCCCATCTTCCCCATCCATTTTCCTCCGCATTCTCCTGTATATTTGTGTGAGGTGTGGGAGAGAAGGAAAGACTGCTTTCCTTTTCTCCATTCATTACTTTTATTTTATTTTCAAGTCCTTCTTTTATTCTTTGCCCCTGAGTGAATGATCGCCAAGTCTTTTGTTTGAGTAAGATTGAAGAAGAATATGTTTGATGGTTAAATCTGCTCTGATGTGCCTTTTCACTTTCTTGCTGATAAATACTTGCTTTTGTGTTTGTAATAACTAATTGTTTGTTGCAATTTCCAATCTGTCTTGGTTGTCTTTTCCTTTATTGGTCCGATGCAGTGCACAATGAGGTTAGATGGGATGTTCTTTTTGTTTTTTGTAATGTATACCTTGTCGAGGCTTGTATGAGAGCAAACACACAACACACATCAAGGGGGGCATGAGACAAGAGGGGCAGGAGTGGAAAGGACAACACGGTGGGGAACAGAGACATTAGGAGATCTGTGGAAGGGAGAGGGATGGGGTGGGGAACATGGGGAATACAAGATGGACATCACAGGGACTTTCAGGAAGGAAAACAGGGAGTTTGAAGGAGGTGGGTTTGGGGTGGATTAACGGGGGTAGAAAACATCATGGTTTTGGATGGGGGATGATAAGAGGCGGTGGTGAACAGCTGTTTTGAAGGCCTGGAGGGAAGAATGGGATTGAATAGAGCAGCGTTTCTCAACCTTTTTACACTTGTGGAACCCTTGAAATAGTTTTCATGTCTCAGGGAAGCCCTGCATAAAAATTATTATTATATACCATTATTAATATCTAGCTCTTTTATATTTTTATCGTAGTTCACGTGGTAAATAATAATTTTTTTTCGGATACCTGGTTTAAGGAAAAAAATGATGTCAAATTTTTTGTCAAATTTATTGGCAATGAAAAAAAAAAACATACTGCTCGTTTATGAGACCTCACACCAGGTTTTAATTCACAAAAAAAAAATTTTTGTTTGTTTGAAAACGTCATTTTTGAAAGTGTTTGTCAACCACAAGTCTGTTTAACAATTAAAAAAAACACACCTCATGTAACTTGATCAACAAAACTTAAACAAATAAAGCTGAAGCAATAAAGGTAAACAGAAGAACTAACCTTGAGAGAGAGACTTCGCGCTAGGAAGCACAGAGAAGATAGATGGACACCGTGCATGCGTCCCGTACTTGAGTCAGTCATTCAATGATACACGAATCCGCCGTGTACTGGACGCCCACTAACCAGTGAGGAGGTTTCACACTGGCGCCATATAGACACCGTTAAATACATTCCCTATGGTTGTTATAATTGTAAATAATATAAGAGGTTGAAGCTTCTATTATAATAACCAAGGAGTTTACAACAATATGCAGTACATGTATAGTAAAATTACGAATATTAAATCAAACAAAAACTACCCAAAAATACATTAGCCTATTTATTACTGTTTCTCACAGAACCCCTAGCGACCTCTTGCGGAACCCTAGGGTTCCAGGGAACCCCGGTTGAGAAACACTGGAGTAGAGCGAGGAAGTTTATTCCAAAGGCGGGGAAAAAGAGGAATGAAAGAGTGAAGGTGAGCAGTGATTCGTGATATTGGTAGTTTTACCAGAAGGTGGTTGTTGGTGGAGCTTGAGCACCCTGCAGAAATATGGTGGGGACAAATCACAGACAGAGCAGGGGAGCAAGACTGGAACGGAGATGGGAGAAGACAGAAAGACCACCGACCTGCCTGCGGTGAGAGAGTGAGGGGCCCAAAGACTCAGCCTCATCGCAGGAGATACCAATGATCCAAAACGCATTGGTTTCGACAGCGTGAAGCTGAGAAAGGTGGGAGGCAGGAGCACCAGCCATGAGGGGAGAGGCGCACTCCAACAGGCTGTGGATGAAAGCCTTGTATGTGGTCAGGAGCTCAGGTGGGCCGAGGAAGGACTTTGCACGATGGAGGATTCCCAGTCGGCGACTGGCTTTGGAGGCCAGGTTGGAAATGTAGCTTCCCAGCAAAGATCATGGCAAATAGTGAGACCCAGTAGCTTGAACGAAAAGACTTCTTCCAGAGGATTGTTGAGAAAGTAGATGGGGGGGGGGGTTCCAAACGGTCCTTTCGGAGAGACAAAGTGAGAGTGTGAGATTTGTCAGGATTGAAAGACATGCTCCACATGTTAGACCAGTTTGTGACTTTATCCAGATCTGCAGTGAGTGAAGAAGCTGCTGCTTGCCGGTCTGAGGGATGACCGATGGTACGGCAGAGGGTGGAGTCATCAGCAAAGAGATCAAGAGTATTTTCCAGAGTCAGAGAGATCATTGATGAAAACCAGAAAAAGAACAGGGCCCAGACCGCTGCCTTGAGGAACTCCAGCCTGGACAGGAAGAGGAAGATGAAAGAACTCCATTTAGGGCCACATGTTGACTGCGACAGGAGAGAAAGTCTGTGAGCCATGAGTGGAGATGGCCTTTGATACCATAGGAAGAGAGTTTGGTGAGCAGGGCAGGGTGCCAGGCCATGTCAAAAGCATGTGATATGGCTCTGATTTCATGTTTGGGATTGACGACCTCCTTGCATTGTTGGGAAAGCAGAAGCAGCATATCCAGGGTAGAGTGACCTGGTCTGAAACCAAAGTGATGATCAGAAATCAAGCCAATGGAGAAGAGGAAGGATTTAATGTCTGAAGCGATGATGGATTCCATATCCTTGCTGATGATTGTGAGAAGGCTGATTGGTCTGTAGTTGCAGGGATCTGTTTTTGCCCCTTTTTTATGCAGGGCAGTAATGTTTGCTGATTTCCAAGCAGATGGCAGATGACCTTGAGCAAATGAGAGGGTGAATAGAACAGAGAGAGGGTGAGCAAGAGTAGAGGAGCAGATTTTTAGGACAACTGGGCTGATACCATCTGGACTGGTTGCAGAATCTGAGTCGAGGTTTGACAGCAAGCTCTCCACCCTGTCAGGAGAAAAGAACACAGAGTCCAGGGACAGTTGGGTGTGACTGGGTAAGGTTGGTACAGAAAGCGATGGGTTTTGCACACAAGATTTTGATACAAACACCGAGTTGAGGCATTCAGCCTTTTCATGTGCCATATCAGCAGTGCAGCCATTTGACGCAAGGGAAGGGATGGAGGGGGAACATACACCAGAAACATTTGATTAGACGCCACCAGGATTTGGAGAAGCGAGAGAGGTTTCAGAGTTCAGACTTAAGCTTGGAAAGATGTTGTTTTCTGGCTCTCCTGAGGGTAGATACACACTTGTTCCAAGATTTATGGAAGGAACTGAGTTTACTCTCAGTTGGGTTTGCTTTCCATGAGGCAAAGGCAAGTATTTTAAGGACAAGTGCCTCGCCACAAGCTTCAGTGAACCAAGGACGGGAGGAAGGGTAGGACAACTGAAGACGAGACGGGATAAATCTGTGCATGAGGGAGAGCAAGTTTCTTTGAAAGAATTCCCAGGATGAGTTGATGTTGGAGAACGTAGCGATGGGAGACCAATCTCAAAGTTTGATGGCTGCTTGACGACCCTGCCAGTCGGCTTAAGTGAAATTCCAGACTCGATGGAGCTGAGGTGGTTCTCTGATAACAGCCAGAGAGATGTCCACTTTGACAAGGACGTGGTCAGAAGAACCGATTGGAGCGGAGAAAGAACAGCAGATATTTTCAGGGAAATTTGTCAAAATCAGATCCAGAAGAGATAGAGTATCATTGGTTGAGATTCGGGTCAGGAAATTGTCCGATTGAGTCAGTCCCAATGAGTCGCAGAAAGATGTTGTTGAAGTGCCATGACAGGTGAGAGAGGTTCCCACACCTAGCCAACTAGCATTATGACAATTGAAGTCACCACACATGAGGAAGAGAGAGTTTGGATGAGAAGATAGAAGTTGGTCCATGTTTTCGGATAGTGAGGTGTAAATTGAGTCATCACTGTTTGGTGGACGGTACAGTACACATATAAACATGAGGTGGGAGTGGAGGGGAAGCCATAGCCAGAGGTATTCCTGGGGGTGTGGGGGAGTGAGTGCGGTGCATGGAGAGTGAGGAATAGAGTCTTTGATGAAGAGAGCAACTCCTCCGCCAGGAAGAGGAACAGGTCTGTCATACCAGAGGAGGGAGTAACTAGGGAGAGATACTTGGGAGTCAGAGATGTCTTGAGGGAGGAAAGTTTTTGTTAGGCAGATTTTGTCTGGTTTGTCAGTGGCAACCTGTAAGGAAAGATCTGTAAGGTTTGAGCAAAGGCCCCAGATATTTGAGGTTCACACTGTTAATGAAGAGGAGGGGAGGAGGCTTCAGGTGCAGGGGATGGTAGGGGAGGGGGAGGGTAAGACAAGGAAAGAGGGGGGGGGGGGAGGTTATGAGAGATGTTGAAAGAGTGTGGGGGATTGCAGAATAGCTAGGGGAGGGGGCCAGATGAGGAGGAGAAAAGGCTCTGTCGTGCTGGAGGAGGGGGGGGAGGGTGGCAGAAGGCAGTTGGGGATTTGAGGAAGTGGAGTGATGAGATGGAGGTGAGAGGGTAGGGGAAGGAGGCAGCTTTGTGGATGTGAGGAGGGGGGGCAACTTTGAGAAGGGTGAGTGAGGAGGATGAATGGTGGGAGAAGGGTGAGTGGGGAGAGGTAACCCCTACCCCAATAATTTACTTTGTCAGCCAGCGCACACTCACTGTAATGCTCGGCAGTAAACTGAGTGTGCACCGAGAGCTCGTTACCCCAATTAGCCGGCCGTCCACAGGTAAAGTATCAGGCAAAGTAGTGTAACCCTGCCCGGATAGGCTGTGCCAATCGGTGTTCGTGGTTGCTTAGCAACCCGCCAATGTGCGGAGATATCTGTGCCCGGCAGCCTCAGGACCGGGCGTTCGGGAGGGACCCAAGTGCTTCCCCTCATGGCAAACCTCGAAGCCCGGAATCGTGACAAAAGCACAATATTTTAAAGTTGTGGACGGATTCGGCCGAAACTCGGTGGACAGGTTGTGTGACACAGACGAATTGATTCGATTTTGATGAAGATCTGAATCCGGATCCGGGTGGAGGTATGTGTTCCACCGAGTACCCTTCTAGTTCGAGAAGATATATTCTTCACATCTATAGGAGTAATGGGAGTGGTACAAGTTTTTGCAGGTTTTGTATCGGTTAGGCTTTAGGACTTGACTCAAACCAGTTTTCTTTCCCATAATAATAAAATGCTTGTACATGGGCACGTATGTCTGTCTATAACATTTCGTTCCACAAATTGGTTGGACAGTTTGCCTGACTCCACCCACCTCCAATTTAATCGTGATGAAAAAAGTCTTAAAGCCGTCATGTTGGTGGTCACTGCAATGCGAAGCCAAAACATCTCGGAGCTGTCATATTCACAATTGCTATGCACTCCCTCTAAGTTTTCCCTTCATTGTAAAACTACCAAAGCGATGGTTAAAAAGATTTTGAGCCGATCGGCATCGCGGGCCTTGTGAAGATCGGGCCCATCGATTAAGACAGTGGTCTGTTATATTATGCACTGCCCAAATAACAAGCGGCATTCTTTCAAACAGAGATTAAACCCATTTCATTATAAATTTGTCCTCGGTCATTATTTACTTTTACTCAGGTGTACCTACAAATCAGGAAGAATATAATTGGTTTTGGGTCGTTTATTGTCGCATATCTTTTCCACATTTCTCGTGGGAACGCGAGTTGGACAGGTCTGATTTCTGAACCATACTCTGGAAGTGAGAGTGCTGTGAGGGGAGGTGGTTCCTTTCTGGTACAGCCCATACCCAATGAAAATTGTACATATCATTGGCCGAGATAATGTCATTGCAGATGCTCCATCTCAAGCTCAAAATAATGTAATACACACGTGTGTTACCCTTGTAGCATGCAACTTTCATGACTGGAATTGACTCTTTTGTGCAATGTTGTTATGTCTGTGCTGTAACTGTGAATAATATTGTGTACCTTCCTTTGTAAAAGAAAACTTTACTTGAGGTAAAGTTTTCTTCCTTTTAAAGGGGGGGGGGGGAGGTGCGTTACTTTCAATTACATCTTCTTCTTCTTCACGCAGAGTTTTCACTTCCATGTTATACTGTTGCGAATCTGGAAGCCATGAGCACACAACATTCAGGTCCTATAGCTCAGTTATTTCGATAAGTGAATGTGGATAGATAGCTCCCTTTCCCTAGTCTAATGGATGAATAAATGTACTTACGCTGTGAGTTACTTTGATAGTCAGGCTTTTCTTTCACTTTTACACCCTCATAACTACGACAACGCCAGCATAACCTTCACCTCGCTCTGGCCGACGCCATCGCCTACGTGCGTGTCAGCACGTACGTGGGCGAAGCCCACGCAGAATAATATTCCTCTGCCCGTTTGGTGGGCGGAGGCCACGCAGAATAATATTCCTCTGCCTGTTTGGTGGGCGGAGTTCAAGGAGGAGCATCGTGGCGGCCCTCGACCAATCAGCATGCTTCAGGTTAAGTGACCGCCGCTCAGCCAATCGTATCCCGCAACAGGAGGAAAGGGGTCCGCGTGACGTCACCACGCCCCCGGGACAATCAATGGACTTGCCGCTCATTTTGGCCAATGACAGGGCAATGAGCAGTTCTGCGCGCCAAAACCGTCCAGTAAGGGAGAGCGGGAGGGGTGGAGGCCCCCCCCCGGAGACAGGGTGAATAAGGGTGCGGCGCATTCGGACTGAGATCCTCTTCCTCTTCCTTCTCCTCCTCCTCCTCCTCCTCATGATCAAGAACTTGAAAGCTTGAGACACCATCCCCCACGAGGGCCGTGGGGGTTGCGCGCCACGTCCCTGCCGACAACACCAAGGGAGAGATTGGGAGATCCTGCCGCCGAAAAGAACGGGGAGGGGTGCGCGCCGTCTCTCCGAAGATACCGAGGAGAGGTTTTGGTTGCCGGAACGAGCGCCGAGCGGAGCTGAGGAGGTTGATCGTGGCTCGCTGGTGTCTGGATTCGGCTCGCCTCTCGCTGGTGCCTGGTTCGACTCAGCGTGAAGACCACACGAGGTGGACAGGTCCGAGGCAGAATCTGGTCTTCAGCTTGCCCTTTCCCTCCGAGGTGGAGGCCTCAATAAAGACCACTTTGGGTCCGTTTCTTTTGGGTGTGTGTGTGTGTGTGTGTGTGTGTGTGTGTGTGTGTGTGTGTGTGTGTGTGTGTGTGTGTGTGTGTGTGTGTGTGTGTGTGTGTGTGTGTGTGTGTGTGTGTGGTGCCAGTCTTGTAAGTAATAAATTGTATAAGTGCCTTGCTGTACATACGTGCCTCTTATTATTCGGATAACTCTGCTTCTTGCATGCCCCCTGCGCCATTATAAATAAACCCATATGTTAAATGTATCGGTTCATTTTTGTCTTTCTTTTATTGGTTTAACACAGTGCGTGTTGGAGAATTAGCCAGGCTGTTGCCACTGTAAAGGGACATTTGGACCGACGGAAGCTCGGTGACCATCCGCTCGGATCGCACACGGTTCAAGTACGCTAGCGGCTCGTTCCGTACGAGCATTGTCGAGGGTGAATTTCCCCGGTAGTTTGGACGACGTGGGTATTTAGGTAAATTGAAATTGGCAATCGACCCTACCCCAAGTGGTCGACCTATTGGTGAACTTCGGTCCGATAAGGGACCCGTCAGCTCCAGAGTTATCCGGGGTGACGACCTATAAATTCCAGGTGATCGGTGGAGCCGACCCAACTGCTCCATCTAGCGGTTGTGCTTGCAGCCGATACCCGGCCCCGCAACAATACCAACTGTTTGGGATCTTGTGATTTGGTTGTGGGGCAGAGAGAGAGAGCTGGATGTGTCATAGCTCGATTTAATTGGTATGTGAATATGTTCCTGTTTTTTTTTTTTTTGGAAGTTTAACATTGACTCAGGAAGAGCCAATGAAGGGTTTTCAAAAACAAAGAACTGAATGCCTGACGTTTTGAGACGCTAAGATATTTTGGTGGCACATCGGATGGTGTTGATTCACGACGGATTGATGCAGGTCTTTAAAAAAATAAATTGTACGTGCTCTAGGCTTGTGCAAGAGCTACGACGCAGGCTCTTGAACCATGATGCTTTGACGAAAAGGCGTCAAGGGAAACGCCTCGTTTTCCGTCAACTGCTTGTTTTATGCAGCTGAAGCCAGGATGACGATTTTTTTTTTCTTTGTTTGATATGATGGTGAGCATCTCGTGGAGTGTTCAACATTTTGAGTGCCCAGAACTCGGTGGTCGGTGGAAATGCAAAGCCACAGATGAACATTGTGGCAGTGAACGTTCTGTCCTCCATCACCATCATGCCTGGGATCAGACATCATCATGCCTGGGATCAGATGTCATCATTCCTGGATTCAGACATAATCATGCCTAAGATCATACCTCATCATGCCTGGGATCAGACATCATGCCTGGGATCAGACATCATCATGCCAGGAAACAGACATCATCATGCATGGGATCAGACATCATCATGGCTGAGATCAGACATATCATCATGCCTGGGAACAGACATAATGATGCCTGGGATCAGACGTCATCATGCCTGGGATCAGACATCATCATGCCAGGAAACAGACATCATCATGCCTGGGATCAGACATCATCATGCCTGGGATCAGACATCATCATGCCAGGAAACAGACATCATCATGCATGGGATCAGACATCATCATGGCTGAGATCAGACATATCATCATGCCTGGGAACAGACATAATCATGCCTGGGATCAGACGTCATCATGCCTGGGATCAGACATCATCATGCCAGGAAACAGACATCATCATGCCAGGAAACAGACATCATGCCTGGGATCAGACGTCATCATGCCTGGGATGGCATCGAGACGTCATCTTCTGGAGCGAAAACGCAAACACAGATTTTATCATCCACGTGGGAGGACCGTTGGCCTATTATTATCTGTCATAATGTACAATTTTCTCTTGTTGTAACCAATAATTAAATTATGGTTTGACCCTTGTATTTGCTTTATATTTTTGCTTGTCGTAACAGTATATGTATGTATGAAATGCTGATTTAAACTATTGATTCTCCTTTAATATTCAGTGTCGACATTAAAAGCATTGAACAGTCGATCAAAGATTTTCATCGACTTTTTCATCGATTTTCAAGAAAGATTTTCGATTTCCGTCCGATGAGCTTCTGCGATGGAGCAGTGTCCGAACATGAGTCAGTCAGTCAGTCAGTCAGTCAGTCCGTCAACACTTCAGTCATTATCGCTTGAAGCAAACATTTGATTTTCATGAAACTTTGCCACAAGCTTCATATCTCATGCTTAACGAAAGTATATTGACCGCATCAAAATCTACGCTCATTAGGGGATCTATGCGGGTGGGGGGGGGTGTGGTTGAACCCCCCCAAATAGGTATTTTCTTTCTTCTCTGAAACTACACAGACGATTTTGATGAAACTTGACCACATCCTTCAACACAGGTGATGTACCAAAGTGTATCGACCGCATCAAAATCTGCGCTCATTATGGAAGTCTACGGGATGGGGGGGGGTTGACCCCCCAAAATAATTATTTGCCCTCTTCTCTGAAACTACATGTACATGATTTCGATGAATGTCGACCACCACCGTAATCACCTGTGATGTACCAAAGTTTGTTCATGGCATTAAAAATTCAGGGTCTTAGCGGGTCTGTGGAGGGTTTGAGTGACTGTTGCTCCTGATCCAGGTGAGCTTCAGGACAGACGGTCCTATTTTTTTTTTTTTTTGCCTTCAGGTCAGGCTCATGGAAGAGCTGTCACATACAAACCACGTGACTTACATGCAGAAAGACACACCAGACAATACAGGACTTGACTTTTAATCGGAGACAAACACATCCATTGATCTTGGGGAAGATGTCAGTCCATGCAGTTTGACCGTGGTCTATCCTCTAAAGGCTGTGCATCATGTACCATTTTTTAGTCTTTCATATGGTGTCGCCAGCGTCAGTGTGGAATGGCTGATTGACCAGACTGAGTGAACGATTTAACCATTATCACACTGAGTCTGGTATTGTTGTTGTCGTTCTTCTTCTTCATTTAACGGCCATTATTAACCCACCTTTTATTATGGGGTCGGCCGAGGGGAGATTGGCCCAAGTATTTACAAACCGGCTAGCCAGGCCTGACGTTCGACTAGTGAGGGCAGGAATTTGGCTAGGGTGCCGGCGATAACTCGTTTATTCTTTGTGAAGGACACCATGGGATCTATAACGTCCACCAATGAATGCTGGCAGATGGAACGTCCAGTTTAACATCCATCCAAGGAAGAGCACACACAATGATGAATCACCCTGCCTGTGAAACAACGAGCTGACAGTTCATAGTTGGGTCAGGAATCGAACCCAGGCGAGGCAGGTTAGAGGCAAGTGTGCATACCTCTGGCGTCGAGGTCGTCTTGCATTAACTTTGAATTTATTAAATTTGAATTATTTTATGACATTGTTTAACAAGTGGTTGCCCCCTTCCATAAAAGCTATCCAGTTCAAACGTTCTAAACCACCCTCTGGCCTCCTACCCCCATTCTGCCTTGATTGCTCCGGTAAAATGCTCACAGCTATTCCCAGCAATATCCCCTTGGAAACTACCCAACTGTATCTAAACCTCAACTCCCTGAGCATCCTTAAAGCCTTCCCTTGTTGGGACTCCCTTGCTTTGCAGAAAAAGGACTTCCTTTGCTCGCTATTGCTTATCAAGTGATCAAGGGGGTGGAATATATTGTTTACTTTGTCGTTTAATCACTTCTCATCATGGAAGTTATCCTCTTCATATCTATACCAATAAATGTGTGTCTCCTCCATAACTCCCAAACCATGAAACGTAGCAGTATGAAACTTTGCATGCATCCTTAGGGAACTCCAAGGGAGTGCAAGAGTGAAAATTGGGTGTTTGGGTTAATTAAAACACCCCTTTTGAAGATAATTAACGGCCTTATTTAATTATATCCTTGATCAGGCACATCCTCGGCCACCTCGCTCTCGATGGGTTCCTAAAGCGATTCCTGGGTTACCTCACTGGGGTCTGAAAACACCATTTTTTTGGCCTGCTCAACCATGCGGTTACTTGGAACAGGCTGCAACGATTTCTTCACGATAAAGTTTTTTTCTTTCACTCTCCACACTCATTATTATCAATACCTAAGAATCGCTGGATACATTGCAATGCTTATAAACGCCTGGAGACACCAGCGTTCGTGGTTTTATTTAATTTCTGCAGATGCCATAACCTTGAGAATTTCGTAAACTAAGCTGAATTACAAAATTTAATCTCCAGAATTTAACTTAGCAGCAGTTCCGAGTGCTAAAAAAAAAGTGGTCGTTTGTCCATTTCGGACATTGTTTGGGCGTTTCTGGATGAATGTCTTTATCGACGGCAATCGGTAATTGCTTGCCAAGCCAGGAATTCCGTTTAAGTGCTCGTTTAAGTGCTCGCTTGAGTGCTTAAACCACTTTCCAAGCACCCCACAGTTCGTGTCCCGATCGGGATGTACAGTCCGCAGTTGCTATTCAGGGTAGAGGTATGTAAACAGCACACACGGATGTGGTACATATGGGTAGAATTGGATCTGTAGGGACTCACCATGGATGTGTGGGCATGCCATGTCTGTTGCGGGTGCCATGGTGGTAAAGTTTCATCCAATGTCCTTTATGGAGGTTTTATCAGGTTTTCCTTTGTCCTCTTGACCGTTTCTAAAGCAATTGGTTATCGGGTGTGCTTTTCAAAGGTTATATTGTTTCTCTTTGTGAGAGTCAAAACAAAATGTTGTGACGTCCACGGGACTTGAACAGTCCCGCCAACGTAGAATGAGCCGAAACGATGGAGGCGGTTTATTTATTTATAACCCAAACATGGCGGTTCTAATCGCTCCACCGCAAACGGGACGAGGAAGGTGGCACGAGTCACTTTTCACTGAGTTGATGATGCTTATTTGTTTTTATTATTATCAGAAATAACAAGACTCGGCAAGAAGAGGGATCCGGGGCGATTCGACGGGATGGTGTGGGATCGGGCGTGGGGAAAAAACACAGACAATTCCAATGAATATACAGTTCTCAATCCCTCTAAGGCGCCAAGCACACACACACACACACACACACACACACACACACACACACACACACACACACACACACACACACACACACACACACACACACACACACACACACACACACACACACACACACACACACACACAAAACGTAGCTATTTCTGGTGGTCAGGCTGGACCGTGGTGTGGATGCAACTGTCCCTGGATCGGCGTCGGACGAGCCGGCCTTGCTCTCGTCAGGGGGGCAGGAGAAACCGCGGTGCTGTCGACCTCCTGGTTCTGGCCCAAGTCCGCCCACAGCCGCCAGGGAACCAGCTCCGGCGCCAAGCCGCGAGCAGGAGAGGGAGGCAGGTCCGCCCGCCGCCCGACCCCGCACTCAGAGTCAGCAGAACCCCAGAGCCAACCAAAGCGAGGCACGAGGCTCGGCAAGGCTCCCAGACACGATCAAGAACACGATCGATTCAGCACAACAACCAGGACGCTCTCTGCGGCCACAGCTTCCACACCAAAAAAAACCACGATCTTTTGGTTGTAATCTTCTTCCTCTTCCTTTTCGACCCCGAACAGAACCTTTTTATCCTTCCTCCTCGTCACTCCCAATTGAGCCGTTTATTGGCCCACCGCCATAGCCTTCCGCCAATCGTGATCACGGGGCGGAGCCATCCGCTGCACTGTCCTGTGACGTCACGGCCAGTCTTCAGAGAATACCAAAAGGGGTTTACGCAGACACACTTACCCTATCCCGTGTCCCTATCTAATTATGTGACATTTATCATTTCCCCCTTGAAGAAATGAACATTTACTAGACAACTTATCACCACTGAATTGCTACTTATTACATCGAGATCCTGGTAAACTCGAACAGCATGGCATACCTAATTAAACATCCTAATTACCCTTTGAATGCATACCCCCCCCTCAAACGTAACAATGCCCCCTCCTCTGGTACCGCAGCTCCTGCAAGGTATATCACAGGCGCTACCGTACCAGCCTTAACACTTACTGACTCACACCTAATTAACCTAACGAAATAAAGTAGGAGGGGCAATGGGCAGCGAGTCGCAGCTAACTTACCTATCCTGCTTAATGTACTACCCCCTTATGGCCTTATCCTTGCCTAAACAATCATTCGTTTATTTTTTTTTATTTCATGAGAGCACTGAACGAAGTTGCACTCCATCTTCTAGATCATCGCTCTTGCCCAGCACTCTTCCAGTGATCTGGAGAGGGGAAACAAAAGGTTCCACAAAAACACAACACTTATACTTTATATTCCTACTCTAAGCCTTAACGACACTATTCACAGGATATTTACACTTGACCGCCTCCCCCAGTGGATGCTAATAGACCCAGCATTACCTGGGGAGCCAATTTTCAAATTTGCTTGCCCCAAAATTATGCGGACATCATGCCCTTGCTGCACCTGCCAAGTTGTGCAGGATCGGGTGGGACTCACACATCTTCACAACACTCACACCATGGTCATCATCACATTTCTAGGTCATGGTCCTCATTTTAATCATGCAGGTTGAATCCCGTCATGGCCGTGGGGTGGGTTACCACAAGATGATGGGGGCATCTCAGGTGCAACCATGCCCACAGGTAAGCTTCAGTCCAACCCGGACGTTCTTCCGCCCCACTCCCTTTGATTCCCTCCCCCCTGGTAGCCATCAGCTCTAATCCCGTACAACACTCTGGAAGGGGTCTCACTGGCTCCTCTGGCCTTCCTGGGTCGCCAAGGTCCTACCCGCCTTGGTCGCCCAACCAGACCCTCTCCCAGTTGCCTCCAGACACTGTCACCATTAGCCACCAGGTGGTGAATCTCCTTGAAAGGGGTCGCAATTCCCGCTCACCGTGAGCTTCAGCAATCCCTGTGGACAAGCACATCATCCCCACCCACAAAACCCACATGACTCTCCCACCCCATCGGCCTTACATGTGACACCTGCATTTCTAACACTTCACCGACCATGACCTTCCCTGTTACCACACCATGCCCAATAAAAAAAAAACAATGTGTGCACCATACATTTCACTTCTTCACTTAAAACAACTCACACAGCACTTCTCACCCGATCCACGCACCAGCCATTGGACAACCACTTGTGCCCGCTTTGTTACCAATTACCCACTGTCCCGATTCTCACTCTAAAACCCAGCAGAACTTACAAACACAAGCCAATTTTCCCACAATTTTTTTTTTTTTTTTAACCAAAGGAGGCACTTCGCCACTATCTCAGCAGCCGAGCATGGCCCTATATGCTCAGCCCAATCTCGTCTCCCCGACCCCCGACAGTGATTTCCGGACTCGACCTATGTAAGGGCACCTCGGATAGACCTGGCGGTTCAGCATGAGGATTCACCCTCTCCGAGTCTAAAAGTCTATTGGAGGGTCCCTCTATCGCCAGGTACCGGCAATATCGTTGCATGTGTCCTCTTCGCCTGCACCGGAAACAACTCCCCATAAAAGGCCCCCGTGAGTATCGGTGAAATGTCTCTTCCGGTTCCGGACCCCCTCGGCCATAATCGAATTGCTCTATTGGCTGGGCTGGACCCCGCCGCTTTGGCACACCAACGACCGAATTACCCCTTATCAAACTTAACAGTTTCTGGCAAATTTCCTGTAACATTTGGGTAATGCCAATTTCTCCCAGCCCCTCTCCTTGATCCTGGATCTCCGCCTGTCGGACCGTCACCGATGGCCTCTCGGGCACCCGACCCGGCCGACTCCACGAGGCCAGCCTGGCTGCGCACTCAGCCGCTCGGTGAACGGTGGGTGGATCCTGTAACTCCACTAGCGCTCGGACCTCAGGGTCAGGAAGAGCAGCTAAAAATTTCTCTAGTGCCAGTCTGTCCCATGCCTCCACTGTAAGGTCCCGATACGCGATCCTGACTGATTGGTAAATGTCCTGTGCCAGCTCCTGCACTGTCTCACCCGGCTTTAATCTGCGGTGCTGGAGCTGGGCCCGCACCAGATCACAGTTTGCCGCGAACCCAAACCGACGGCTCAACGCCTCGCAAATGTGGGAGCTGGTCAACATCCCCTCCGCGATCACGTTTAACACATCTGCGGCTGGTCCCCGCAACGTTGCCACCAAATTCCCTGTACGTTCCGGCTCATTCCACCCGTTTAGTCAGGAAATACACTCAAATTGCGTCAGAAAAGCTTCAACGCTCCCTGACCCGTCGAAATTTACCAGGGGGATCACTTTTACGGTGGCCAGCTTCTCAGTTTCTCCCTTGTCCGAATCCAGCCCAGGGATCAAACACCCTTGTGGCTGCGTATCCAATTTCGGAGCCCACTGTGGTCAAAGATGTTTTGTGGTGAGGGTCTCATGGGTCAATTTTGCCTCCTGTTCCAAACGTCGAATGGACCGATTCACCTCTTCCCGCAGGATCTTCTGGGCCCGCACAACCTCCTCCAAGGCTCCGTCGCGAGTTTGTAGCTGCTCCTCAACCAACCCGGACACTCTACTTACAAAAGACGGCTCTACCAGGCCTTTATCCAAGACTTCATCTTGGCTCATAATTTTATCTTGTTCGTCCAAACGAGCCTCCAATCCTTTTACCTCCTCCGCCAAATTCATCCCTTGCTTCCTCAGCTCTCCCCACTCTTCAACTTGCAGCTGCATACGAGCATCCACACAGGCACGATGACGTTCCAGGCTTTCATCCACTTTATCAGCAGAATGTTCGTTGCATCAATTTTATCTACCAATTTTTTTCCGGATATTTTCCCACTCCAATGTAATTTCTACCTTTGTTTCCTCCAATCTATCCTCGAATTTACTTTGTATTTCTCCCAATTTAACATCCACACACTCCTGCATCTCAGTTTTCATTTTCTCCATATTTTCCCCCAATTCATCCCTCATTAAATCAATCCGTGCACCCAACTGTACCCCCATTACCCCCAATTGATCTGTCATTTCTGCCCTCTGTGTCACGAATTGATTTTCCATTTGTGCAGTCATTTCTGCCCTCTGTGTCACGAATTGATTTTCCATTTGTACCGTCATGTCCCCTATTAAACGTTCCAACAGTGTCTGGATCGTCATCGCACAGGTTTCCGGCACTGCCGGCCCCGTTACGGGCAATGAAGCACGGTCCACGCTCGGAATGGGGGAGGTTCCAACCCTACCCCCGTCTCTCCCCTCTTCCCCTGACTCGCTGCCAGACACGTGGCCTTCCTCCTCAAACATCTGCACATCCGCCATGGTGCAGAAGTCCCGTTTGCCACCAATTAATTTAAATTTGAAAAATCCCGCCAAAATTTTCCCGCGCTCGCGCGCTTTTCTGTTGTAATTTTATATTCCAATTCGTGGCGAGATTTTAATCTTGGTATATTCTCCCGATACCAAATATAATTGAGGGGTTCGAACATCCAACACCCTGACACCAATGTGACGTCCACGGGACTTGAACAGTCCCGCCAACGTAGAATGAGCCGAAACGATGGAGGCGGTTTATTTATTTATAACCCAAACATGGCGGTTCTAATCGCTCTACCGCAAACGGGAGGAGGAAGGGGGCACGAGTCACTTTTCACTGAGTTGATGTTTATTTGTTTTTATTATTATCAGAAATAACAAGACTCGGCAAGAAGAGGGATCCGGGGCGATTCGACGGGATGGTGTGGGATCGGGCGTGGGGAAAAAACACAGACAATTCCAATGAATATACAGTTCTCAATCCCTCTAAGGCGCCAAGCACGCACGCGCACACACACACACACACACACACACACACACACACACACACACACACACACACACACAACGTAGCTATTTCTGGTAGTCAGGCTGGACCGTGGTGTGGACGCAACTGTCCCTGGATCGGCGTCGGACGAGCCGGCCTTGCTCTCGTCAGGGGGGCAGGAGAAACCGTGGTGCTGTCGACCTCCTGGTCCTGGCCCAAGTCCGCCCACAGCCGCCAGGGAACTAGCTCCGGCGCCAAGCCGCGAGCAGGAGAGGGAGGCAGGTCCGCCCGCCGCCCGACCCCGCACTCTGAGTCAGCAGAACCCCAGAGCCAACCAAAGCGAGGCACGAGGCTCGGCAAGGCTCCCAGACACGATCAAGAACACGATCGATTCAGCACAACCAGGACGCTCTCTGCCGCCACAGCTTCCACACCAAAAAAACCACGATCTTTTGGTTGTAATCTTCTTCCTCTTCCTTTTCCTTTTCAACCCTGAACAGAACCTTTTTATCCTTCGTCCTCGTCACTCCCAATCGAGCCGTTTATTGGCCCACCGCCATCGCCTTCCGCCAATCGTGATCATGGGGCGGAGCCATCCGCTGCACTGTCCTGTGACGTCACGGCCAGTCTTCAGAGAATACCAAAAGGGGTTTACGCAGACACACTTACCCTATCCCGTGTCCCTATCTAATTACGTGACATTTATCATTTCCCCCTTGAAGAAATGAACATTTACTAGACAACTTATCACCACTGAATTACTACTTATTACATCGAGATCCTGGTAAACTCGAACAGCATGGCATACCTAATTAAACATCCTAATTACCCTTTGAATGCATACCCCCCCCCCCTCAAACATAACAATATATTTGACTTGCAAGCACAACCTGTCATTTCACTGATGAGGATTTTAACGGGGGTGAGAGAGAGGGAGGAGGGGGGGGAGAAAGGAGGTAGGGAAGGGAGAGAGAGGAGGTAGGGACAGAAGATAGGGGAGGCAGGAATGGGAGAGGGAAGATAGAGGGAAGGGAGGGGGAGCTAGGAAGGGGGGAAGAGCAAGGAAGGGGAGGGGGAGGTGGGGATGGCTAAGAAGGGGGAGTGCATGAGTGTAAATTGGGGCTTTGGGTTAATTAATGGCCTTGTTTAATTAGATCCTTTATCAGGCGCATCCTCGGCCACCTCGCACTCGATGGGTAATTCTAATCGATACACTCACCAAACATTGCTATCAAAACCAAACACCAAAATTTCATTAATTAAACCAATTAAACTATTAATATCATTCATTAATTAAACTATTAAAAGCATTGATTAAACAATAATATCAAAAACATTAATTAAACATTAATATAACATTAAGCATTAAACCATTCAACATGAAACCATTACATATTTACACCATGACTTAAACATTAGTAAAACATAAAACTTTAATATAAAAACCATGAATTAAACATTAATTCATGCATTAATTAAACTATTACAACTATTAATTAAACTATTAAAACCAAACATTGCACCAAATATTACAAAACTCACCAAAAATTGCCCAGGGTAATTCTAATCTATACACTCACCAAACATTTGATGAGAGAGGAGGCATCATCAAAGAGAATGATGTTATGCATAATGATCAAACACACATGAAAAAAAAAACCTATCATCAGAACAGCTGTACACACAATGACATAACAGAGTTTGTAAAGTAATCCGCTGGCACATCTGCAAAACTTTGACACCCCAGTTCCAGAAAATGTGTGGGAACATGAACCAAAAGCAATCATTGAAAACATGGAAGTACCCACCACTCACGTACGATCTAATGATCCCATCGAGCGTGAACATCGAAAACCAAGCATTGCAACCAGATATCATACTTAGGTACAAACAACGAGAATAAGGCATTGCGAATTGAGGTGTTCACACCAGTAATTTTCGACTAAATAACACAGAAATCAAGAAAATGACCAAATACCAAGACCTCAAGAATGAAGTGAAAAGATCCTGGAAACTAAAGAATGCCAAAGTTGCACCAGTGATAGTTGTAAGCTCCAGGAATGATGACAAAGAATGTCGTTTAGATATTAAAAACCATCCATGGAAATATGACTACAAAAGAACCACAGTTGGAAGCTGTCCAGGGTTCAGTGACGATCCTGAAGAGAGCCCTTGGCACAAAACTTTGCGAACAAAAAGCTTCACAGCTTTGTCCATGAATTGTGACCCCTTACCAAAATGAAGGCGGATACTTTGAGCCCACCCTGGGAGGACTCCATTCCACATTCTCAAACCCACATATGTAGATACGAATCAACAACACACACACACACACACACACACACACACACACACACACACACACACACACACACACACACACACACACACACACACACACACACACACACACACACACACACACACACACACACACACACCTTCCTCCCGCCCATGGTACACTGAGCTTGAAGCGAGGCAGTTGGCCTGAAACAACTTGCCTTCGCCTCATGGAAGGCGAATCCAACTGAAGGCAATCTCAGTTCCTTCCACAAAGCTCTGAACAAGTGTGTCTACACTCAGGAGAGCCAAAAAACAACATCTTTCTCATTATAGTCAATACTTTCAAATCTGTCTCCCTCCTCCAAATCTTAGTGGGGTCTAGTTCAGTCTGTTTCTGGTGTGTGTTCCCCCTCCATCCCCTCCTTTACCTCAAATGGCCACACAGCTGACACTGCACGTGAAAAGGCTGAATGCCTGAACTCTGTGTTTGCTTCTAAATCTTGCATCCCAAACTCACAGTCTTCTGTACTCACCTTACCTAGTTTCACCCAACTGTTCCTGGAATTGGTGTCCTTTTCTCCTGACAAGGTGTACAGCTTGCAGTGAAACCTCGACTCAGATTCTGCAACCGGCCAGACGGAATCAGCCCACGTGTCCTAAAAACCTGCTGTGCTGCTCTTGCTCACTCTCTCTGTTCTATTCATCCTTTAATTTGCTTTAGGTCATCTACCATCTTCTTGGAAATCAGCAAACATTACCGCTCTGCATAAAAAGGTGCAAAAACAGATCCCTGTAACGACAGACCAATCAGCCTTCTCCCAATGATCAGGAAGGTTGTAGAATCCATCATCGCTTCAGACATTAAATCCTTCCTCTTCTCCAATAGCTTGATTTCTGATCATCAATTTGGATTCACACCATTTTACTCTACACTGCATATGCTGCTTCTGCTCTCCCAACAATGGATGGAGGTACTCAATGCCGGACTTGAAATCAGAGCCATTTCCCTAGACATATCATGTTATGTGCTTTTGACATGGTCTGGCACCCTGCCCTGCTCACCAAACTCTCTTCTTATGGTATCTAAGACCATCTCCACTCATGGCTCACAGACTTCATCTACTGTCGCAGCCAACATGTGGCCCTAAATGGAGTTCTTTCATCCCCTCTTCCTGTCCAGGCTGGAGTTCCTCAAGGCAGCATTCTGAACCCTGTTCTTTTTCTGGTTTTCATCAATGATCTCTCAGACTCTCTGGAAAGTCCTCTTTATCTCTTTGCTGATGACTCCACCCTCTGTCATCCCTCCGACCAGCACGCAGTAGCTTCTTCGCTCTCTGCAGATCTGGATAAAAATCACAAACTGGTCCAACACGTGGAACATGTCTTTCAATCCTGACAAATATCACACTGACTATGTCTCTCTAAAAAGACTGTTTATAAAAATCTGTAAAAGCGTTGTGCTTATAAATTGGGGAAAATCTGAGCCATGTTCATGAGAAATGAATCACACAGTTTGTGATTAAACAAGTCCTTGCATCTGTGAACTCCATTTTCAAAAGTAGGTGTAGCATCACGGGGTACGCCATTCTTCGAAAAGTAAGCTGGCTGTCCAATCCATTCACACAATATTGGACGTTAAACATAGTAAGTGGTACCTTAAAAAAAAATTAAGGCCTCAACCTGGTGCAATGGCCGAAGTAGAATTTTGCTGTGTCTTCGGCCGTCACAAAGAGTAGAAGTGGGGATGAGCAGCAATCGATTCTACCACAATTATGCAACCAGCAGACTCAATTTGTGTAAAATCTCATTGAGATAGTTTTGTCAAGACGGTGCAAAACTACCCCCCACCCCCGGTTCAATCCCCTCATTCCACCTTGATTGCTCCTATAAAAAGCTCACAGCCATTCCCAGCAATATCCCCCTTGGACACTACCCAGCTGTGCCGACACCAAACCTTCTGAAGCAGCCTCAAAACTTTCCCTGGTTCAGACTACCTTGATGCACAGAACAAGGACTTTCTATACTCACTCTTGCTAATCAAATGATTAAAGGGGTGGAATATATTGTTTCCATTCTGTCCTTTAATCATTTTTTTATTACCCTGCGCACGCGAAGGGAAAAGCAGGGTTAATAAGCAATTTGCTCACTTTGTTTGTCAGTCTGTCTGTCTGTCTACAAACGTCAGTTCATGATCGAGGAGCAACTGAATTTTTCGACTTGCCAACTCTGTGCAAACCTTCAGACACGAATCATCTCATACTTTGGTGATTTGTCCATTGCCTGCCAATATTCTCGTAACTCACGTAGAATTACATTGATGTCTCTTTATGTCCCTGTCCTGCATCGGGATATATTTACAAGCCCATCTGTGAATCTGATTCCACTCTATAAAAGTGATGTGCTTATAAATCAGGGGAAATCTGATGCATGTTCATGAGACGTGAATTATACAGTTTGTGATTAAACAAGTGCTTGCATCTTTGATGTACGATACAACTCCCTTCTCTTGCAGTGTCAACATGTGCAGCATCATGGAGTATGCCATTCTTCAGACGTTGAGCTGGCTGTGCAGTCCATTCACACAATCATGGACCTTACATGTAGTCAATAGTACTTTTGAAAACGTTTAAGGTCTTTACCCTGGTGCCCTGAGCGAATTACAACTTTGGCTGTCACAGTGAGTAGAAGTGGGGATGAGCAGCAATCGATTAGGCTATAGTGATGAGTCAACCAGAAGACTAAACTTAAATTAAAATATCATTCATCTAGTCATGTCCAAGAAGGTGCAAAACAACCCCCCCACCCCCCTCATTCCGCCTTGATTGCTCCAATAAAAAGCTCACAGCCATTCCCAGCAATATCCCCCCGGACACTACCCAGCTGCGCTTACACCAAAACTCCCTGAGCAGCCTCAAAACTTTCCCTCGTTGGACTTCCTTGCTTTGGAGAACAAGAACTTTCGATGCTCACTATTGCTAATCAAGTGATGAAGGGGTGGAGTGCAGTTTCCTTTCTCTTCTTCAATCATTCCTCTTTTCAGAAGTTATACTTTTCAACACATCACGTTGTTTGACCATGTTAATATTTAATGTTTGATAAACATGAAATCGACATGAGAATGTCAACACAAGTGTGCACGACACGTCTCCAGAGGCTCGAAAAAGGATGTGGTCAAAAGTCAGTTTACAGCTCAGTATCTGGTGTGACCACCATTTACGTTAACACAGCTTGCAAACTGCAACTCATTGAGGACACAAGATGGTTGAAGAAGGCTTGACGGATGTCATTCCAGATCTCTACCAAGGCTTGATGCAGTTGGGCCAACGTTGACGGCTGGCGTAACCATAGTTACATTTCATCGCACACATGTTCTATGGGAGAAAGATTAGGCGAAACAGCTGGCCATGGAAGTGTGGGAATGTTCTGTTGTGCGATGAAGTTGGTGACCACTCGTGCAACGCGACGGTGTGCATTATCCTGTTGAAGTGTGATGTGACGTCCATGAGGCCGCAGGAATGGGAGAACGTGACGATTGAGAACTTCATCATGGTACCGAATATCTGTGAAATTGCCATTAATGACCTCCATCTGGTTTCTGGGATGTGAGGCGATGCCTCCCCATACCATCACACTTCCATCGCCGAACGACCAATGTTGCACAATACACGTGTCAGCGTAATATTCCCCTTCCCGTCAATAAACATGACAAAGGCCATCACTACTGTCAAGATGGAACCTCGACTCATCTGCAAAGAGAATAGCAGCCCTATCTTGTCTTCTGAATCTCAGACATTGTCTACACAAAGCTAGACGTGCATGTTGACGATGTGGCTACAAAGTCTGACACACTGCTAGTCGTCATGGTCGGATGTTATACTCGCGTAACCGATTCCTGACAGTTCACTGATTGGTCACAGACCAGGGATGCTGTGAGCTGTCAAACTTGCTGACTGAGACCGATTCCTAAGGTGCATCAACCGGATGTAGTTATTCTGCCGACGTGACATCACACTTGGTCACCCAGAATGTGGACGGTCTCTGATGTTGCCAGCTTGTTGATAACATCTCCAAAGTGACTATGGTGTTCCGATGAACACCAAAATGCCGAGCCATAACGGTTTGTGGCATTCCTTCTCAAGCATGCCAATACCACGTTGATGTTCATTTTCGGAATAGTAATACAAGTGTCCGAGTGGGGTGTGGAGGTGCTGGTCTTGAACATAGGTTGGGAATGAGGAGGGCAATCATGTTTGGATTATGATGCACAACCAATCAGGAAAACTCAATGGAATTCTAGTCTTCGTGACAGCTATAGTCTGTGTCAATGGACAAATCTAAACAATGGGAAGTGAGGTGCTCACATTTCAATTGCTAGCCGTTCATCAGAGCAAAATCTGGTTAACACTTAAAACGTCAGCTGTACCACCTTGTTTCTCATGGCATTCTTTGTCACTTTTTGGTTGATAAAACTTATCATTCAATGAGATCGGTTCTCTGGTTCCAAGGTTCATGACCAATATTTTGGTGACTGCCTGACCTCCAAGAGGGAGTATTTACTAATACTTCTACAGAAATGTACGAGTGGGGTGCGGAGAACCTGGTTTTGAGTGGTTGGGAATGAAGCAGGATGAGGAGGATAATTTTAAGGAGATGGGGAGAGGGTGTGGGGTAGAATCGGCAGCACATATCAGCTGGAGGCTACAAGATGGAATTTGTGTATGGTGTACATTCAGGACTGCTCAGTTTGAATGTGTAGGGTACTTATGAAGCATGTCAGAGAAGGAATATAGATAGCATTCTGAAAGATGTATTTGCATATTTGTAATTACAATTTGAGATTATAGAATTCATTTGGAGTACACGTGAGCAAAAAGAACATTATCGATCGTGTACCTGCAATACAACGATCTCAAGTCTCTCCCATCTGGAATATTTGATAAACTAACCAAACTTACAGATCTGCGCCTGAGTAGCAACAAGCTGCAGAGAGCAATATGCATCGACACCACATGAGAATCGGAACACAAGGACACACAAATATAATCCATATGTACAGAGGAAACTATTTTGGGGAAATAAATAATGAAAAATAGAATTTCTGTAGTTATGAATTTTCTGAATTTCTAAGTCTGCAAAATGACACAATTTGGAGGTAAAGGTTGACAGCAGAGAGGGAGATTGGACAAGTGATCAGATTCAGGAAAGTGTTGATACTTTAATGGATGGGAAACGATTGGCAGATGAAGTTTAACATAAATGTAAGATGCTGGTTTAACATAAATGTAAGAAACAAAACCTGTCAAAGGGCGGAGGAGCTCCTTGTGAGCCAACGGCCATCCATATCTAGTGCCCAACTGTGTCTGCGGACGTCCTCCTGCAGTTGGGTTACTTCTTATTAGGAGGTTGGTGGCAGGATTTGCACTCCAGCCACCGTAAAACGCTTCATTCCGCAAAACGCAAAAACGCAAAAAAATCTGAAAACCCACTCCGTGGGAGTACCTCCTGTGCAGCTTCCCTTCGCAGGGCAGCTCACCGGATGATGGGATTGGGGCAAAGCCTTCGGGACCCCCAATCTTTGATAGGAGGGAAACCACGGGGTAACATCCCTGGGTCAGATTGCGGGAGAGTGTGTCGGAGTGGTGCTGAGGTGTCGTCCACCAGACGGCGGTCTCCTTGGGTTAACCTGAGGCGGTCCCTTCGGGTGGGTGCCTGGAATGTCCTATCCCTAAGAGAGGATGATCACCTGTCTCTGTTATCATCTGAGCTCAAGCGTTTGGACATCGGGATTGCAGCTCTCTCTGAGGTTCGGAGACCGGATTGCGGCGAGATAATGGTGGGTGGTTACACCTACTATTGGTCTGGTCGCTCTGATGGTTACCATACCCAAGGAGTTGCTGTAGCTGTGTCCAATAAGCTGACCCCAATGATAATTGAGGTAACACCGGTCAACGAGCGTATTATGAGATTAAGGATTCGTCACTCCTTAGGTGTCATTTCCCTGGTCTCTATTTATGCTCCGACTGAGGCGAGTGATCTTACCGTGAAGGACACATTCTACGCCACACTCGAGTCTGTGGTTGATCAGTGCCCCAGACGAGATACACTTCTAGTCTTGGGGGATTTCAATGCATCGACTGGAACTGATAGGGATGGTTATGAGGTGTGTGTTGGTCCCCATGGGTCAGGAACTATGAACCAGAATAGCACTAAGTTCCTTGACTTTGCAAGAAGTCATGGACTTAGGGTGGCTGGTTCATGGTTTCAGCGCCCGCAAGCTCATCGCTGGACTTGGTATTCCAACGCTGGCGGTGTGGCAAAGGAGATTGACCATGTCCTCATTGACGGTCGTTGGAGGATGATCCAGAACTGCAGGGTCTACCGGAGTGCTCAGTTCCTCAATACTGACCCACAGGCTTGTTGTAGCAACTCTAAAGCTGCACCTTAAATCCTGGAGAATGGTACCATCCCAGCCTAGGCTGGATGCTGCCAAGCTCAGGGATGAGAGAGTAGCTGAGGAGTTTGCGAACAGGCTGAGTGGACACTTGGGGGGTCTGGGTGCTTTGGGGGGCCCTGAAGAGTTGTGGAACACCTTCAAGACCACCGCCCTTGATGTTGCCGGTGGATGCCTTGGAGTTCACCGCAGGGCAAAGAAGAATTTTGTCTCTCAAGGGACACTGGATACCATTGACCAGAGTCGCAGGGCCAGGCTGAATGGCAGAGCTGAGCTGTTCAGGGAGCTGAGGCGTAAAACTGTACGTGCACTGAGGGTGGACAAGGAGGCCTATGTGCGAGGAATCTGTGAGGGGGTAGAGCATCACCTGTGGACAGGTGATTCTCGTCCCGCTTACAGGGGAATTCGCGCATTACGTTCATCCAAGCCCATCCCTCGGAGCACTGCAGTTCGAGCAGAGAGTGGTAGGCTCTTGACAGAGGAGTCTGAAGTGAAGGCCCGCTGGGCCGGTTACTTCGAGCGGTTGTACCAGGCTGATCCCCCAGCTGTCGAGTTGGACGTCAAGGGTGTTACAATCCCTGTTGCTGACCCTCGAATCAACTGTAGTCCACCATCACTTGTGGAAACACGGGCTGCGGTGAACCAGTTGAAACGGGGCAAAGCTCCAGGGATCTGTGGCATCCATGCCGAACTTCTCAAGGCTGGTGGAAATGCTGCACTCGCGTCGTTGCATGCAGTTTTGTGCTCTGCCTGGAACACAGGCATCATCCCAACTGACTGGAAGAGGGGCCTTGTTGTCCCTCTCTGGAAAGGGAAGGGTGATCGCCAAGACTGCAACAACTACCGAGGGGTGACGCTGCTCTCAGTGCCGGGCAAGGTCTTTGCTCGGATAATTCTCGATAGGGTTCGCCACCATCTGCTTGAGCACCAGCGTCCAGAGCAGTCAGGCTTTACACCAAAGAGGTCAACGATTGACCGTATCCTTGCACTTCGTGTCCTCACCGAACGCAGACGAGAGTTTCGGCAGGGGCTGCTTGCAGCCTATGTTGATCTCTGTAAAGCGTTCGATTCAGTGAATCGGGATGTCCTCTGGAGGATTCTTGGTCTTCGTGGGGTGCCACCGAAACTGATCGATCTGATGTCTGAACTCTACTCTGGTACTGAGAGTGCTGTGAAGTGTGGTGGTACCCCCTCTGACTTATTTCCAGTTGTTACTGGAGTTCGTCAGGGATGTGTACTTGCCCCCACACTTTTCAGCACTTGTATGGACTGGATTTTTTGGGAGGATGTCGGAGAGATCAAGTTGCGGTGCATCGTTTGGCAATGTCAAGATCTCGGACCTTGATTTTGCAGATGATGCAGTCATCTTTGCGGAGACTTTAGACATCCTCTTGGGGGCCCTCGAGGTGCTGAATGAGGAGTCGGAGCCGTTGGGATTACGGATTTCTTGGGTCAAAACAAAGATCCAGGCTTTCGGTGACATCTTGGATGCTGCTGTCCTGTCTGTGTCTGTTTGTGGTGAGGATGTTGAGGTCGTGGATAGATTCACTTACCTTGGCAGTGATATTCATGTCTCCGCAGGTTGTGAGCCGGAGGTCAATAGACGTCTGGGTCGGGCCTGGGGAGTCATGGATTCACTGGATCATGGGGTGTGGCGCTGCCGGTACCTGTGCGGGAGGACGAAAGTCCGAGTCTTCAGGTCCTTGGTACTTCCAGTCTTGCTCTATGGGTGCGAGACTTGGACTTTGACCAAGGATCTGAGACGGAGACTTAATTCCTTTGGTACCAGGTCTCTTCGGAGAATCCTTGGCTATCGCTGGTCGGATTTTGTGTCCAACGAGCGGTTGCTGAGAGAGACTCGGATGAGATTTGTTACCTGCATAGTCCGTGAGCGTCAGCTGCGGCTGTATGGACATGTGGCTCGTTTTCCTGACGCTGATCCTGCTCACCAGATTCTCTCAGCGAGGGAGTCTCATGAGTGGAGGAGGCCAGTGGGCCGACCACGTGCCTCATGGTTGCAGCAGGTTGACCATCATCTCAAGGAGATGGGGATGGGCCTGGCATCTGCCTGGAGGATGGCCAGACGGAGGCCCCTGGAGTACCGGCGGAAAGTGGACGCAGCGACGCGCTGTTCTGGCACATGCTCCCATACCTGACCTGACCTGGTGATGAGATAGGAATTACATAATACAGGGGGCACTCTTGGCTCGTGTAACAAAGAAGAGGGATATGTGGGTGCTAATAAAAACGGGGGAGGGGGAAATGGAACTTTGCTATGATAGCAGTCACTTTAACATGATCCCCCATCCCTTCCCAACAGACTGGTAAGGCAATCTGTAGCACCCCCCCAAACCACAAACAGCAGGGTAAGGCAATCATTAGCATCTCCACCCCCCTCCCCCACTAGAAGGGTAAGGTGATCTTTTACATATACATAATGTACAGTGTACATATATATGCACGTGCACCTACGAAGGTGGATATTGCTACAAATCCGAGGTCGGAGCTTGCCATGAGGGGAACACTCGACTCTTTTTAATACAAAATAACTCCGCACGCTGGCCGGTTGCTAAACAACCATGAACGACTCTTGGTACCGCCAATCCTGGCAGGGTTATACTACTTTGTGTGTTACTGTTTCCGGTGGATTGACCCCACCGAGCGAGTTTCATACCCTCGATGCGTACTCGTGTTAACTTACCGTATCAGGTGCAGCCGAGTGGAGCTGCCAAGTATGCACCGGATAATAAGCAAATCAGATGGGGTTCAACTTCCCGTCTTACTCCACTTGTGCATTGCCAAGGACCAATAAAGGAAAAGATAACCGAAACAGAAACAAATAATTACTTATAACAAACGCACAAGCCAGCAATCATTTAAAAACAAGAAGCGAATATTTCGATATCGCGCGGCTGGGGACAGTAAAAGTATAGGTTAAGAAAGATGAAACAATTTTGCAGTAATAAAATTTAAATGTAGACACGGTGAATTAGCATGCATGATGGGAAGAGTTGTGACGTTGGACAAATTTCTATTTATAGCGCTCAGATCAAAGGGACGTACGAGGCCATAAGTGTGACAGAAGACACAGGACAGAATAGCCAATTATATGACAGCGCGATGTCGCCGCGCTGTAAAAACGTACGTGCAAAAAAACAAACAAACAAAATAAACCAATGTCAACTGCAGGGTGACCCGTATCTTGCCAAAAGGTGACCACGTGTGACTTCTTTAAGATCACACTGAGGTGAACAGAGCTGCTATCCACCAGGAGCGACTCCTTGAGGAATATCTGCCTACGAGAGATTCCGATGAGAATCGTTCTAAAGAGTAACCATGAAAAATATGTATTTGCCTCATTACGTCACCAAATGATGTCATAATGTCTCAAGCTTGACATATCTCGAAAGCACTCATTGAGGTGTTCAATTTGAGGTACTACACGATATGGTTCCTAAAACTTGAAAATTTGACCTTGGGGTCAAATACGTTTGACCTCAGGCGCTAACCATGAAGGTCAAGGCCAATCACCACCAAAAACTTATCAGCTGAGCGCCAGACCATGAACTATATTCCCATGAAGTTTGAAGACGAACCGTTCAAAATTACTCAAAAAATAAGGGTTTCGTCGACTCCCCTGATTTGCGACAAAGTGACCTTGACCTTTGGCCTTGACCTTCAAAATTTTGTGCGCTGAAAGGGACCTCTATAGGCCTCTGATATGCAAAGTTAAAAAATTTCCAATGACAACTGTGCTCTGCAGAGTGATTTATACGTGATTACAGACCAAAAAAACAAAAAACAACAACAACAAAAAAAACATATGAAGGTCAAGGCCAATCGCCACCAAAAATTAATCAGCTGAGCGCCAGACCATGAACTATATTCCCATGAAGTTTTAAGACGATCCGATCAAAATTACTCAAAAAATAAGGGTTTCGTCGACTCCCCTGATTTGCGCCAAAGTGACCTTGACCTTTGACCTTGACCTTCAAAATGTTGTGAACTGAAAGGGACCTCTATAGGCCTCTGATATGCGAAGTTACAAAAATTTCCAATGATAACTGTGCTCTGCAGAATTTTTTATACGTGATTACAGACAACCAAACAAAAAAAACATACAAGCTGACTAACATATCTTACAAAAACTTCGTTTTGGCAAGATAAAAAACCAATGAAGAACGAGAGATACAACGCTGCGCCTCAACAACTAACGGAACAGGAAGATTCTAACTTCCGGCGTCACACAGAAAACGATTCAGCACAAAAAACGTCACTCTTCCGCATTAACCACGCCCACAATTCACCCGGCAATCTCCGCCCACAATCCACCCGGCAATCTCCGCCCACAATCCACCCGGCAATCACCGCCCACAATCCACCCGGCAATCTCCGCCCACAATCCACCCGGCAATCTCCGCCCACAATACACCCGGAAATCTCCACCCACAATCCACCCGGCAATCTCCGCCCACAATACACCCGGAAATCTCCACCCACAATCCACCCGGCAATCTCCGCCCACAATCGACCCGGCAATCTCCGCCCACAATACACCCGGAAATCTCCACCCACAATCCACCCTGCAATCTCCGCCCACAATACACCCGGAAATCTCCACCCACAATCCACCCGGCAATCTCCGCCCACAATACACCCGGCAATCTCCGCCCACAATCGACCCGGCAATCTCCGCCCACAATACACCCGGAAATCTCCGCCCACATCACACCCAACAATAAGTGTGACAGAAGACACAGGACAGAAAAGCCAATTATATAACAGCGCGATGTCGCCGCACTGTAACAAGTATTTCGAAGCAAGAAAGCAAAAAGGCACATAAGAGCAGATTTAACCATAAACACGTATTCATCTTCAATCTTAGTGAAACAAAAGACTTGGCCATCATTCACTCAGGGGCAAAGAATAAAAACAAGAAGGACTTGAAAATAAAAAAGTGAAGTATGGAGAAAAGGAAAATAGGCTTTTCTTTCCGCCCACACCTCACACAGCCCGACGGGCTGCACAAGCCCAAAAATACAAAACAATGTGGAGGAAAGGTGGGGAGGGAAGATGAGCAGTGGCGATGTGGAGTGACGGGATATACAGCCGCATCCCTGAGCCCAGACACAGTGGGTGAGTCCTCTCCAGCGTTACAGATATGGCAGCAAGATATGCCCCTCACCCTCCTCTGCTTCATCTTCTTCCTCCTCAGACCCCCGTCGACGAGGTGCTGCCGTTCACCCTCCTGGTCCTTTGTGGCTGACAGGAACAAGACCGCAGGATGATGTTCGTGGAAGGAGTGTTCTTACCCACCATTTTCAGTTTCTTTCACCACAGAAGCTTAACACCAACTGCTCATGAAATCCTCCTTTCTTCACCCTCACACACTTTTTTTTTCCTTCTCCATCCGCTTCCGCTTTTCTTCTTCTTCACGTCGCTCTTTTCCCTTTCTCACGAGCCTTCCCTGTTTTTCTCAGCCTAGTATCTCTCTTTTCCTTTCTCTTGTGAGCTCCTTCCGTCCCGGATATTACGAGTCTGTCCCACAATGGTGCGCAGCAGATGGGGTCGGATCCACGATGCAGCTTGTGGAAAATGCCACGCCATTCTGAGGTAATGATCGGTGCCGCCCCCGCGCCCTCCCTTCATGCATCCAAGGCCTTGACGGCAGCTCCCTCCCTCGCACACAGCATTCACTCGTACAGTCCCGCACCGCACCTGCGAGAAGCTCCGCATCTCGTGCCATGAACATGCACTTGAGAATTAAGCGAAAACGGAGAGGGATTGTGCCAGACCGAGGGATAACCGAATGGCCCCCGGGGTTGAAGGGGGGATTATTGAAAGAAGCAGAGGAGGGGGACAACGTGCTGATGGAGAAAAAGAAGGATTTTTGTGTTGAAATGCTGTTTGGTGAAGGTGAGGTTATTGGTGGATTGAGAAAAGCGAGGGAGGGAGGGGGAGGGGGAACAGACCAATGATTGAAAGTAGCAGAGGGATAGAACAGAATGATGGTGTGAAAAAGTAAAGACGACAAGCTTTCATCACACACATTACCTTAGACGCGATTTTCAAAACAAGAACTCCAACTACAACAACAATAACAAGAGCTCAAGTGAGCACAATATATGCCCGAACAAGAAGGTATATACAGAATTCTGCTACTACATGGAAAACAGCATCCTGGTTGCCATGGCAACCACTTTAGATGACGAATGTATGTCGCGACACACCGTCTCCACAGTCTGTACCTATGCACCAAATGTGAAACGTGAAAGTTGAAAACTTTGGGAGTTAGAGTGCAGTGGCGGATCTAGAGGGGGGGTTGCAATCCCCCCCCCTTCAGCTGCTGAGTCCCCCTCACTCAACCCCTCCTTCCATCAACCATCCCTCCCTCCCTCAACCCTTACCTCCCTCAACCCCCCCCCCCCTCGTATGGGCTTCGCACTGTTGGCGCTCGCATGGGTATATTGCCACCCACCCACCTTGCCTCAAAGCCAAAAATGTCAACCACCCCCTTGCCTGAGACATAGATCCGCCCCTGGAGTGCGGACAGGAACGGACAGACGACCTCCCAACAGATATATATATATATATATATATATATATATGTATATATATATATATGTATATATGTATATATATGTATATATGTATGTATATATGTATATATATGTATATATGTATATATATATGTATATATGTATATATATATATATATGTATATATGTATATATATATATATATATGTATATATATATATATATGTATATATATATATATATATATATATATATATATATATATATATATATATATATATATATATATATATATATATCGGGTGTATAAAAATCGAGCAAATTGCTCATCCCTTAATTTGAATTACATGCATGAAAGAACACCTTCTATATTTTCATAATAATCAGCTTTGAAAAGTCAGGCTAAAACTGAAATTACCTTAAAAAAATTCATTTATGAAATAACTAGCAAATACAACCCATCACTTCCCTGACAGGAAGATGAGAGGGGAGGGGGGAGTGAGAAAGGGGGCGAGAGCAGGAAAGATGAGGGGGGGAGCAAGACATCACCACACATCACTATACACTCTGGGAGGGGACATGGAGCGAGGAGGATGGTGGGGATGGGAAGAAGGTGTTCTGGACATGTGTTTAATAGGGGGACTTGAAGGAAAGCGGTTGTGGGGGGGGGGTGGAATGGTGCCCTTATGCCACCACCCGTGCAGGATTGAACAAAATTGAACAAAACTGGTCCCTCCTGAACAGCATATTTAAACGGGTGATACTAAACAATGCCTTGAGTGGAGGTTCGTGTGAGGGAATAGGAATGGAAGGAAGAGTTTTCCTTCAATCGTCATAAAATCTGTGTCAATATCCATGTCTTTATTTAATTTCCACACATACGAGAAGCTCTAGAATCTCTTAACCTGAGACAAATTGCAGAATTGATCTGAGCAGAAGTTCCGACAGCAAAAAAAAAAAAACGGAAAATCTTTCATTTGTCCAATTTGCACATTATTTCGCACCTCTTCCTCTCCTTCCTCTCACAGCATCTTTTTGGTCTTCGTGGCTTTTCTGCTGTTATGGGTCATATTTGAACATTCAATCAGCTCTTGCACACTTATTTTGCCACTTCTCTGATATGGCATTGATCACTCTCTCTCCAGATTTCAAGATATCATTCCCAAACAGATTAGTCTGGAAGCAGTTAATATAGTCCTTGTAGAGTTCTTTAGGATCTTGTAATAGTCCCAGGATGTAATTCATCCGACAGTCTCTTGGGATATTGTTCCTGGAGGACCTTATCATCTTCTGCTGAAAATTTCTCCCATTTCACCTTTTTCAGGTTAAACCTTTGGTGGAAATGAACCGCACGAGGAGTGACCACTGCTTGGACTTTAATTCCAATAGGTCGATGTTGGGAGTTTGGGATTGGATCCAGAACAATTTTCTCGCAATGGTTAACAATGCGGTTTGAAGCAAACACCAGGTCCAGATTATAACCACATCTCCTTCTGCTGCTGTTGAAGGAACTTGGTAGCTTTGCATCATGGACGAGAGACAGCTATCTTGCATCTGACAAACTTTTGACTAATTCCCCATCACCGTTTCACTGTGAGTATCCCCAAAATACAATATGGCAGTTGAAGTCACCTATCACCACATTAACATAATTATCAGTAAAACTGTCTGGGAAGTAGAACTTCCCATTAGGTAACTTGTAAACTGCACTTACGGAGATCCCTGTAAGCTGGATAGGTAGGTAGGCAAAGAGTGGTTGAAGGATTCGCAGGAAAAGCCTGGCAGCGGCCGTGCCGAGACCACTCCTTCTGTGGCCCCCCAGAGTACCAAATTGAGCTGATGAGAGCCTATCTGTCTAATTGAGGAAGGATCGAAGTGAATCTTTTCAGGAATTAGAACAGGATATTCAGCGCTCTATTCAGGTCATGTACCCTCCCCTCCCTGTCATTGCTCAAGAGAGTCTGGACCTCAAAATGTTTCTTGATCGAGATGCCCTGCCAGACAAGGACCTGCATATATATATCTCTCTCTCTCTCTCTCTCTCTCTCTCTCTCTCTCTCTCTCTCTCTCTCTCTCTCTCTCTCTCTCTCTCTCTCTCTCTCTCTCTCTCTCTCTCTCTGTCTCTGTCTCTGTCTCTGTCTCTGTCTCTGTCTCTGTCTCTGTCTCTGGGGACCTGGAACCTTGGATGAGAAATGGTTTCATAAGGGGATGGGGCACACCATACCCTTGATATGCTACATGGGGCACCTGAGATCAAGCCCACTGTGAAATGAGTGATAAACTAGAGCAATTTGTGGGTGGCAGGCTACGGCCGAGGGATGCAAGAGGCAAGTTTGGTGGACCGAGTGTTCGGTCACCAATTCGGCCATTAAAGGGGGCAACCTGGAATTTTGACGAAGCATGCCCAATATGGCCCACTGCTTTAACTGGGACAAGCTCGGCCATTACCAATGGATTTATAAGGCACCACTGAGGCTGCCAAGCCCCCAAGTAGGAGTGTCATACAATAACGATAAGGTTATCCCCCATATGGAACCAGCGAAACCAGTTAGAGCTGTTCACAGAGGGCCATTCTGTAGCCAAATTGACATCGGCATCTTGAACATTCAATGCAAACTTCAGGGCAAAATTGTTGATGGCATTGTGGACACAAGGGTGAGTGCTACTATTGTGAGCCCTGTGTCCTGAATCGGATTAGGGGAGGCTGGAGATTCATCAACTGACTAAAACGTCATAGTTTGCAACTGGCGACTACTCTAATTATAGGATGTGACTGTGGCTTTGGCATTGGGCAGATCAAAACATACAGTAGGAATTTGGGCAGCAAAGGTGCGCGACATGTTTAATTGGTTCGGACTTTTTAAAACTGCCAGTGGCTGCTGGATTGACCTTGAAAAGGGCCTCCAGAGGCTGTGATCGGAGGACTTGCTGGTGTATGGAGTGGGAGCCAAGTGGAGGGAGGATGAGTAGAAGGGGCTGGTGATGCCCCACTCAGTCACCATCCTTCCCACCTCTGAGAAGGTGGTCTTCACAGCATAACAGGCTGGGCTGACCCTTGGAGGGCCATACAGTCTGATAGAGTCCCTGGCAGAAGACCCCGTGGAGCGTGGCGTCGTGGATCAGACCCTCATTAAAACTGACGATCCGGTGGTTGCCCTAAGGCTAAATAATGTGAGTATACAGAACCACGAGCTGTGATGAATGTCGTGAAGGCAGCCAGTTGCATCCCGACTGCGGAAATTGTGGAGATGAGGGATCATACCATTCTTCAGAATCGGTCTGGGATGGAAACTCGATCCTGCATTGAGAATTGGCCCAAACAAATCAAGGATATGGTATCGGTCAGAGTAATAATGGTTTGAACGACGAACAATAGGAGGCCTTGTGTAGACTTGTGGGCATTAATTTAGATGTATTTTCCTTGTCTTCTCAGGACATTGGATGTGTGGGCCGAGTGAGACATCAAATGGACACTGGAGAGCCCCAGCCTGTTCAGTTTTGACTGTAGAATGCTTTATTTCAGGAACATTGAAAGTGTTTGCCAATTTGCATTTACCAATAAATCATATGAATTCTCACAACTCTTGAGTACAAAGAAAATCAAGACATAGCCATTACTTTCTCTTGGTCGCGAAATATCCCACAGCCTTAACAGCTGATTTAACTTAGGATATGAGGATTTCTTTTGTTTTGTTTCCCTTGCCCTTGTAGTTTACTCCTTTTCCACTCAGTGTAAAAAAAAATAGGGAGAACTCCAAGGAATGGCATCCATTGGGAGTAGAAAATTCCAAATTAATTCCCCCCCATTGAGTGCAGAAAGAAAATCGACATAGTCATAAAATATGGCTGGCAGAGGTACCCAGAGTGCTCTGGGAAGTGATGTCACATCCTCCTAAATGGATGTATTTGAAGACAAGTCTGGTGTTGTCTCATGTATTTGTCTGATTTGTGTATTCAGCTCTACTACCAGCCTAAGACCATGCACACAAAGAAAAATAACTCCTTTATAAGTGACAATGTTTAATAGGCTACTTTACTATGCTAATCTTTGATTTTATTTACGATTCAATTTGCTTCATTTACTCAAAAGCAATTAACAACTAATGGCTTATTAATAAACACTTTCACAACTCTGGATGGACAATAATAATAATAATTTTTTTCAAATATTCTTTTGCAGACTTTAGATTACATGTATGAATGCAAACATGTTTACCTTTACATCCCAGTGTTTGACAATCTTGCAAAACTCACACGACTGGAACTGAATATCAACCAGCTGCTGAGCTTTTCTGAGGAAGCAGTTTGTCACTGCTCACCCCCATACTTTACCAGCTCTTATTATATCTCATTATTCCTGCATACCATTGGTTTACATTCCATGAACAAAGAGAGACATACAGGTAATGATGCAGGAAGAATCATCCTGGCAAATGATGCCAGGAAAATCCTAAAACCATTCAGGTTTATCCTGTCGTGGAATCCTCCTCATTTACTCGAACATATTTCATCTATAACGTCAATACAATCTTCGTAATCTGTTCGATGCAATAAGTGAACACCTCTCCAAAAGGAAAACACATTCTTTTCGTAAGTTGACTGTAATTACCACCACAGAAACACTCCTGCATCACTCACCTTATCCTGATACAGCACAAAGAGTGCCACTTCCATCTACGAGTAACGCTGTGCTGCAAACACTCTAAGAGGCAAGAATTTGGATTTTGGTTTGTGGTACCTGCACACAATTGCATAAAGGGCACCATGAGATCATTACTCTCCATAAGAAACAGGACATTCCATACCTTATGCCTTTTCTGAAAGAATGGCAGACTCTCCAATGCAATGTCCTAAATGTCATGCACTGGGAAAGCAGTTAGTTTTATCGTTTTCTGTTGGGAGTTAAATCAAGAAATAAATTTAAAAAGAAAGTTCAAAGGCAAACAAGCAAATACTGAGCTACCCTGTATCTCGTGGTCTTGGTATGAGGGTGAAGTGCCGAAACAGAAATCCCATCTGGTCAAAGTACATTGTGGAACGAGCCTGATCAGTTGGTTAAACTCCAAGTGCAGTTCATTGGTGTCTGCAGGGATTCTGTTGGGAATGGCAGGAAACTTGGAGCATTCACTGACATAAACGAATGAAACTTGAAAGAGAAATCACCACCAACTACAACAATCTACGAGGGTAAGGCTCAGATGTGTTTCTACCACTGAGTGGTCCTCTTCTGCCAACTATTCTCATGGCAACGCACAGTATGGTGGAGATTTTGACTCTTCCTCAGATGTGCTCTATATACACTATTTCCCTCGCTTCACCTAATTTATCTCCTCCAAGCAACTCCGGTGGTCCAAACCCCAGCAGAGTCAAACCAAAGTGTTAAAATGATGTCTGCTGTTTCTATCCGTTACACTTCGCATTTAACAAGCATAGAGTACAAACAAACAGCCACAAATTGGCAACCATTCCACAGGTCTGATGTCCCGAATTGCCTCCTGCATTGAAGTTTTTTTGGATGTGCACATTTCTAAATGTGTTCATGGTTGTAACTGGTTGGGAAGATCCATCCTCAGGTCCTGACCTCACCTTGTTGAGTAACGATACAAGTCGTTGGTTCCTTCATTCTTGAAGGTAGAATTACCTGCATCACTGATGAATGAATAATTTAACTTTCTTTCCATCACATCACTCGAGATCCTTGCAGTTCAAGCTCCTGCAGTCCCACGGGTTTTCCTGCAGCTGAAGCATTTTCAGTTTCTCTAGAGAGTCAAAAGCTTCTTCAGGAACACTCAAATGGGTTAAACTTCCCTTTCCATACCACTTTATGTCATACTGCTGATATAGTTAAACATGTAATATCGGTATGAAGAAAAAAATAGCTCAAAAAAAAAGAAGACAAAAAATAAATCCATTCCATAAATTTACAGAACAATGCTAAAAAGGCTCGTTGCAATTGCAGACCCTATAAAACCTCGCTGTCAGGCCTGAATAATATTCTATCGTGCACTTGAACGTTCGATGAATAATGTGATGCCATTCTTCTCTTTTTTCACGTAATATTGGTTTTTATTGATGAAATATGCACAAAAGTGAGATCTCATTGGAGTTGCAAATAGGATAACAAATGGTTGTGGGAGCGAATCCTTTTTGAACCAATAGTTAAATTTTGGAACACAGGAATTTGATTAGAGATGGTAAGTGTGGCTTCATTGAAGCGTCGGCTCATTTAGAGTGAACAAAATATAGGAGAGGTTATTTCATATCCACAAACGAATATAAACAGGACAGTCAACTGCCTGAGCTTCACCATTTACGAAGCATCACATCACCACTTAGCTCTTAAACGAGCATCGACATTGTATATTAAAAAAGGATAAAAAAGGCATTTATGTTGTGACATGATACACAATCCTACCTGTGCACCATTGGAATATCAATAAACTCAAGTGAAGACAAGTGCTGGTGAAACAACCTGCAACAGTAAAAGTCATGATGCCTGGAGGAGATTTTTTGAAAGTTTGGGTAAACAGGAGAGATGCCCTTTCATATTAAAAGGTAAAAAAAAACATTTTAACAAAGGTGAGGATGTGCCCTTCAGCCCCATGGCCAAAAGTACAGTCCAGCAAAGCTTATCAAACTATTGTCTCCTTCTGCGTTGAAGTTTTTTTGTGAGGGAACTCACATCTATAAATGTGCTCATGATTATAATTGGTTTGCAAGATCCATCTTCAGATCCTGACCTCACCTTGTTGGACAATGATACAAGCTGTTGGTGCCTTCATTCTTGAAGATCGAGTTACCTGCATCACTGATGAAGGGGTAATTCGGCTTTCTTTCCATCCATCACTGGATAAAGATACAGATAATTTTATTGCCATATGTAGCACACATGAATGTCACAATAGCGACATTGGAATTCTTTTGAGGTCCCGGCCGTTCAAGCTCCTGCAGTCCCACGGGTTTTCCTCCAGCTGTAGCAGTGTCAGTTTCTCGAGAGAGTTAAAAGCTCCTTCAGGAACAGACAAATGAGTTAAACTTCCCTTTCCATACCACTGGTATAATTAAACATGTAATATCAGTACGAAGAAAAAAATAGCTCAAAAAAAGAAAAGAAATAGTAAATCAATTTCATAAGTTTACAGAACAATGCGAAAAAGGCTCATTACAATTGCCGACCCTATAAAACCTGGCTGTGAGGTCCGAATAATAGTGTCGTGTCCAAGTCAGTTCATACCGATGCTGGGTGGATGAGCCAAACTGGCGGTTTACTCCCTCAGATGACGTTCCAAATTATGGTGGACAATGTGTGCGTGGGTCTTGAGGAGAGACACGAAAACCTTAAAGTTTTTTGCAACCAATGGGTTTATTTCCAGAACCACAATAAATGTAAAAGAACCAAGGATGATGTGATTGTGAGGAGACGGCGGCGGGTTAGCAGGAAGGGGATGCAATTAATAAATAATTATATAAAATGAGAATAAAAACAATGGCACCACACACCAGACTCAGTCACCGATGGGAAGGGGACAAAACCGAGGGACTCAGCTCTGGTGGCAGCAGGGACGAGCAGGTGATTAAGAGGGATGGAGAGGACAATGATGAAGCAAGCACACAATGGGAAGGCGAAGACCCGGGTGATGCGACAAAACAGGCAGAAGCTGGCAGAAGCAGGCAGGCAAAATGACCTCCTCAATACTCCTTTTCCTCCGACTTTTTACTCCCTCCGTCATGTTCACCTCAGATTCACACACACTCTCAATCATTCTCTTCAGACCAACTGTCGCGTTCTCCTCAGACTTCGACCTTCTCCTCCCTCATCTCCAACTGTCGATTAGGCTCCTCCCTCTCTCTCTAAGCAATGCTCCGCCCCTGTCTTTTGCCAAGTCTCCTGGCACCCCCTAGTATAGGTGTACGTAGAGGTTTTACACACAATTTCCTTACCATCATCCCGAACTACTTATTACCATGCACCGCCTCCTGTATGGTGCACATGTAAACAAGACAATTCTTCAGCTAACGTTTCCCTACTTATACATTGAGATGGTTAACAACTACTCGTACACGGACCATGCTACTCTATACATTCCTATCTCCTTTATGATGACATCTAATCCCCAACCCACAAACGTAACACCAGCATATAGTGTACTGGAACATTCGATGAATAATGTGACATCATTCCTCTCATTTTTTTTCACGTCATCTTGGTTTTTATTGATGAAATAGTCACAAAATTGAGGCCTCGTTGGGGTTGCAAATAAGATAACAGATGGTTGTGGGAGCGAACCCTTTTCCAACCAATAGGTAAATTTTGGAGCACAGGAATTTGATTAGAGATGGCTTCATTGAAGCATTGGCTCATTGAGAGAGAACAAAAGATAACAGAAGTGATTTCATATCCACAAACGAATACAAACAGGACAGTCAACTGCCTGAGCATCACCATTTAAGAGTGGCATTCATGTGACATGATACAAAATCCTACCTATGCACCATTAGAATATCAATATGCTCAAGTGAAGACAAATGCTGGTGAAACAATATGCAACAGCAAAAGTCATTACACATGGCGGAGATTTTAGTAAGTTTCGGAAAGCAGGAGAGATTCCCCTTTTTATATTAAAAGGGAAAAACACAAATAATCAAACATTGTAACAAAGGTAAGGATGTGCCCCTCGGCCCCTTGGCCAAAGTACATAGTGCAACAAAGCTCGTCAAGCCATTGCTTTCTTCTGCATTGAAGTTATTTGTAAGGCAGCTCACAGTTATAAATTTGCTCGTGGTTTTAATTGGTTTGCAAGATCCATCTTCAGATTCTGACCTCACCTTGTTGGGCAACGATACAAGATGTTGGTGCCTTCATTCTTGAAGATATAAATACCTACATCACTTATGAAGAGGAAATTCGACTTTTCTTTCCATCATCACTGGAGGTTCCTGCGGTTCAAACTCCTGCAGTCCCACGGGTTTTTCTCCAGCTGTAGCCATGTCAGTTTCTCAAGAGAGTTAAAAGCTCCTTCAGGAACATCCAAATGGGTTAAACTTCCCAATCCATACCACTTTACGTCATACGGCTGATATAATTAAACATGTAATATCGGTATGAAAAAAAACATAGCTTAGAAAAAGTAAATCCATTTCATAAGTTTACAGAAGAATGCGAAAAAGGCTCATTGCAATTGCTGACCTTATAAAAACTCAGTCAGGTCCAAATGATATCATGTTGTGTATTGGAACGTTCAATGAATAATGTGATGTCATTCCTCTCATGTTTTTTTCATGTCATATTGGTTTTTATTGATGAAATATCCACAAAAGTGAATCCTCGTAACGGGTGCAAATAGGATAACAGATGGTTGTGGGAGCGAACCCTTTTCAAACCAATAGGTAAATTTTGGAACACAGGAATTTGATTAGAGATGGTAAGTGTGGCTTCATTGAAGCATTGGCTCATTTAGAGACAACAAAATACATCAGAGGTTATTTCATATCCACGAATGAATACAAGCAAGTTGAGGTGCGTTCAAAGTGCACCACCCCATGCCAAAAATAATACAAAAACAAATCCTCCAGGGCGCGACATTGCCGGGGTGCCTTCGGCGCCTGGTGATGCTGAAGTGCAGCACTTGAGGACGGAAATGTGAGGGAGCAGGGAAAATGATTGATTAATTGCATAAATAAAAAAATGAATAGTATTCGTAGAATAATTAATTTCTAAATCACTTGGCTAATAGCACAGGAAAACCATCACCGTTTCATCCGAACCTGTAACTTTTTGAAAATTAAGGAATTAATCGATTAATTGATAAATCAAAAGATACCCTTTATAACCAAATCACTTGGTCACTGTCGTGTCCAAATATCAGCTTCCTAGCTCAAAAGGTACCTGAGATATTGCCCAGATAAGAAAGAAAATAAATAAGCAATCAATAAATCGATAATAATTCAGTAATTAATCGATTAATCCAAAAAAATAACTTTTACAAAAGCACATTTTCACTTTTGTCCCAAAATTTTACTTTCCTAGCTCAAAGAATGGCTGAGATATCGTCCGGACAAACAGACAAACAAGAAAACAAACAAACAAGAAAGATGTTGTACAAAGCATGATACTTGTGAAAGCCATAAAACAAATTTGACCTGAAAAATAATTGGCTGGTTGAAATCAGTGACCTGAAATATAAATCCACTTCAAATTTCAAGTCAATCGGATGAAAATTGAGGATTTTAGAAATCAAACCTAAATTGTTGACCTTTGGCCTATGTTGACGTTTTGACCTCAAAAACAAGAGGCTTCTTGCTTTTGACGAAATCTCCCATGTGGTGAAGTTTCATGAAGATCGGTTTAAAATTGTGACCTGTAGGCGATGAACACAAAAACAAACATAACTAGAACTGCCACTTTATAACTGCTGGCAGTGATGACCGGGTACCCAGTCCGTCCGCCTTTGATACAACATGGGACTTTCTGCAGATGACAGTCGCAAAGTTTGGCATTGAAAGGATAAGCGGTGCCAGAGAAAACATTATTTAATAGTGATACAAACACAGGCCTGCTTCGAGACGGCACGGAACAGATGAGTTACGAACCGGGCAGCACAAAGCATTCAATTTCGTTATTACTGGCTTCCAGATTCAAATAATTAAATAATTCTGGCTCCCAAACCGCGTGACCGATCAGGTTGAAATTTTAAACTTTTATTTCGCATGTCACCTGAATTATAAATCTGAAGTTTCGCATATATAGAGGCAGCGGTTCCAGAGTAAACATTAATTAATATTTATCCTTCAATCCAAGATGGCGGCCAAACCATGTGACTTGTGATGTCATAATTTGCACCACGTGTGCAAACACGATGGTGGATGATAACTGCAAATTTTCGCTTCTCCAGGTTAAGCAGTTCCAGAGAAAACATTATTTAATATTTTTCTTAAAACCAACATGGCTGCCAAACCCTGGGCCCGATCGCGTTGAAATTTCAAACCCTCATTCCGCATGAGCGTTCCACCATAAACTTGATGTTTCACATTTATTGATGCAGTAGTTCCAGAGTAAACATTAATTAATATTTTTCCTTCAATCCAATATGGCTGCCAAACGTTGCATCGTACCTCAAAAGGGGGTGGGAACTTTTTATTCGTCATGGAGAGGCGGTCATAGTGGTGGAGTTTCGCCTGGATCTGTTCAGCCGTTTCAGAGAAAAAGACGTTTGAAGATATTGTTTTTCAATCCAAGATGGCTGACGAACCATGTGACCTATGACATCAGAAATGTATATTCTGCTTCCAACTGGGTATTGGAACACGTACGTGAAGTTTCGTGTTAATCGGTAAAGGTGCGTTTTTCAATCCAAGATGGCCGCCAAACCATGTGACGTGTGACATCATAATTTTTACCAAGCGTGCATACTGCCTGCTAGATGATAATTACAAATTTTCGATTCGTTTGGTTAAGCGGTTCCAGAGAAAACATTATTTAATATTTTTCTGAAATCCAAGATGGCGGCCAAACCATGTGACTTATCAATTCGAAATTAACAAACTTATATCGCCTTCCTGTCCCGAATATAGTTCTGAAATCTCCCCTTCATTGGGCCAACGCTTCTGGAGAAGAAGATGTTTGAAGGTTTTCGGGTTTTTTCAAGATGGCCGCCAAACCATGTGACCGATCAAAAACAAATTAACAAACTTGAGAAAGGACCTCATGGGGAATATATCTGTGAAGTTTCGTCTTCATCTGTCTTGCCCTTCTGGAGAAGAAGATTTTTAAAATTTATTCATTTTCAATCCAAGATGGCTGCCGAACCTTGTGACCGAGGATATCATGAATTTAAATTCTGCTTTCCATCGTCGACCCGAACAAGTGTGTGAAGTTTTGTGTAAATCGGATAAAGTCTATTTTTCTATCCAAGATGGCCGCCAAACCATGTGACTTCTGAGGTAAAAATTTTTACCATGTATGCAGACTTGAGCGAGGAAGGCACTTGCAAATTTTCGCTTCGATGGCTTATGAAATACCAGAGAAAACTTTATTTAATATTTTTCTTAAATCCAACATGGCGGCCAAACCATGTGACCTATCACTTTGAAATTAACAAACTTGCATCGCATACATGTCACGAATATAGTTCTGAAATCTCGCCTTCATTGGACCAGCGCTTCTGGAGAAGAAGATGTTTGAAGGTTTTAGGGTTTTTTCAAGATGGCCACCAAACCATGTGACGTATCAACAACAAATTAACAAACTTGAAAGAGGACCTCAGGGGGAATGTGCGTGTAAAGTTTCGCCTTAATCTGCATAGCCGTTCTGGAGAAGAAGATTTTTTTAAAAACACACTAAAAAACAAGATGGCGGCCGAATTACGTCATCGATGACGTCAAAAAACATTTTCGTCAGTGATTTTTGGCGTAGATGATGCTCAGAATTTTTCAGATTTTTCCCATATGGCGTTCTACTTGACGAATTTTCACCGGTATATCGCTTCACCTATGACGTCACGAAAAATCACACGTGTTCCCCATAGGGAGCTTAGTAAAATGTATCAAACGAAAATTTTTTCCATTGCACGGTTTCCGAGATACAGATGTCCAAAGTTTATCGCTTTTTTCAAGATGGCGACCGTACCACGTGACCAATGACGTCATAATTATAACGTGATTGTGCTATCAAAAAAGATACATACTATGGTGAAAATTTCCTGTCGATCGGACTTAGTGTTCCAGAGAAAATGATTTTTAAAGCGAAAAAGGGTGCAAAATGCCGGCGGAAGAATAATAATAATAATGCGTAATAATAAACAGAAGAAAAACAATAGGGTACCCTGTACTCACAGGGTACCCTAATTAAAACTGGTAAACCAGTAATCCCGGGCTTCAAGGCGTGCCTCCATTTTAACAAATTTCAACACCATCACCCTGTCACATGATATGGGTTTTCCGAGTTAGAAAGTTAGTTCAAGTCTGCAATGTGGCCCAGCTACGGGGTCCCTCAAGTTATATCGATGAAGGATTGAAAAGCCCATAGCAATACATGATAGAGAAAGAAACTTCACGTTGGACAAATCGAGGCTGGACAAATTTTAAGTCCTCAAAAAAGTCCAATAACTCCACATTTGCATATTAATGTAAATGGCGAACTTGTAGAACGTTAAAATATCTTCCAGAATTTGTGGTCACTTTTTGTCTATCTTCTTTGGTTTTCATTTTACGACATGTCAAAAATGGGTGATTCTAAACTTTGGGGGGCTCTGGGGCCTCACTGGGGTAAAATACAGACATAGCGTAAACATATTTGGAGTCCCCTCTTCAAGGCCTATCAGAATCTGTCATTAAATTTTTTCAACTCTCATTTGCATATTTGGCATATTTAATGAGGCGAATCGGCATCATTTTAATCATATAAATTATGCAATGATTTCGACGAAATTAACAACTTAACATTGCAATGGAACCTCGCAAATGTGTGCAAAAGTTTAAGGCTGTCGTATTATCCCTTCTGGAGAAGAAGATGTTTTTAGGTTTTGCAGAAAATCCAATATGGCCGCCATACCACGTGACCTACGTCATCAAAATTTTCAAAGTATAAACTTCAGGTGGAGAGTTATTCAAGGAATAAGTTTCATTGAATTTCATCCAAGCGTTGTTTTTATTTTATGACATTTCAAAAATGGGCCATTTTCAACTTTGGGGGGCACTGGGGGCTCACTGGGGGCAAATACAGACATCGTATAAATATATTGGGAGTCCCCTGTTTATGTGCTATCTAAATTTGTCATTAAATTTTTTCAACTCTCATTTGCATATTTTGCATATTTAATGAGGCAAATCGGCATCATTTAAAATCATGTAAATTAAATAACGATTTCGACCAAATTAACAAATTCACATTAGCATGGAACTTAGCAAATGTGTGCAAAAGATTGAGGCTGTCAGATGAGCCCTTCTGGAGAAGAAGATGTTTTTAGGTTTTGGAGAAAATCCAATATGGCCGCCATACCACGTGACCCACGTCATCAAAATTTTTAAAGTATAAACTTCAGGTGGAGATTAATTAAACGGATAAGTTTCATTGAATTTACTCTAAGCGTTGTTTTCATTTTATGACATTTTAAAAATGGGTCATTTTCAACTTTGGGGGGTGCTGGGGGCTCACTCGGGTCAAATACAGACATAGTATAACTATATTGGGAGTCCCCTGTTTATGTACTATCGAAATCTGTCATTAAATTTTTTCAACTCTCATTTGCATATTTTGCATATTTAATGAGGCGAATCGGCATCATTTTAAATCATATTAATTATGTAACGATTTCGACCAAATTAACAAATTCACATTAGCATCGAACTTAGCAAATGTGTGCAAAAGGTTGAGGCTGTCTGATTATCCCTTCTGGAGAAGAAGATGTTTTTAGGTTTTGGAGAAAATCCAATATGGCCGCCATACCACGTGACCTACGTCATCAAAATTTTTAAAGTATAAACTTCAGGTGGAGATTAATTAAATGGATAAGTTTCATTGAATTTCATCCAAGCGTTGTTTTCATTTTATGACATTTCAAAAATGGGTCATTTTCAACTTTGGGGGGCGCTGGGGGCTCACTGGGGTCAAATACAGACATAGTATAACTATATTGGGAGTCCCCTGTTTATGTACTATCAAAATCTGTCATTAAATTTTTTCAACTCTCATTTGCATATTTTGCATATTTAATGAGGCGAATCGGCATCATTTTAAATCATATTAATTATGTAACGATTTCGACCAAATTAACAAATTCACATTAGCATCGAACTTAGCAAAGGTGTGCAAAAGATTGAGTCTGTCTGATTGTCCCTTCTGGAGAAGAAGATGTTTTTAGGTTTTGGATAAAATCAAATATGGCCGCCATACCACGTGACCTACGTCATCAAATGTTTCATAGTATAAACTTCAGGTGGTGAGTAATAATCATGTTAAGTTTCGTTGAATTTCATCCGACAGTTTTCCCTCCAGATCCGCCACAAAATCGGTCAGTAGAACATAAAACCCGTTATAATAATAACTAGAACTGCCACTTTATAACTGCTGGCAGTGATGACCGGGTACCCAGTCCGTCCGCCTTTGATACAACATGGGACTTTCTGCAGATGACAGTCGCAAAGTTTGGCATTGAAAGGATAAGCGGTGCCAGAGAAAACATTATTTAATAGTGATACAAACACAGGCCTGCTTCGAGACGGCACGGAACAGATGAGTTACGAACCGGGCAGCACAAAGCATTCAATTTCGTTATTACTGGCTTCCAGATTCAAATAATTAAATAATTCTGGCTCCCAAACCGCGTGACCGATCAGGTTGAAATTTTAAACTTTTATTTCGCATGTCACCTGAATTATAAATCTGAAGTTTCGCATATATAGAGGCAGCGGTTCCAGAGTAAACATTAATTAATATTTATCCTTCAATCCAAGATGGCGGCCAAACCATGTGACTTGTGATGTCATAATTTGCACCACGTGTGCAAACACGATGGTGGATGATAACTGCAAATTTTCGCTTCTCCAGGTTAAGCAGTTCCAGAGAAAACATTATTTAATATTTTTCTTAAAACCAACATGGCTGCCAAACCCTGGGCCCGATCGCGTTGAAATTTCAAACCCTCATTCCGCATGAGCGTTCCACCATAAACTTGATGTTTCACATTTATTGATGCAGTAGTTCCAGAGTAAACATTAATTAATATTTTTCCTTCAATCCAATATGGCTGCCAAACGTTGCATCGTACCTCAAAAGGGGGTGGGAACTTTTATTCGTCATGGAGAGGCGGTCATAGTGGTGGAGTTTCGCCTGGATCTGTTCAGCCGTTTCAGAGAAAAAGACGTTTGAAGATATTGTTTTTCAATCCAAGATGGCTGACGAACCATGTGACCGATGACATCAGAAATGTATATTCTGCTTCCAACTGGGTATTGGAACACGTACGTGAAGTTTCGTGTTAATCGGTAAAGGTGCGTTTTTCAATCCAAGATGGCCGCCAAACCATGTGACGTGTGACATCATAATTTTTACCAAGCGTGCATACTGCCTGCTAGATGATAATTACAAATTTTCGATTCGTTTGGTTAAGCGGTTCCAGAGAAAACATTATTTAATATTTTTCTGAAATCCAAGATGGCGGCCAAACCATGTGACTTATCAATTCGAAATTAACAAACTTATATCGCCTTCCTGTCCCGAATATAGTTCTGAAATCTCCCCTTCATTGGGCCAACGCTTCTGGAGAAGAAGATGTTTGAAGGTTTTCGGGTTTTTTCAAGATGGCCGCCAAACCATGTGACCGATCAAAAACAAATTAACAAACTTGAGAAAGGACCTCATGGGGAATATATCTGTGAAGTTTCGTCTTCATCTGTCTTGCCCTTCTGGAGAAGAAGATTTTTAAAATTTATTCATTTTCAATCCAAGATGGCTGCCGAACCTTGTGACCGAGGATATCATGAATTTAAATTCTGCTTTCCATCGTCGACCCGAACAAGTGTGTGAAGTTTTGTGTAAATCGGATAAAGTCTATTTTTCTATCCAAGATGGCCGCCAAACCATGTGACTTCTGAGGTAAAAATTTTTACCATGTATGCAGACTTGAGCGAGGAAGGCACTTGCAAATTTTCGCTTCGATGGCTTATGAAATACCAGAGAAAACTTTATTTAATATTTTTCTTAAATCCAACATGGCGGCCAAACCATGTGACCTATCACTTTGAAATTAACAAACTTGCATCGCATACATGTCACGAATATAGTTCTGAAATCTCGCCTTCATTGGACCAGCGCTTCTGGAGAAGAAGATGTTTGAAGGTTTTAGGGTTTTTTCAAGATGGCCGCCAAACCATGTGACGTATCAACAACAAATTAACAAACTTGAAAGAGGACCTCAGGGGGAATGTGCGTGTAAAGTTTCGCCTTAATCTGCATAGCCGTTCTGGAGAAGAAGATTTAAAAAAAAACACTAAAAAACAAGATGGCGGCCGAATTACGTCATCGATGACGTCAAAAAACATTTTCGTCAGTGATTTTTGGCGTAGATGATGCTCAGAATTTTTCAGATTTTTCCCATATGGCGTTCTACTTGACGAATTTTCACCGGTATATCGCTTCACCTATGACGTCACGAAAAATCACACGTGTTCCCCATAGGGAGCTTAGTAAAATGTATCAAACGAAAATTTTTTCCATTGCACGGTTTCCGAGATACAGATGTCCAAAGTTTATCGCTTTTTCAAGATGGCGACCGTACCACGTGACCAATGACGTCATAATTATAACGTGATTGTGCTATCAAAAAAGATACATACTATGGTGAAAATTTCCTGTCGATCGGACTTAGTGTTCCAGAGAAAATGATTTTTAAAGCGAAAAAGGGTGCAAAATGCCGGCGGAAGAATAATAATAACTAGAACTGCCACTTTATAACTGCTGGCAGTGATGACCGGGTACCCAGTCCGTCCGCCATTGACACAACTGATACAACATAAGACTTAAATCATAGTCGCAAAGTTTCGCATTTATCGGATAAGCGGTGCCAGAGAAAACATTATTTAATGGTGATACAACCACAGGCCTGCTTCGAGACGGCGCGGAACAGACGAGTTACGAACCGGGCAGCACAAAGCGTTCAATTTCCTTATTACTGGCGAACAGATTCAAATAATTAAATAATTCTGGCTGCCAAACCGCATGACCGATCAGGTTGAAATTTTAAACGTTTGTTTCGCATGTCGGCTAAATTACAAATGTGAAGTTTCGTATATATAGAAGCAGTGGTTCCAGAGTAAACATTAATTAATATTTATCCTTCAATCCAAGATGGCGGCCAAACCATGTGACTTATGACGTCATAATTTTCAACACATGTGCAAACACGAATGTAGACGATAAGCGCAAATTTTCGCTTCGCTAGGTTAAGCAGTTCCAGAGAAAACATTATTTAATATTTTTCTTAAAACCAACATGGCTGCCAAACCCTGGGCCCGATCGCGTTGAAATTTCAAACCCTCATTCCGCATGAGCGTTCCACCATAAACTTGATGTTTCACATTTATTGATGCAGTAGTTCCAGAGTAAACATTAATTAATATTTTTCCTTCAATCCACGATGGCTGCCAAACGTTGCGTCGTACCTCAAAAGGGGGTGAGAACTTTTTATTCGTCATGGAGAGGCGGTCATAGTGGTGGAGTTTCGCCTGGATCTGTTCAGTCCTTTCAGAGAAAAATACGTTTAAAGATATTATTTTTTAATCCAAGATGGCTGACGAACCATGTGACCTATGACATTACAAGTTTAAATTCTGCTTCCAACTGGGTATTGGAACACGTTTCTGAAGTTTCGTGTTAATCGGTAAAGGTGCGTTTTTCTATCCAAGATGGCCGCCAAACCATGTGACGTGTGACATCATAATTTTTACCACGCATGCACAGACAAAGGTAGATGATAATTACAAATTTTCGATTCGTTTGGTTAAGCGGTTCCAGAGAAAACATTATTTAATATTTTTCTTAAATCCAAGATGGCGGCCAAACCATGCGACTTATCAATTTTAAATTAACAAACTTATATCGCCTTCCTGTCCTGAATATAGTTCTGAAATCTCCCCTTCATTGGGCCAACGCTTCTGGAGAAGAAGATGTTTGAAGGTTTTCGGGTTTTTTCAAGATGGCCGCCAAACCATGTGACCGATCAAGAACAAATTAACAAACTTGAGAAAGGACCTCATGGGGAATATATGTGTGAAGTTTCGTCTTAATCTGTCTTGCCCTTCTGGAGAAGAAGATTTTTAAAATTTATTCATTTTCAATCCAAGATGGCTGCCGAACCTTGTGACCAATGATATCATAAATTTAAATTCTGCTTTCCATCGTCGACCCGAACAAGTGTGTGAAGTTTCTTGAAAATCGGATAAGGTCTATTTTTCTATCCAAGATGGCCGCCAAACCATGTGACTTCTGAGGTAAAAATTTTTTACCATGTATGCAGACTTGAGGGAGGAAGGCAATTGCAAATTTTCGCTTCGATGGCTTATGAAATACCAGAGAAAACATTATTTAATATTTTTCTTAAATCCAACATGGCGGCCAAACCATGTGACGTATCACTTCGAAATTAACAAACTTGCATCGCATACATGTCACGAATATAGTTGTGAAATCTCGCCTTCATGGGACCAGCGCTTCTGGAGAAGAAGATGTTTGAAGGTTTTAGTGTTTTTTCAAGATGGCCGCCAAACCATGTGACGTATCAACAACAAATTAACAAACTTGAAAGAGAACATCAGGGGGAATGTACGTGTAAAGTTTCGCCTTAATCTGTCCAGCCCTTCTGGAGAAGAAGATTTTTTTAATAAACACTAAAAAACAAGATGGCGGCCGAATTACGTCATCGATGACGTCAAGAAAAACATTTTCGTCAGTGATTTTAGGCGTAGATGATGCTCAGAATTTTTCAGATTTTTCCTATACGGCGTTCTACTTGACGAATTTTCACCGGTATATCGCTTCACCTATGACGTCATGAAAAATCACACGTGTTCCCCATAGGGAGCTTAGTAAAATGTATCAAGAGAAAAATTTTTCCATTGCACGGTTTCCGAGATACAGATGTCCAAAGTTTATCGTTTTTTTCAAGATGGCGCCCGCACCACATGACCAATGACGTCATAATTATAACGTGATTGTGCTATCAAAAAAGATACATACTGTGGTGAAAATTTTGTGTCGATCGGACTTAGTATCCCAGAGAAAATGATTTTTAAAGCGAAAAAGGGTGCAAAATGCCGGCGGAAAAAGAAAAATAATAATAAACAGAAGAAAAACAATAGGGTACCCTGTACTGACAGGGTACCCTAATAATGCGTAACTAGAACTGCCACTTTATAACTGCTGGCAGTGATGACCGGGTACCCAGTCCGTCCGCCTTTGATACAACATGGGACTTTGTGCAGATGACAGTCGCAAAGTTTCGCATTCATCGGGAAAGTGATTCCAGAAAAAAACATTATTGAAGAGTGATACAAACAGAGGCCTGCTTCGATATGGCGTGGGACTGAAGAGCTACGAACCGGGCAGCACAAAGTGTTCAATTTCCTTATTACTGGCGAACAGATTCAAATAATTAAATAATTCTGGCTGCCAAACCGCGTGACCGATCAGGTTGAAATTTTAAACTTTTGTTTCGCATGTCGGCTGAATTACAAATGTGGAGTTTCATATATATAGAAGCAGCGGTTCCAGAGTAAACATTAATTAATATTTATCCTTCAATCCAAGATGGCGGCCAAACCATGTGACTTGTTATGTCATAATTTTCACCACATGTGCAAACACGATCGGAGACGATAAGTGCAAATTTTCGCTTCGCTTGGTTAAGCAGTTCCAGAGAAAACATTATTTAATATTTTCTTAAAACCAACATGGCTGCCAAACCCTGGGGCCGATCCCGTTGAAATTTCAAACCCTCATTCCGCATGACTGTTCCAGCATAAAGGTGATGTTTCACATTGATTGATGCAGTTGTTCCAGAGTAAACATTAATTAATATTTTTCCTTCAATCCACTATGGCTGCCAAACGTTGCGTCGTACCTCAAAAGGGGGTGAGAACTTTTTATTCGTCATGGAGAGGCGGTCATAGTGGTGGAGTTTCGCCTGGATCTGTTCAGTCGTGTCAGAGAAAAAGACGTTTTAAGATATTATTTTTCAATCCAAGATGGCTGACGAACCATGTGACCTATGACATCACAAGTTTATATTCTGCTTCCAACTGGGTATTGGAACACGTGTGTGAAGTTTCGTGTTAATCGGTAAAGGTGCGTTTTTCTATCCAAGATGGCCGCCAAACCATGTGACGTGTGACATCATAATTTTTAACTCTCGTGCAGACACGATGGTAGATGATAATTGCAAACTTTCGATTCCTTAGGTTAAGCGGTTCCAGAGAAAACATTATTTAATATTTTTCTTAAATCCAAGATGGCGGCCAAACCGTGTGACTTATCAATTCGAAATTAACAAACTTATATCGCCTACGTGTCCCGAATATACTTCTGAAATCTGCCCTTCATCCGACCAGCGCTTCTGGAGAAGAAGATGTTTGAAGGTTTTAGGGTTTTTTCAAGATGGCCGCCAAACCATGTGACGTATCAACAACAAATTAACAAACTTGAGAAAGGACCTCATGGGGAATATATGTGTTAAGTTTCGTCTTGATCTGTCTTGCCCTTCTGGAGAAGAAGATTTTTAAAATTTATTCATTTTCAATCCAAGATGGCTGCCGAACCTTGTGACCTATGATATCATAAATTTAAATTCTGCTTTCCATCATCGACCCGAACAGGTGTGTGAAGTTTCGTGTAAATCGGATAAAGTCTATTTTTCTATCCAAGATGGCCGCCAAACCATGTGACTTCTGAGGTAAAATTTTTTTACCATGTATGCAGACTTGAACGTGGAAGGCACTTGCAAATTTTCACTTCGATGGCTTATGAAATACCAGAGAAAACATTATTTAATATTTTTCTTAAATCCAACATGGCGGCCAAACCATGTGACCTATCACTTTGAAATTAACAAACTTGCATCGCATACATGTCACGAATATAATGCTGAAATCTCGCCTTCATTGGACCAGCGCTTCTGGAGAAGAAGATGTTTGAAGGTTTTAGGGTTTTTTCAAGATGGCCGCCAAACCATGTGACGTATTAATAACAAATTAACAAACTTGAAAGAGGACTTCAGGGGGAATGTGCGTGTAAAGTTTCGCCTCAATCTGCATAGCTGTTCTGGAGAAGAAGATTTTTTAAAAAAAAACACTAAAAAACAAGATGGCGGCCGAATTACGTCATCGATGACGTCAAGAAAAACATTTTCGTCAGTGATTTTTGGCGTAGATGATGCTCAGAATTTTTCAGATTTTTCCCATATGGCGTTCTACTTGACGAATTTTCACCGGTATATCGCTTCACCTATGACATCATGAAAAATCACACGTGTTCCCCATCGGGAGCTTAGTAAAATGTATCGAGCGAAAAAGTTTTCCATTGCACGGTTTCTGAGATACAGAGGTCCAAAGTTTATCGTTTTTTTCAAGATGGCGCCCGCACCACGTGACCAATGACGTCATAATTATAACGTGATTGTGCTATCAAAAAAGATACATACTGTGGTGAAAATTTTGTCTCGATCGGACTTAGTCTCCCAGAGAAAATGGTTTTTAAAGCGAAAAAGGGTGCAAAATGCCGGCGGAAAAAGAAAAATAATAACTAGAACTGCCACTTTATAACTGCTGGCAGTGATGACCGGGTACCCAGTCCGTCCGCCTTTGATACAACATGGGACTTTCTGCAGATGACAGTCGCAAAGTTTGGCATTGAAAGGATAAGCGGTGCCAGAGAAAACATTATTTAATAGTGATACAAACACAGGCCTGCTTCGAGACGGCACGGAACAGATGAGTTACGAACCGGGCAGCACAAAGCATTCAATTTCGTTATTACTGGCTTCCAGATTCAAATAATTAAATAATTCTGGCTCCCAAACCGCGTGACCGATCAGGTTGAAATTTTAAACTTTTATTTCGCATGTCACCTGAATTATAAATCTGAAGTTTCGCATATATAGAGGCAGCGGTTCCAGAGTAAACATTAATTAATATTTATCCTTCAATCCAAGATGGCGGCCAAACCATGTGACTTGTGATGTCATAATTTGCACCACGTGTGCAAACACGATGGTGGATGATAACTGCAAATTTTCGCTTCTCCAGGTTAAGCAGTTCCAGAGAAAACATTATTTAATATTTTTCTTAAAACCAACATGGCTGCCAAACCCTGGGCCCGATCGCGTTGAAATTTCAAACCCTCATTCCGCATGAGCGTTCCACCATAAACTTGATGTTTCACATTTATTGATGCAGTAGTTCCAGAGTAAACATTAATTAATATTTTTCCTTCAATCCAATATGGCTGCCAAACGTTGCATCGTACCTCAAAAGGGGGTGGGAACTTTTATTCGTCATGGAGAGGCGGTCATAGTGGTGGAGTTTCGCCTGGATCTGTTCAGCCGTTTCAGAGAAAAAGACGTTTGAAGATATTGTTTTTCAATCCAAGATGGCTGACGAACCATGTGACCGATGACATCAGAAATGTATATTCTGCTTCCAACTGGGTATTGGAACACGTACGTGAAGTTTCGTGTTAATCGGTAAAGGTGCGTTTTTCAATCCAAGATGGCCGCCAAACCATGTGACGTGTGACATCATAATTTTTACCAAGCGTGCATACTGCCTGCTAGATGATAATTACAAATTTTCGATTCGTTTGGTTAAGCGGTTCCAGAGAAAACATTATTTAATATTTTTCTGAAATCCAAGATGGCGGCCAAACCATGTGACTTATCAATTCGAAATTAACAAACTTATATCGCCTTCCTGTCCCGAATATAGTTCTGAAATCTCCCCTTCATTGGGCCAACGCTTCTGGAGAAGAAGATGTTTGAAGGTTTTCGGGTTTTTTCAAGATGGCCGCCAAACCATGTGACCGATCAAAAACAAATTAACAAACTTGAGAAAGGACCTCATGGGGAATATATCTGTGAAGTTTCGTCTTCATCTGTCTTGCCCTTCTGGAGAAGAAGATTTTTAAAATTTATTCATTTTCAATCCAAGATGGCTGCCGAACCTTGTGACCGAGGATATCATGAATTTAAATTCTGCTTTCCATCGTCGACCCGAACAAGTGTGTGAAGTTTTGTGTAAATCGGATAAAGTCTATTTTTCTATCCAAGATGGCCGCCAAACCATGTGACTTCTGAGGTAAAAATTTTTACCATGTATGCAGACTTGAGCGAGGAAGGCACTTGCAAATTTTCGCTTCGATGGCTTATGAAATACCAGAGAAAACTTTATTTAATATTTTTCTTAAATCCAACATGGCGGCCAAACCATGTGACCTATCACTTTGAAATTAACAAACTTGCATCGCATACATGTCACGAATATAGTTCTGAAATCTCGCCTTCATTGGACCAGCGCTTCTGGAGAAGAAGATGTTTGAAGGTTTTAGGGTTTTTTCAAGATGGCCGCCAAACCATGTGACGTATCAACAACAAATTAACAAACTTGAAAGAGGACCTCAGGGGGAATGTGCGTGTAAAGTTTCGCCTTAATCTGCATAGCCGTTCTGGAGAAGAAGATTTTAAAAAAAACACTAAAAAACAAGATGGCGGCCGAATTACGTCATCGATGACGTCAAAAAAAACATTTTCGTCAGTGATTTTTGGCGTAGATGATGCTCAGAATTTTTCAGATTTTTCCCATATGGCGTTCTACTTGACGAATTTTCACCGGTATATCGCTTCACCTATGACGTCACGAAAAATCACACGTGTTCCCCATAGGGAGCTTAGTAAAATGTATCAAACGAAAATTTTTTCCATTGCACGGTTTCCGAGATACAGATGTCCAAAGTTTATCGCTTTTTTCAAGATGGCGACCGTACCACGTGACCAATGACGTCATAATTATAACGTGATTGTGCTATCAAAAAAGATACATACTATGGTGAAAATTTCCTGTCGATCGGACTTAGTGTTCCAGAGAAAATGATTTTTAAAGCGAAAAAGGGTGCAAAATGCCGGCGGAAGAATAATAATAACTAGAACTGCCACTTTATAACTGCTGGCAGTGATGACCGGGTACCCAGTCCGTCCGCCATTGACACAACTGATACAACATGAGACTTAAATCATAGTCGCAAAGTTTCGCATTTATCGGATAAGCGGTGCCAGAGAAAACATTATTTAATGGTGATACAACCACAGGCCTGCTTCGAGACGGCGCGGAACAGACGAGTTACGAACCGGGCAGCACAAAGCGTTCAATTTCCTTATTACTGGCGAACAGATTCAAATAATTAAATAATTCTGGCTGCCAAACCGCATGACCGATCAGGTTGAAATTTTAAACGTTTGTTTCGCATGTCGGCTAAATTACAAATGTGAAGTTTCGTATATATAGAAGCAGTGGTTCCAGAGTAAACATTAATTAATATTTATCCTTCAATCCAAGATGGCGGCCAAACCATGTGACTTATGACGTCATAATTTTCAACACATGTGCAAACACGAATGTAGACGATAAGCGCAAATTTTCGCTTCGCTAGGTTAAGCAGTTCCAGAGAAAACATTATTTAATATTTTTCTTAAAACCAACATGGCTGCCAAACCCTGGGCCCGATCGCGTTGAAATTTCAAACCCTCATTCCGCATGAGCGTTCCACCATAAACTTGATGTTTCACATTTATTGATGCAGTAGTTCCAGAGTAAACATTAATTAATATTTTTCCTTCAATCCACGATGGCTGCCAAACGTTGCGTCGTACCTCAAAAGGGGGTGAGAACTTTTTATTCGTCATGGAGAGGCGGTCATAGTGGTGGAGTTTCGCCTGGATCTGTTCAGTCCTTTCAGAGAAAAATACGTTTAAAGATATTATTTTTTAATCCAAGATGGCTGACGAACCATGTGACCTATGACATTACAAGTTTAAATTCTGCTTCCAACTGGGTATTGGAACACGTTTCTGAAGTTTCGTGTTAATCGGTAAAGGTGCGTTTTTCTATCCAAGATGGCCGCCAAACCATGTGACGTGTGACATCATAATTTTTACCACGCATGCACAGACAAAGGTAGATGATAATTACAAATTTTCGATTCGTTTGGTTAAGCGGTTCCAGAGAAAACATTATTTAATATTTTTCTTAAATCCAAGATGGCGGCCAAACCATGCGACTTATCAATTTTAAATTAACAAACTTATATCGCCTTCCTGTCCTGAATATAGTTCTGAAATCTCCCCTTCATTGGGCCAACGCTTCTGGAGAAGAAGATGTTTGAAGGTTTTCGGGTTTTTTCAAGATGGCCGCCAAACCATGTGACCGATCAAGAACAAATTAACAAACTTGAGAAAGGACCTCATGGGGAATATATGTGTGAAGTTTCGTCTTAATCTGTCTTGCCCTTCTGGAGAAGAAGATTTTTAAAATTTATTCATTTTCAATCCAAGATGGCTGCCGAACCTTGTGACCAATGATATCATAAATTTAAATTCTGCTTTCCATCGTCGACCCGAACAAGTGTGTGAAGTTTCTTGAAAATCGGATAAGGTCTATTTTTCTATCCAAGATGGCCGCCAAACCATGTGACTTCTGAGGTAAAAATTTTTTACCATGTATGCAGACTTGAGGGAGGAAGGCAATTGCAAATTTTCGCTTCGATGGCTTATGAAATACCAGAGAAAACATTATTTAATATTTTTCTTAAATCCAACATGGCGGCCAAACCATGTGACGTATCACTTCGAAATTAACAAACTTGCATCGCATACATGTCACGAATATAGTTGTGAAATCTCGCCTTCATGGGACCAGCGCTTCTGGAGAAGAAGATGTTTGAAGGTTTTAGTGTTTTTCAAGATGGCCGCCAAACCATGTGACGTATCAACAACAAATTAACAAACTTGAAAGAGAACATCAGGGGAATGTACGTGTAAAGTTTCGCCTTAATCTGTCCAGCCCTTCTGGAGAAGAAGATTTTTTAATAAACACTAAAAAACAAGATGGCGGCCGAATTACGTCATCGATGACGTCAAGAAAAACATTTTCGTCAGTGATTTTAGGCGTAGATGATGCTCAGAATTTTTCAGATTTTTCCTATACGGCGTTCTACTTGACGAATTTTCACCGGTATATCGCTTCACCTATGACGTCATGAAAAATCACACGTGTTCCCCATAGGGAGCTTAGTAAAATGTATCAAGAGAAAAATTTTTCCATTGCACGGTTTCCGAGATACAGATGTCCAAAGTTTATCGTTTTTTTCAAGATGGCGCCCGCACCACATGACCAATGACGTCATAATTATAACGTGATTGTGCTATCAAAAAAGATACATACTGTGGTGAAAATTTTGTGTCGATCGGACTTAGTATCCCAGAGAAAATGATTTTTAAAGCGAAAAAGGGTGCAAAATGCCGGCGGAAAAAGAAAAATAATAATAAACAGAAGAAAAACAATAGGGTACCCTGTACTGACAGGGTACCCTAATAAACAGAAGAAAAACAATAGGGTACCCTGTACTCACAGGGTACCCTAATAATAAACAGAAGAAAAACAATAGGGTACCCTGTACTCACAGGGTACCCTAACTAGAACTGCCACTTTATAACTGCTGGCAGTGATGACCGGGTACCCAGTCCGTCCGCCTTTGATACAACATGGGACTTTCTGCAGATGACAGTCGCAAAGTTTGGCATTGAAAGGATAAGCGGTGCCAGAGAAAACATTATTTAATAGTGATACAAACACAGGCCTGCTTCGAGACGGCACGGAACAGATGAGTTACGAACCGGGCAGCACAAAGCATTCAATTTCGTTATTACTGGCTTCCAGATTCAAATAATTAAATAATTCTGGCTCCCAAACCGCGTGACCGATCAGGTTGAAATTTTAAACTTTTATTTCGCATGTCACCTGAATTATAAATCTGAAGTTTCGCATATATAGAGGCAGCGGTTCCAGAGTAAACATTAATTAATATTTATCCTTCAATCCAAGATGGCGGCCAAACCATGTGACTTGTGATGTCATAATTTGCACCACGTGTGCAAACACGATGGTGGATGATAACTGCAAATTTTCGCTTCTCCAGGTTAAGCAGTTCCAGAGAAAACATTATTTAATATTTTTCTTAAAACCAACATGGCTGCCAAACCCTGGGCCCGATCGCGTTGAAATTTCAAACCCTCATTCCGCATGAGCGTTCCACCATAAACTTGATGTTTCACATTTATTGATGCAGTAGTTCCAGAGTAAACATTAATTAATATTTTTCCTTCAATCCAATATGGCTGCCAAACGTTGCATCGTACCTCAAAAGGGGGTGGGAACTTTTTATTCGTCATGGAGAGGCGGTCATAGTGGTGGAGTTTCGCCTGGATCTGTTCAGCCGTTTCAGAGAAAAAGACGTTTGAAGATATTGTTTTTCAATCCAAGATGGCTGACGAACCATGTGACCGATGACATCAGAAATGTATATTCTGCTTCCAACTGGGTATTGGAACACGTACGTGAAGTTTCGTGTTAATCGGTAAAGGTGCGTTTTTCAATCCAAGATGGCCGCCAAACCATGTGACGTGTGACATCATAATTTTTACCAAGCGTGCATACTGCCTGCTAGATGATAATTACAAATTTTCGATTCGTTTGGTTAAGCGGTTCCAGAGAAAACATTATTTAATATTTTTCTGAAATCCAAGATGGCGGCCAAACCATGTGACTTATCAATTCGAAATTAACAAACTTATATCGCCTTCCTGTCCCGAATATAGTTCTGAAATCCCTTCATTGGGCCAACGCTTCTGGAGAAGAAGATGTTTGAAGGTTTTCGGGTTTTTTCAAGATGGCCGCCAAACCATGTGACCGATCAAAAACAAATTAACAAACTTGAGAAAGGACCTCATGGGGAATATATCTGTGAAGTTTCGTCTTCATCTGTCTTGCCCTTCTGGAGAAGAAGATTTTTAAAATTTATTCATTTTCAATCCAAGATGGCTGCCGAACCTTGTGACCGAGGATATCATGAATTTAAATTCTGCTTTCCATCGTCGACCCGAACAAGTGTGTGAAGTTTTGTGTAAATCGGATAAAGTCTATTTTTCTATCCAAGATGGCCGCCAAACCATGTGACTTCTGAGGTAAAAATTTTTACCATGTATGCAGACTTGAGCGAGGAAGGCACTTGCAAATTTTCGCTTCGATGGCTTATGAAATACCAGAGAAAACTTTATTTAATATTTTTCTTAAATCCAACATGGCGGCCAAACCATGTGACCTATCACTTTGAAATTAACAAACTTGCATCGCATACATGTCACGAATATAGTTCTGAAATCTCGCCTTCATTGGACCAGCGCTTCTGGAGAAGAAGATGTTTGAAGGTTTTAGGGTTTTTTCAAGATGGCCGCCAAACCATGTGACGTATCAACAACAAATTAACAAACTTGAAAGAGGACCTCAGGGGAATGTGCGTGTAAAGTTTCGCCTTAATCTGCATAGCCGTTCTGGAGAAGAAGATTTTAAAAAAAACACTAAAAAACAAGATGGCGGCCGAATTACGTCATCGATGACGTCAAAAAAACATTTTCGTCAGTGATTTTTGGCGTAGATGATGCTCAGAATTTTTCAGATTTTTCCCATATGGCGTTCTACTTGACGAATTTTCACCGGTATATCGCTTCACCTATGACGTCACGAAAAATCACACGTGTTCCCCATAGGGAGCTTAGTAAAATGTATCAAACGAAAATTTTTTCCATTGCACGGTTTCCGAGATACAGATGTCCAAAGTTTATCGCTTTTTTCAAGATGGCGACCGTACCACGTGACCAATGACGTCATAATTATAACGTGATTGTGCTATCAAAAAAGATACATACTATGGTGAAAATTTCCTGTCGATCGGACTTAGTGTTCCAGAGAAAATGATTTTTAAAGCGAAAAAGGGTGCAAAATGCCGGCGGAAGAATAATAATAATAATGCGTAATAATAAACAGAAGAAAAACAATAGGGTACCCTGTACTCACAGGGTACCCTAATAATACTAACGAATTCAATAGGGCTTCAGCACTTGCTTGAAGCCCTAATTAAAACTGGTAAACCAGTAATCCCGGGCTTCAAGGCTGCCTCCGTTTTAAGAAGTTTCAACACCATCACCCTGTCACATGATGTGGGTTTTCCGAGTTAGAAAGTTAGTTCAAGTCTGCAATGTGGCCCAGCTACGGGGTCCCTCAAGTTATATCGATGAAGGATTGAAAAGCCCACAGCAATACATGATAGAGAAAGAAACTTCACGTTGGACAAATCGAGGCTGGACAAATTTTCAAGTCCCCAAAAAAGTCCAATAACTCCACATTTGCATATTAATGTAAATGGCGAACTTGTAGAACGTGAAAATATCTTCCAGAATTTGTGGTCACTTTTTGTCTATCTTCTTTGGTTTTCATTTTACGACATGTCAAAAATGGGTGATTTTAAAATTTGGGGGGCTCTGGGGCCTCACTGGGGTAAAATACAGACATAGCGTAAACATATTTGGAGTCCCCTCTTCAAGGCCTATCAGAGTCTGTCATTAAATTTTTTTCAACTCTCATTTGCATATTTGGCATATTTAATGAGGCGAATCGGCATCATTTTAATCATATAAATTATGTAACGATTTCGACGAAATTAACAACTTAACATTGCAATGGAACCTTGCAAATGTGTGCAAAAATTTGAGGCTGTCGTGTTACCCCTTCTGGAGAAGAAGATGTTTTTAGGTTTTGGAGAAAATCCAATATGGCCGCCATACCACGTGACCTACGTCATCAAAATTTTCAAAGTATAAACTTCAGGTGGAGAGTTATTCAATAGATAAGTTTCATTGAATTTCATCCAAGTGTTGTTTTTATTTTATGACATTTCAAAAATGGGTCATTTTCAACTTTGGGGGGCGCTGGGGGCTCACTGGGGTCAAATACAGACATAGTATAAATATATTGGGAGTCCGCTGTTTATGTGCTATCTAAATTTGTCATTAAATTTTTTCAACTCTCATTTGCATATTTTGCATATTTAATGAGGCGAATCGGCATCATTTAAAATCATATAAATTAAATAACGATTTCGACCAAATTAACAAATTAACATTACCATGGAACTTAGCAAATGTGTGCAAAAGATTGAGGCTGTCAGATTATCCCTTCTGGAGAAGAAGATGTTTTTAGGTTTTGGAGAAAATCCAATATGGCCACCATACCACGTGACCTACGTCATCAAAATTTTCAAAGTATAAACTTCAGGTGGAGAGTTATTAAATGGATAAGTTTCATTGAATTTCATCCAAGCGTTGTTTTTATTTTATGACATTTCAAAAATGGGTCATTTTCAACTTTGGGGGGCGCTGGGGGCTCACTGGGGTCAAATACAGACATAGTATAAATATATTTGGAGTCCCCTGTTTATGTGCTATCTAAATTTGTCATTAAATTTTTTCAACTCTCATTTGCATATTTTGCATATTTAATGAGGCGAATCGGCATCATTATAAATCATATTAATTATGCAACGATTTCGACGAAATTAACAAATTCACATTAACATCGAAGTTAGCAAATGTGTGCAAAAGATTGAGGCTGTCAGATTATCCCTTCTGGAGAAGAAGATGTTTTTAGGTTTTGGATAAAATCCAATATGGCCGCCAGATCACGTGACCTACGTCATCAAAATTTTTAAAGTATAAACTTCAGGTGGAGAGTAATTAAATTGATAAGTTTCATTGAATTTCATCCAAGCATTGTTTTCATTTTATGACATTTCAAAAATGGGTCATTTTCAACTTTGGGGGGCGCTGGGGGCTCACTGGGGTCAAATACAGACATCATATAAATATATTGGGAGTTCCCTGTTTATGTTCTATCTAAATCTGTCATTAAATTTTTTCAACTCTCATTTGCATATTTTGCATATTTAATGAGGCGAATCGGCATCATTTAAAATCATATAAATTAAATAACGATTTCAACCAAATTAACAACTTTACATTCCCAAGCTACTTAGCAAATGTGTGCAAAAGATTGAGGCTGTCTGATTATCCCTTCTGGAGAAGAAGATGTTTTTAGGTTTTGGATAAAATCCAATATGGCCGCCATACCACGTGACCTACGTCATCAAATGTTTCATAGTATAAACTTCAGGTGTTGAGTAATAATCCTGTTAAGTTTCGTTGAATTTCATCCGACAGTTTTCCCTCCAGATCCGCCACAAAATCGGTCAGTAGAACATAAAAACGCCGTTAATAATAATAATAATAATACTAACGAATTCAATAGGGCTTCAGCACTTGCTTGAAGCCCTAATTAAAACTGGTAAACCAGTAATCCCGGGCTTCAAGGCGTGCCTCCATTTTAACAAATTTCAACACCATCACCCTGTCACATGATATGGGTTTTACGAGTTAGAAAGTTAGTTCAAGTCTGCAATGTGGCCCAGCTACGGGGTCCCTCAAGTTATATCAATGAATGATTGAAAAGCCCATAGCAATACATGATAGAGAAAGAAACTTCACATTGGACAAATCGAGGCTGGACAAATTTTCAAGTCCCCAAAAAAGTCCAATAACTCCACATTTGCATATTAATGTAAATGGCGAACTTGTAGAACGTTAAAATATCTTCCAGAATTTGTGGTCACTTTTTGTCTATCTTCTTTGGTTTTCATTTTACGACATGTCAAAAATGGGTGATTTTAAAATTTGGGGGGCTCTGGGGCCTCACTGGGGTAAAATACAGACATAGCGTAAACATATTTGGAGTCCCCTCTTCAAGGCCTATCAGAATCTGTCATTAAATTTTTTCAACTCTCATTTGCATATTTGGCATATTTAATGAGGCGAATCGGCATCATTTTAATCATATAAATTATGCAACGATTTCGACGAAATTAACAACTTAACATTCCAATGGAACCTCGCAAATGTGTGCAAAAGTTTGAGGCAATCGTGTTATCCCTTCTGGAGAAGAAGATGTTTTTAGGTTTTGAAGAAAATCCAATATGGCCGCCATACCACGTGACCTACGTCATCAAAATTTTCGAAGTATAAACATCAGGTGGAGAGTTATTAAATGGATAAGTTTCATTGAATTTCATCCAAGCGTTGTTTTTATTTTATGACATTTCAAAAATGGGTCATTTTCAACTTTGGGGGGCGCTGGGGGCTCACTGGGGTCAAATACAGACATAGTATAAATATATTGGGAGTCCCCTGTTTATGTGCTATCTAAATTTGTCATTAAATTTTTTCAACTCTCATTTGCATATTTTGCATATTTAATGAGGCGAATCGGCATCATTTAAAATCATATAAATTAAATAACGATTTCGACCAAATTAACAAATTCACATTAGCATGGAACTTAGCAAATGTGTGCAAAAGATTGAGGCTGTCAAATTATCCCTTCTGGAGAAGAAGATGTTTTTAGGTTTTGGATAAAATCCAATATGGCCGCCATACCACGTGACCGACGTCATCAAAATTTTCAAAGTATAAACTTCAGGTGGAGAGTTAATAAATGGATAAGTTTCATTGAATTTCATCCAAGCGTTGTTTTTATTTTATGACATTTAAAAAATGGGTCATTTTCAACTTTGGGGGGCTCTGGGGGCTCACTGGGGTCAAATACAGACATAGTATAAATATATTGGGAGTCCCCTGTTTATGTGCTATCTAAATTTGTCATTAAATTTTTTCAACTCATTTGCATATTTAATGAGGCGAATCGGCATCATTTTAAATCATATTAATTATGTAACGATTTTGACCAAATTAACAAATTCACATTAACATCGAACTTAGCAAATGTGTGCAAAAGATTGAGGCTGTCAGATTATCCCTTCTGGAGAAGAAGATGTTTTTAGGTTTTGGATAAAATCCAATATGGCCGCCATACCACGTGACCTACGTCATCAAATGTTTCATAGTATAAACTTCAGGTGGTGAGTAATAATCCTGTAAAGTTTCGTTGAATTTCATCTGACAGTTTTCCCTCCAGATCCGCCACAAAATCGGTCAGTAGAACATAAAAACGCCGTTAATAATAATAATACCAACGAATTCAATAGGGCTTCAGCCATGCTTGAAGCCCTAACTAGAACTGCCACTTTATAACTGCTGGCAGTGATGACCGGGTACCCAGTCAGTCCGCCTTTGATACAACATGGGACTTTCTGCAGATGACAGTCGCAAAGTTTCGCATTCATCGGGAAAGTGGTTCCAGAAAAAACATTATTGAAGAGTGATACAAACAGAGGCCTGCTTCGATATGGCATGGGACTGAAGAGCTACGAACTGGGCAGCACAAAGCGTTCAATTTCCTTATTACTGGCAAACAGATTCAAATAATTAAATAATTCTGGCTGCCAAACCGCGTGACCGATCAGGTTGAAATTTTAAACTTTTGTTTCGCATGTCGGCTGAATTACAAATCTGAAGTTTCGTATATATTGGAGCAGCGGTTCTAAGAGTAAACATTAATTAATATTTATCCTTCAATCCAAGATGGCGGCCAAACCATGTGACTTGTGACGTCATAATTTTCACCACATGTGCAAACACGATCGGAGACGTTAATTTTCGCTTCGCAAAGTTAAGCAGTTCCAGAGAAAACATTATTTAATATTTTTCTTAAAAACAACATGGCTGCCAAACCCTGGGCCCGATCCCGTTGAAATTTCAAACCCTCATTCCGCATGACTGTTCCACCATAAAGGTGATGTTTCACATTTATTGATGCAGTAGTTCCAGAGTAAACATTAATTAATATTTTTCCTTCAATCCACTATGGCTGTCAAACGTGTCGTACCTCAAAAGGGGTGAGAACTTTTTATTCGTCATGGAGAGGCGGTCATAGTGGTGGAGTTTCGCCTGGATCTGTTCAGTGGTTTCAGAGAAAAAGACGTTTAAAGATATTATTTTCCAATCCAAGAAGGCTGACGAACCATGTGACCTATGACATCACAAGTTTATATTCTGCTTCCAACTGGATATTGGAACACGGTTGTGAAGTTTCGTGTTAATCGGTAAAGGTGCGTTTTTCTATCCAAGATGGCCGCCAAACCATGTGACGTGTGACGTCATGATTTTTTACCACGCGTGCACACACAGTGGTAGATGATAATTGCAAACGTTCAATTCGTTAGGTTAAGCGGTTCCAGAGAAAACATTATTTAATATTTTTTTAAATCCAACATGGCGGCCAAACCGTGTGACGTATCAATTCGAAATTAACAAACTTATATCGCCTATGTGTCCCGAATATAGTTCTAAAATCTCCTCTTCATCGGACCAGCGCTTCTGGAGAAGAAGATGTTTGAAGGTTTTAGGGTTTTTTCAAGATGGCCGCCAAACCATGTTACCGATCAAGAATAAATTAACAAACTTGAGAAAGGACCTCATGGGGAATATATGTGTGAAGTTTCGTCTTAATCTGTCTTGCCCTTCTGGAGAAGAAGATTTTAAAAATTTATTCATTTTCAATCCAAGATGGCTGCGAACCTTGTGACCAATGATATCGTAAATTTAAATTCTGCTTTCCATCGTCGACCTGAACAAGTGTGTGAAGTTTCGTGTAAATCGGATAAGGTCTATTTTTCTATCCAAGATGGCCGCCAAACCATGTGACTTCTGAGGTAAAAAAAATTTTACCATGTATGCAGACTTGAGGGAGGAAGGCACTTGCAAATTTTCGCTTCGATGGCTTATGAAATTCCAGAGAAAACATTATTTAATATTTTTCTTAAATCCAACATGGCGGCCAAACCATGTGACCTATCACTTCGAAATTAACAAACTTGCATTGCATACATGTCACGAATATAGTTCTGAAATCTCGCCTTCATTGGACCAGCGCTTCTGGAGATGTTTGAAGGTTTTCGGGTTTTTTTCAAGATGGCCGCCAAACCATGTGACCAATCAAGAAGAAATTAACAAACTTGAAAGAGGACCTATAGGGTAATATATCTGTCAAGTTTCGCCTCAATCTGTCCAGCGCTTCTGGAGAAGATTTAAAAAAAAAAAAAACACTAAAAAACAAGATGGCGGCCGAAATACGTCATCGATGACGTCAAGAAAAAACATTTTCGTTGGTGACTTTAGGCGTAGATGATGCTCAAAATTTTTCTGATTTTTCCTATACGGCGTTCTACTTGACGAATTTTCACCGGTATATCGCTTCACCTATGACGTCACGAAAAATCACACGTGTTCCCCATAGGGAGCTTAGTAAAATGTATCAAACGAAAATTTTTTTCCATTGCACGGTTTCCGAGATACAGATGTCCAAAGTTTATCGCTTTTTTCAAGATGGCGACCGTACCACGTGACCAATGACGTCATAATTATAACGTGATTGTGCTAACAAAAAAGATACATACTATGGTGAAAATTTCCTGTCGATCGGACTTAGTGTCCGAGAGAAAATGGTTTTTAAAGCGAAAAAGGGTGCAAAATGCCGGCGGAAAAATAATAATAATAATGCGTAATAATAATAAACAGAAGAAAAACAATAGGGTACCCTGTACTCACAGGGTACCCTAACTAGGGGGGGAGCACTCGGTAGAGTGCAAAACCTCCGCCGCCAATACTGCTAGGTCAGTCAAGTGAACCTGATATCCTATTCATTCAATTTGACGTCAACAGTGCTCAAAGTTATAGTTTGCAACTTTCCCTTTTACTTTTAACTTTTACATACTCAATTCATTCGTCGTAACTAGATTCCTTGAGACAGAAATTGATTTTACATGGGTATATCCACCTGAAGTTCCAAAATCAGCCGCAATTATAATTTTGGCATGTTTTTTTTTTTTGTTGGAAATCACTTATAACATGTAGAAATGCAAAAAAAAAACGAAATTTTGTTGAAAAAAAAGTTGCAAAAATTTTTTTCTCTAACAATTTTTTTTTGGGGGGGGGTTGGAAATCACTTAAAACATGTATAAATGCAAAAAAAAGTTTTTCTCTAAAATTTTTTTTGAGGGGGGAGTTGGAAATCACTTAAAACATGTAGAAATGAAAAAAAAAAGATTCTTTTTTCTCTAACAATTTTTTTTTTGGGGGGGGGGACAAAGTCCAAAATCTAATGGCATGATCCTTGGACCATACCTAACCCCCCCACCCCCACCAAGTTTCGTCGAAATCCGTCGACGAGTTTTTCCGTAATACTGTTCACAAACAAACAAACAAACAAACAAATGAATCACTCATGGAGTGAGGAAGTTGTCGAAGTTGTTTGAAAATTTATTATAACTTCATTGCAGTCACACGGATACAGCACAAGAAACAGCATTTACAGTTCAGTCAGTTGCCATCATGAACAACATTCGAATGTGGAATGTGATGTCAATGGTTTAAGTCAAAAACTCGATCATCACCTCCACCTCCTCCGCATAAAACTAGCAAAATTCTTACTGAAAACGGAAAATTGACACACCTGCGTGATGGTAACGTCATAATGGATTGGTACGATGTGGAGGGCCTTTCATTGTTAATAAAACTGGCCTGCACTGCAAAATAATACATCACGTTTGCAGAATAGTGCCATTGGCGCCTGAGCGCGATAGACGAATTTTCGGTGTCAGGCGAACTATTGAACCGGAACAGTCACAACGAAGGCCTGGATATCTCATGAAAGAGTAATATCTGAACTACATTCTCACCTTGTTTGAGCCACATATCACAAAAATTGATGGAGATACGCGCTTTCAAAAATGGCCAAATTATGACACATTTTTGCTGATGGGATCCAGAATACAAACCGGAAGTTGATTAAATTACGTCAGCTAATTGCCAATCGTATGTTTTACATTCCCTAAAAGTTTGAGCGAAAAATATAAAACTTTCGAATTTTAAGAATTTTTTTTGTCATGTAAATGGGCTTTTCAATTCAAATTTCAAACATTTTGTAACGTCACAATCTGGATCCGATCCGGTTGAAACATGGCAAGGTGAAAGATATTATGACCCTACATAAGCACATTAAATATCTAAGCAATTGAACAAGAAATGGCGGAGAAATGATTTCTTGAAATTTCGTCCCATGTAAATGATTGGGATTTTTTGAAACTTTGTGAATTTTTCGTGACATCATCATTTGATCCAGGTTCACCCAAATTTATAGGTTCAGTCCTTGGGTGATTATCTTTCATGTCAATGTTTCGTAGACATATACACAAGGACCGCTGAGAAAAATCGATGCACAGACACACACACACACACACACACACACACACACACACACACACACACACACACACACACACACACACACACACACACACACACACATTTAACTGTACAAAGTGACAGAAGTTGTCTTCGACAACTTAACAAGCAGTCATAGACTGGTACTTACGAAATCGTCAACTTGACCTCTGACCTTGTCGAATAAAAACTGTCTCAAGAGAAGGTAGCGATGCACACCAGAAGTTTCTACGATGTTTCTGTATCAAACCATCAAAAATCGTAACGTCGACCGAAGCAAAAATCTCCATTTCTCCACGCAATTATACCTTAACGTAACTCAACGACGCGTCTGCTCGAGCGCACTGCATCATGGGACGACCCGTGACGCGTCGAGTGAAATATTTTTTATACAATCTTAAAACGTCTCCAAAACATCTGATTTTTACCAGAATTTCGACAACCGAGTTTTAAGCATCCTAAGCGATCGCAAAAACCGAAGACAAAATTAAAATTGAAGTTAAAACGAACTCGTAATGTCGAGCGAAGCAAAAATACTCCATTTCTCCACGTGAATTTATGGAATTATGTTTGACCTCACTGTGACCTTGACCTTTGACCGATTTTGACCAAAATCTAATCAGCGCTAGCCATCACCCTCCTGAATCACGTGGTGAATTTGACATTGGTAGCTACTTCCGTTCTCGAGTTATCTGTACTAGTCAGGGCTGTTAGGGCATAAAAGGGGCCGTTTGGTTCACATTCTTCCAAAAGCACCAATTTTGGCCCAAATGTCGCCCATACCATACTTTTTCGATTTTTGACGGGCGCCAAGATAGGCGCCCCCCGCGGCCGCCATATTGGCCAAATCCAATATGGCTGCCACTCGGGTTGGAGGTAAATCTAGTTAAAAATCCAAAAGGGCTAGAATCATGAATAATACCACGTTTTAGGGGTTTTCGGGGTATGGGAATCTGATACTGGTCTTATTTCAATGATTTGAGGTCAAGGTCACCCCTCAAGGTCATTATGGGGTCAAACCCGGTGTTTCTGGTGCGTCATCCCAGATCCCAAAAAAATATTAAAACATCAAAATATTTACCCATTAAATACTAGTATTTGGGTAGAAAAGTCAAAATATGCCATTTGTTTCTGTTATTTTACGAGCTCCTGTAAACTCATATTATGAGAAATAGTAGATGAAACCAGTTAATGGTAAAATAGCCCACCCACTTAATAAACAGACGTTCCGAACCACCTTAACTCAACTTTTACTGTGAAAGTGCCTATATATATATATATATATATATATATATATATATATATATATATATATATATATATATATATATATATATATATATATATATATATATATATATATATATATATATATATTTGCTCCTGCACTTCTCTGGATATAAAATAATAAACATTCACTTCCTTCCAGTAGCAGCCATGTGCAGCCTACAATTTAAATTTCTTATTAGCTTTTGAAATATAGCTACCAGGTATTGATTGATTGTTTTGTTGTTTTTATCTGTCGACTGTACTTCAATTTAGTAGCCTAAATCCTTTCCCATTATTAGCTGTATGTCACACAAGTTGAGATCTTCTCCACAGGATGTGTGTATGTCACATGACATCCTAAATGCTAACCAATTTTCCTATTTTGTTAGGTGATGTCTCATGCAGTTAATTAAAGTTTCTGGTACTAGATAATGACAATTGAGTTTATTTTTAAAACTGTTTACAAATTTTGAGTTGTATGTCATATCCTTTTTGGTTTATTTTTACGTTGAATATTTTTCAGATAATACCAAGTCTGTGATCATCATCATTTCCAGCAGCGGCAGTGGTGCCTGATGTCATTCGGAGCTGACGTCTACCCTATCTCACGAGACACCCTAGATGAAAGTTCATCGCGATGACGAGTCTACATAATATTATAATGGACTAGTAATACATGAGTGTCAAGCTATGTCTTCTACCGAAATTATGAACTGGGGACTCTGTTGTCTTTGTCAATCGGACAAAACTGAACAAGCCTTGCAAACACCTAAGGAGGAGGGACTTATCACTTGAGAGAAATCTCAAAGACTTCAAAGCTCTCAATGACAATAATCTTCCTTCTGGTATCAATGTCACGATTCGTCAGTTGAATGATGGCTCAGGTATTGCAGCAACTCTTAAATCGCATAAGGCTTGGTATCACAAAACGTGCAGGAGTTATTGTAGCAGTTCGAGTCAAACGGGAGAGAGAGAAGCTAGACAGAGAAGCTGGCCCTCAGAATAGTCCAAAAAAACTCAGGTCATCTGGGGAATTTCAGCCTCGGGCCAATATCATGTGTTGTATAATCTGTGAGGGGGTGGGTCAGGCCACGCTCCACAAGGTAGTAACTGATGTCGTAGATGCCAACCTAAAGAGTTGGGCAAAGACCAACAAAAACTTAAATTTACTTGGCAGACTGGATGCCGTAGCGTCTGATGCGCATGCAGCTGATGCCTATTATCACCATCAGTGTTATGTACATTTGCGAGACTCCGCTCATGCTGCTGAGCGACGCGATTTGGTGGGTCCCGCACCTCCGCCGTTCGATCCCATCATCTGCGCTCAAATTATAACCCTTATCGAACATTCGGACACCACCTTATTCAAGCTCTCAGAGCTACGCGAGATGTATCAAAAGGTTGTGAGTGAGCAAGGTCACCCATGCAGAGATAAAAAAGAGCCACACTCAACTCGATTCAAGGATCACCTTCTCAACTTCCTACCTGAATGGGATGAGTTTTCCAAGGGGAATGAAGGCAGGAAGGATGTTTACATATCTCACAAATTGAAGGTGGCTGATGAGCTTGCCAAGACACATAGGTCACAAATTGGTCAAAAGGATGCACTTATGTTCATGCGGGCTGCCGTGATGATGCACAAGTTTTGTCCACAGAGTCAAGAACCTTTCGATGGATCCTTCCCCCCTAACTGCCTCATGGCTCCAGTAAATGAGGAGTTTCTTCAACACAGTGCTCTGGGGCCCATCGGCTCTTCATGGACGCGAGAAGATCGGTGGTGACTCCAATCATGACCCTGACATGCAATATTGCCTCGAATTGTTAAAATAAGGTCAGATTCGGGTTACTCAACCTCGGAAACTGATAAAATGATGTGCTGTTTGTATACATTGACATAAAACAACTAAAATTACGTATATTGACCCAAAAATGACATTTAGGGTGACCTTGAGTGGTAACCTTGACCTCAAATCATTGGAATTACATCAGAATCAGATTCCCAGACCCTGAAAACCCCTAAAAAGTGGTATTATTCATGATTCTAGCCCTTTTGGATATTTAACTAGATTGACCACGAACCGAGTGGCAGCCATATTGGATTTGGCCAATATGGCGGCCCCGGGGGCGCCCATCAAAAATCGAAAAAGTATGGTATGGGCGACATCTGGGCCAAAATTGGTGCTTTTGGAAGAATGTGAACCAAAAAATCCCTAACAGCCCTGACTATACCAAACCATCAAAAATCGAATATTTGACCTCACTGTGACCTTGACCTTTGACCAAAATCTAACCAGCACTAGCCATCACCCTCCTGAATCACGTGATGTAATTTGACATTGGTAGCTTCTTCCGTTCTCGAGTTATCGTGCCTACAAACAAACAAACAAACAAGCAGTCATAGACTGGTACTTACGAAATCGTCAACTTGACCTCTGACCTTGTCTAATAAAAGCTGTCTCTACAGAAGGTAGCAACGCAAACCAGAAGTTTCTATGATGATTCTGTACCAAACCATCAAAAATCGAATGATTTGGATGTTTGACCTCACTGTGACCTTGACCTTTGACCAATTTTGACCAAAATCTAATCAGCGCTAGCCATCACCCTCCTGAATCACCTGGTGTAATTTGACATTGGTAGCTTCTTCTTCTTCTTCTAATTTGACATTGAAATCTTTAGATTTTGCAAGTAACAAACAAACAAACAAACAGAAATGGAAGTCATCAATATACTTACGAAATCTTTAGATTTCGTACAAGCCATCATTCAACTGACTAATCGTTACATTGATACCAGAAGGAAGATTATTGTCATTGAGAGCTTTGAAGTCTTTGAGATTTCTCTTTGAGATTCACAGTTATGATGTTGAAATCTTTAGATTTCGTAAGTAACAAACAAACAGAAAGGGGTGAAAACAGTAACCTCCCATCTTCGATGGTGGAGGTTAATAATGCATGCAACGAAAAATAAACTTGAAAATTCTTCGATTTTCGCAAGTAACAAACGGAGTAAAAACCGAGTACCCCTTTCCTTCAGTGCCTGGCGATGATGTCATGCATCGCTTGGATATGGAATTGGGAAGTAGCGGTGTGCAACAGTAAAAATCGTTATATATGGAGGAGATTTTTGGAAAGTCGCACCCATGTCCGAAGGAGGGGGTTTAGTTTGGCATTTTGAAGATGAAATAGACAAATCCTAGAAACGAACCAATTCACCACAGAAACCTTTTGGAACTCATTAGAAATTACCCTTTGGAATCCCTCAGAATTAGCCCTTAGATTCACGCTTTAGAACCACCCTTCCATCACAATCCCACAACAAAAGTAAAATGTGAAAATATATCGTGATGCTAAAAATAAGAGGATTGTGGTGTCTCATTGCGGCATCGTGATGTGGGGGCCATTCTTCATAGTTATTCTTCTTCGTTCTCCTTCATCCATCACATTCCAAAAAACAAAAGTAGGAATGTCAAAAGATGTCATGATGGTAATCCATAAGAGGATTGTGGTGTCGTATTGTGGAATGTGGTGGCATTCCTACCTTGTTTGGTTGTTTTTTTGAGATTTCATCCCCGTATGTTTTTATATTTAAACCTTTTTTTTTCTTGTATCTGCAATGTTTTATATATTTTGTTATGGATAATATGGAGTATGGTAATTTGACTGGGTGGGGGAGGAGGGATTGTGGGGTGGATTTTCTTTTCTCTGTTTTTTTTTATCCCCGGCACTGCACTTGAAATTGCCATCCCCGTTGGGAGGGGGGGGGGAGGTTAATTTATCCCCATCCCCCTCCCTGTCAAAATATTCTATACTAGCAGGGGTACCCAGCATTGCCGGGCAACGTCGGGTCCCTCTTCCCACCCCCACACCTTCACCTGCCTACTCCCACCCCACCCCTTGAGGGACGAATTCATCAATATGGCTGAAATAATGATGCTATAGATATCCCATCGTTTTTTTTTCAAAAAGCACTGATATAATAAATGCAGGTACCTACCTTCAAAGCTATGTGAGAATTAAACTGCTGTACTGGTTTCATCGATTACACTGGTCAACAACAAATTTGTTGTCTGCATTTTTTAAGCTGATTTAGGACGAATCTGATGCGCTGAATCCAAAACTCACATTAGTTTTGTTCAATCAGGTCAAGTTTTTGAGATATGGCCACATGTCGTTTTTTACATTTTTGTTCACATGTACGCATGTGTGGAGCATTTTAGAAGAAGTTGGTGGGGGTAAAATGTCATGTCAAATAATTGTTTTGATTGGAAATAATTATTTTAATGACAAGAAGTATTCAGGTACGATAGTTCTGGGTGATTATGTCGAAAAGGGATCAGTTTGAAGTCATAAAACCTCAAAATCTTCCAAAAATTGGTGAGGCAAAGCATAAAGTTCGTGGATCAAAACTAAAGTTAATGGGGCAGATTTTGTAATAATGTGATACAAAAAAGTTGTATTTCTTGAAATAACGAACTCTGAAGAATGTACAATACCTACACAGAGACAGAATACTCTTCCCACCGCTGCACATCAAGCTCGGCTTAATCAAGCAGTTCACCAAGGCTCTGGACAAAGATGGTGACTGCTTCACTTACTTGTGCCAGGCTTTTCCAGGATTGACCATGGAGAAGTTGAAAGCTGGCATCTTTGATGGTTCTCAGATCCGTCAGCTCATCAGAGATCCAGAGTTCAAAAACTCAATGAACGAAGTGGAACTGGAAGCGTGGAAGACATTTGTTTTGGTAGTGAAGAACTTTCTTGGCAACAATAAGGCCAGAAACTACGCAGAACTTGTCAACAACATGCTGACTGCTTTCAGAAACCTGGGCTGCAACATGAGCATCAAGATGCACCACCTATTTTCACATATGAACCGGTTTCCTGAGAACTTGGGTTCAATGAGTGACGAGCAGGGGAGAGATTCCATCAGGACATGAAGGAGATGGAGACCAGGTATCAGGGTCGCTGGGACGCAGTCATGATGGCTGACTACTGTTGGAATCTGAAGAGAGACCTCCCTGCCGCTGAACATTCCAGGAGTTCGAAGAAACGGAAGTTCAAGCCCTGAAGTTTGAACAGTGGTGACGCAACATGCAATTTACTTGTACTTACCTTTATCAATGCCCACCATTCAGATGACAGTAATCGATGTTTCTATCATGTAATCAATAAATGTTGTTGGCAAAACATTTTTTTTCTTAAAAACATGTTTAGGATGATATGTGTTGACAAAAATCAGCTGATAATGCCACAAAAATGTAATTGATTTTGTCACAAGATCTGATTTTTTCAAATCAACTTAGCACAAAAACCTGACCTGATGGAGAGAAACGGATGCCATTTCCTGATTCAGCAGTGCCAGAATACCCTAATTCACTTGTAGAAATCTAGACAACATTCAGAAAGTAAAAAATTGTTGACCAGTGTTATAATTGGCGGATCGTCACAGCGACGGCGTTTAAGAAACCAAGGAACCTCAAATATACAGTATGAGCACCACACCATGTGCAGGACAGCACTCAAGACATCCTCCAAAATTCTGATCATTCTTAAAAGCCGAACTACTTGCATTACTTTGCTTCTTCGTTACCTTTTACCCAAACACAATTAACTTTCTATAACAAAGATAAATTTTTTTTCACAAAATTTACAAACTCAGATTACTAATGTTGCATCTGAACAAGCTGTCCATTTGAAATGGAACGTTCATTTATTCAAACAATGGACCCCAACCCCTGGGACTGCAGCTGCAACGACATCCTCTACCTGAGCAAATGGATTCGTGAGAAGGAGGGAACGGTGAATGGCATTGAGTCTGCCACTTGTGTTGACAACAAAGCCGTCTTAGAAGTAAGGAAAGAGTAAGAGTGTGTGTGTTGTTGTGACTCTCCGGCAGATTTACACGCCTTTTAACCTTTTAATGCGAACGGATAAAGGTGAAACTTTCATGGTTTACTTTGTCTGCATTTAAAACTGCTTCACAAATAAAATTATAATTTGCATCGTTTATGAAAATATTTATTACCTCCGCCACCAAAGGTGGATGGAGGATATGTTTTCCCATCTATTTGTCTGCCTGTGAGCAGGATATGTCAAAACGTTATGGACAGATTCGGACTAATTGCTTTACCCAGCTTTTCGCTTGCGTCCACAGGGCAGCATTGCCAATACCTTGGACAAAGTGAGTAGACAGATACCAGAACAAGATTACTCTAATCAACGACACAGATCTCTCGAGGATTTACAAAACCGAGCAGTCTGGTGATATCCAGAAGTGGGCAGATGTCATGTATCCAGACATTTGGAAACGTTTTGTTTTGCAATCAACAAGAGCTTATACGTCTGAGCACCTCAAATCCTTACAAAGGACAGAGGCAAGCATACAATCAATTACTTTGCGGATGGGTTTGAGATGTAACCGTGCATATGGTCGGTAAACTTTGTGCACAGTGCGAGTAAGTACCATGTTGTAGTTGTTAAATTGTAGCTAGTCTGGTTAGATGTTTTAGGAGTGGGAGTAGAAGATTAGTGTTGGCTTAACGGTTAGGGGGGAAGGCTTGAGATCTGAGGATCCTGAGTTCAAATCCCACTCGGCTGTTGAATTAATACCAGGTGGGGTTGACTTTGCTTGTCATCCTTCCGAGGTCAGCAAAATGAGTGCCAGCTTGCTGGTATCCCGTGTTGGAGTGGTGACCCATCCAGGATTGTGTCCAATAGCCATGGAGACTGCTGATGCAGCACCAACACTGCACAGAGTGTGGTCCCCTTGGATGGAGTGGAGGACTTAACTTATGAGTACATGTAAGTGTTATTTTTTAGGAGATGCAGATGTCTAACTTTTAAAAACAAGATATATGAATGAGATTTATGTGCATTACTATATTGTTTAAACCTGTAAAAAAACATTAAACATTTATACATGCAACTAAAATAATTATTTTGAACAGAATATCGTTTACAATCAGTCAAAATAAAAGTAACAAGGGACCGAGGATTCATGCAGGCATGAACTTGGATGTTGGTGTGGATTCACAGTTATGATGTTGAAACTTACACAAAATACAAATATAACACGTGAAATGTTTCTTTTATGAAAACATAAAATGCTGCAGAACTATACAATCACCTTTCACAAAATTGTAGGAACACACAAGTCTGTACCGATATTAGGAAGGGGTGATAATCTCGGCCGATTCGTGACAACAAATTCCGACGTGTTTTCTTGGACAATTCAAGTGCATTTTCTTTCTCGTTGGCCATAACTAGTGAGTGGCAGATGAAAGAAAGAAACTGGGCCATTGTACAGCCATTAACAGTGGAGTAGTTCACCACTGTTAACAGAATAACAGATCATTTGCATTTGACAAAGTCTTGCCTCCGGTCCTTCTCATTCCTAATGGTGGAGAGCCGATGTACCGGATGTGGAATGACGTCACAATTAAATTATCAATACTACAACTGGTGCTCGGTAGAGCGCAAACCTCCGCCAGGCTGAACAGTTTACGTTTTGGATCCCACTGATAGGTCGGATCTGCATCCGGACCTGAGCCAAAATCGAATCGGCTTGTTCTTGTCACCTAACCAACTCATGCACCAAGTTTTGTCACAAGTCGTCCATAAGTTCTTGAAATATCATGCCATATATCGTTTTTGGCCCTCCCTCAATTGTGAAAAATTACTTTTAAAATTCTAGTATTCGCATCCGGATCCACACCAATCAATTCTTCCTCGTCACACATCCAACCTGTCCATCAAGTTTCTCCAAGTCCCTCCATAACTTTTTGAGGTATCCTGCTCACAAACAGACAGACAGACAAACAGGGATGAAAACACAATCTCCATCCACCTTCAGTGGCGGAGGTCACAAATACATCTGCGCCACTGAGGAGGAGGTTATTCTTAGCGTTGCCGAGCAACCATTTACAGTGTAAACTCCACGTGTTAAATATAACGCCTGTATTGTAAAAAAAAGTCAAAAACATCTGCCTGCAAGCATAACCCACTATCCTTTGTCCATGCTATATTATTTTTACGAATGCTGAGCATCAAGCAAGGAAGCAGCACTTCCATTTTTTTTAAAGTCGTTGGTATGGTTCAGTGGTGGTTCATACTGCTGACCTCCCAGACCCAGAGAGGGCACTCGAACCATTACATCACCGAGTCTGGAATTGGAGTTGTGGAGATAGCATACTGTTGCGGCCAAGGGTACCGAGACACCAGCTCGTCACTCAGGGGGATTAATCCCTGGTTGTCCTCGGTAGGGCTGGACCTGGGGCCACCGCTCACAATTAACGTTGTGGTACGTTGGGTTGTTTTAGAACCACGAACGCCACCCAGTCAATCACGAGTTCCAGTGTCCACCGTCTAATTGTTCCGTTTAACTAGAGGTCACATGGTGACCTGAGCGGGGAGCGCGCCCTCGGCAAAGCACCAATATTATCTTGATTAGAGTTTAATTTGGGCGGCCGAGCGTCTTAACCGCTGGTGCGTGCCGACGATTTTTGGTCAAACCTGTGGTAATTACCTCCCAGTCTGTCTCGGTTCAGACAATGCCAGACCAATGGAAGGAAAGGACAAACACGGACAGGTTGGAAATCGACAAACGATTTATTAATAATGAAATTAATTAATAAAAATAGCTTTTTATTTTCTGAGGTAAATGAAGAATAAATTTCAAAGCAAAATCAACCAAAATGCCAAGAAAGAGACAAAGAGCTGATGCTTATCGGGGGTTGACTTACAGCTAAACACAGACAAGGGTACCCATCAGATAATTCGGGGGGGGGGGGGGGGAGAAGAATCGTCTCGCTCAGAGTAGTCGTCCGTGAAGTGAAAACATCCTGAAATGTGTACGTGCGTGTCACATCCGTCACCAGCACCCAGCCTTGCCGTGCACCCTCTCGCAAACAGCCTTGAACGCCAGTCGACGTCTGGGAGGGCACCGAGATCATCTGCTGCGGTTTTAGACCCTGGTGTTGTTGGTGACCGACCCGTGCCTCACTTGTTGGCGGCGCTGCACACACCCACATATGCACCACACGCTCACTTGTCGAAGCATTGGGAAGGACGAATCGTCTCATTGTTGGCGCTGGTCAGACACCCGTTTCTTGCTCGCTTCTCAAGCATACTTCTCATTCTCTTCTCCCTCCCTGGCTTTCTTCTCGCCTCTCTCGCCCTTTGCTTTTTCCTCTCTCTCCTTTCGCTTTTTCATTTTCCACAACGTACCTCCAGTTCGTTATTATATCCATGGGCCATCTCCACGGGGTGCAGTCCACCCCAAGCTCACCCCGCCCCACTGGCGCATGGTTACCATGACGACCCGTGCGCTCTCAAAAAAGGCGGGCATCGGAGCTCACGAAAGATTGATGCTGAGGAAGGATGGGGGCAGGCTGCAGAGCTCATGAATGAAATGTGTGTAAACGTGTCTGTCGTAAAGAAAAAATCTTCCGATAAGAGAGGTGATCTATCCTTTACTTTTCTCAAGGCATCACATTTAAGATCCCATTAGACATGGGGATGGGGCTAATCTGAACATGCATTTAAGGAAATAACTGTTTGAGGACCTGGATGTGTGGATGCATTCATCAGACCGGATTCTGAAATCCGTAACAATACTATTCTGTCAATCTGGTGGTACCTCGGGCTGTGGTGTTAATGGGATGTATGGCGGTATGATTGGAAAAAGAGTCTGAGTTTTTGGCATTCACGAACGATAGTTTTATGTTGCTTCGATGTACGGTCACAGAAAGTCGTAAAACATTTAACGTTTACGCATGGGAAGTGTGACAGCTGGAAAATCGAGACATTGCTGCGGTAGAGGGACAGAGAGTTCCAGCTGGGCAAGAAATGCTTGGATCTGCCCCCTTTGGAAGAGTCTGGGGAGGAGTCTCAACGAGACAGCATTTCAGTTTTTGGAAACTGAACTTATGTTTTGCAGCAACGTTTTGTCTACCGAGTGAAGCATGCCTTCTGCATCATCTATTAAAAGAGTACAAAATGACTTATATTGCACTGTGTTTATCATGGGGTCAGGAATTTAACATAGATCAGACAGAATTGCTATTTCTCTGGCAGCCTATTAGATTTACCCTTTGAAATCTGAGTTCCCTGGAGAAAAACAACCGGCTGCTCGGGTATATGGAGGTTCGAATAGCGGACAATAAACCGACTGCTCGGGTAAATGGAGGTTTGAATAGCGGCCGGAAAAACGGTTGTTCGGATTTATGGAAGTTTGAATAGCGGCCAGTAAAATGGCAGCTCGGGTTTATGGAAGTTTGAATTGTGGCCGGTAAAACGGCTGCTTGGATTTATGGAAGTTTGAATTGTGGCCGGTAAAACGGCTGCTTGGATTTATGGAAGTTAGAATAGTGGCCACTAAAACGGCTGCTTGGGTTTATGGAAGTTTGAATAGTGGCCGGTAAAACGGCTGCTTGGGTATATGGAAGTTAGAATAGCGGCCGGTAAAACGGCTGCTTGGGTTTATGGAAGTTAGAATAGCGCCGGTAATATGGCTGTTCGGGTTTCTGGAAGTTTGAATGATGGCCGGTAAAATGGCTGCTTGGGTTTATGGAAGTTTGAATGGTGGCCGGTAAAATGGCTGCTTGGGTTTATGGAAGTTTGAATAGCGGCCGGTAATACGTCTGTTCGGGTTTATGGAAGTTTGAAAAGCGGCCGGTAAAATGGCTGCTTGGATTTATGGAAGTTTGAATTGTGGCCGGTAAAATGGCTGCTTGGGTTTATGGAAGTTTGAATATCAGCTGGTAAAATGGCTGCACGGGTTTGCGGAAGTTTGAATTGTGGCCGGTAAAACAACTGTTTGGGTTTATGGACGTTTGAATTGTGTCCGGTAAAACGGCTGCTCGGGTTTATGGAAGTTAGAATAGTGGCCGGTAAAACGGCTGCTTGGGTTTATGGAAGTTTGAATAGTGGCCGGTAAAACGGCTGCTTGGGTATATGGAAGTTAGAATAGCGGCCGGTAAAACGGCTGCTTGGGTTTATGGAAGTTAGAATAGCGCCGGTAATATGGCTGTTCGGGTTTCTGGAAGTTTGAATGATGGCCGGTAAAATGGCTGCTTGGGTTTATGGAAGTTTGAATGGTGGCCGGTAAAATGGCTGCTTGGGTTTATGGAAGTTTGAATAGCGGCCGGTAATACGTCTGTTCGGGTTTATGGAAGTTTGAAAAGCGGCCGGTAAAATGGCTGCTTGGATTTATGGAAGTTTGAATTGTGGCCGGTAAAATGGCTGCTTGGGTTTATGGAAGTTTGAATATCAGCTGGTAAAACGGCTGCACGGGTTTGCGGAAGTTTGAATTGTGGCCGGTAAAACAACTGTTTGGGTTTATGGACGTTTGAATTGTGTCCGGTAAAACGGCTGCTCGGGTTTATGGAAGTTAGAATAGTGGCCGGTAATATGGCTGTTCGGGTTTCTGGAAGTTTGAATGGTGGCCGGTAAAATGGCTGCTTGGGTTTATGGAGGTTTGAATATCAGCTGGTAAAACGGCTGCTCGGGTTTACGGAAGTTTGAATAGTGGCCAGTAAAACGGCTGTTCGGGTTTATGGATGTTTGAATAGTGGCTGGTAAAACGGCTGCTTGGATTGATGGAAGTTTGAATTGTGGCCGGTAAAATGGCTGCTTGGGTTTACGGAAGTTAGAATAGCGGCCGGTAATACGGCTGTTCGGATTTCTGGAAGTTTGAATAGTGGCCGGTAAAACGGCTGCTTGGGTTTATGGAAGTTAGAATAGCGGCCGGTAAAACGGCTGCTTGGGTTTATGGAAGTTTGAATATCAGCTGGTAAAACGGCTGCATGGGTTTGCGGAAGTTTGAATCGTGGCCGGTAAAACGACTGTTTGGGTTTATGGAAGTCTGAATTGTGGCCGGTAAAACGGCTGCTCGGGTTTATGGAAGTTAGAATAGTGGCCGGTAATACGGCTGTTCGGGTTTCTGGAAGTTTGAATGGTGGCCGGTAAAATGGCTGCTTGGGTTTACGGTAGTTTGAATAGTGGCCGGTAAAACGGCTGTTCGGGTTTATGGAAGTTTGAATCGTGGCTGGTAAAACGGCTGCTTGGATTGATGAAAGTTTGAATTGTGGCCGGTAAAATGGCTGCTTGGGTTTATGGAAGTTTGAATATCAGCTGGTAAAACGGCTGCTCGGGTTTGCGGAAGTTTGAATAGTGGCCGGTAAAATGACTGTTTGGGTTTATGGAAGTTTAATGGTGGCAGGTAAAATGGCTGCTTGGGTTTATGGAAGTTTGAATATCAGCTGGTAAAACGGCTGCTCGGGTTTACAGAAGTTAGAATAGTGGCCGGTAATACGACTGTTCGGGTTTCTGGAAGTTTGAATAGTGGCCGGTAAAACGGCTGCTTGGGTTTATGGAAGTTAGAATAGCGGTCGGTAATACGGCTGTTCAGATTTCTGGAAGTTTGAATAGTGGCCGGTAAAACGGCTGCTTGGGTTTATGGAAGTTAGAATAGCGGCCGGTAATACGGCTGTTCGGGTTTATGGAAGTTTGATTTGTGGCCGGCAAAATGGCTGCTTGGGTTTATGGAAGTTTGAATATCAGCTGGTAAAACGGCTGCTCGGGTTTCTGGAAGTTTGAATAGTGGCCGGTAAAACGGCTGCTTGGGTTTATGGAAGTTAGAATAGTGGTCGGTAATACGGCTGTTCAGATTTCTGGAAGTTTGAATAGTGGCCGGTAAAACGGCTGCTTGGGTTTATGGAAGTTAGAATAGCGGCCGGTAATACGGCTGTTCGGGTTTATGGAAGTTTGATTTGTGGCCGGTAAAATGGCTGCTTGGGTTTATGGAAGTTTGAATATCAGCTGGTAAAACGGCTGCTTGGGTTTACGAAAGTTTGAATCGTGGCCGGTAAAATGGCAGCTTTGGTTTATGGAAGTTGAATAGCGGCATGTAAAACGACTGTTTGGGTTCATGGAAGTTTGAAGTGGCCGGTAAAACGGCTGTTCGGGTTTATGGAAGTTTGAATAGTGGCCGGTAATACGGCTGTTCGGGTTTATGGAAGTTTGAATTGTGGCCGGTAATACTACGATGTATGCGAGCGTGCTCTTAACGTATACAAAACTTACCCATAACGTATTCAACGTTTTAGACAAATTTTTCAAAAGTCAGTATACGCTGGCTAAATCGTCAAGGTGTGACAGGGCATTTAATGGCCCCTCACTCATTCAGAAAAAAAAAAACACATATTGGACCCAGGAGGAGGTTGACAGGAGGGAGATGAGAGAGGGTTATGTGGAACCTGTCCACTGTACGGCATGGGTTCACGATCTTGCATGAGCCCACTAAGCTATATGGTACCACAGAGGGGAAAATGCCGCAGCACCACCAAGGTCCATGTCTTTCAATCCAGACAAATCTCACACTCTCATTATGTCTCTTCGAAAGGACCATTTACCAAACCCCCCCATCCACTTTCTCAACAATCCTCTGGAAGAAGTCTTTTCTTTCAAGCTTCTAGGTCTCACTATCTGCCATGACCTTTCCTGGGAAAGTCACATTTCCAACCTCGCCTCAAAAGCCAGTCGCCGACTGGGAATCCTCCATCGTGCTAAGTCCTTCCTCGGCCCTCTTGAGCTCCTGACCACTTACAAAGCTTTTGTCCGTAGCCTGATGGAGTACTGCTCTCCCCTCTGGGCTGGTGCTCCTGCCTCCCACCTTTCTCGGCTTCACGCTGTCGAAACCAGGGCATTTAAGATCATCGGCATCTCCCGCAATGAAGCTGAGTCTTTGGGCCTCTCAATCAATCACCGCAGGTTGGTCCGTGGTCTTTCTGTCTTCTACCGACTCCTCTCCAGCCTTGCCCCCCCTGCTCTCTCTGCGATTTGTCCCCACCACATTTCCGCAGGGCGCTCAAGGTCCGCCAACAACCCCCTTCTGGTAAAACTACCAAAATCACGAATCACTGCTCATCTTCACTCTTTCATTCCTCTTTTTTCCTGCCTTTAGAATAAACTTCCTCACTCTATTCTTTCCCATTCTTCCCTCCAGGCTTTCAAAACAGCTGTTCACCACCACCTCTTATCTTCCCCCATCCAAATCCTCGATCTTTTCTACCCCCGATAATCCACTGAAGCCCACTCCCTTCATTTCTCCTGCTTTCCTTCCTGAAAGTCCCTGTAATGTCCATCTTCTCTTCGCCATGTTCCCCGTCCCATCCCCATCCCTCTCCCTTCCACAGTTCACCTAATGTGTCTGTTCCCCACTGTTTTGTCCCTTCCACTCCCGCCCCTCTTGTCTCATGCCTCCTTGCTGTGAGTTGTGTGTTAGCTCTCATACGAGCCTCGACCAAGGTATACAAACAAAAAAAACAACAACAAAAAAAAAAGGTCCACACAAAAACCACATAAGTGGGCACGAACCACAATTGAGCACAGAGGCACCAATTTGACAAAGTGATGTCATTTAACTTGAGGAACTTACGGAACCCTCTCTCTTTCAAAAGCAACCAGCTCTCCACCAGTACGTGTTTTTTGAGCCCAGTACGCCATTTTATTAGCTCCTGTGGGACATGCCAAAGCCTCCACAGAGGGTGTTCATTGGTGGGCTCAAGAGAAAATACATAGATGACTTCACTTGTTCACCTGGATTGGGGAAGGAGGGGAGAGCTGGTAACTTTCTGATTATGTACTGTCCACAGTCCGTGAGCGTGACGGAAAGCTACCAGGCTCTCCCATCCCTGAGTGGCGTCACCTTTCACACAGTCCTGATTCATGGAAAAAACACACAAAGACAGATTTACATGTGACGTGGCAAAGCGTAAGGAAGGGGGAAGATGGGTGCTCAGACACAAACATTTCGGTGGGTGGACGAGAGCTGCTAAACAAACTCGACACTCGACGCGTGTCATCTATACATCAATGACATATGCATATCCTCACACATATTATGAAATAACTCAGCTCAACTAAACCCATTTGACGCTTAAGCCAGATCTGCAACAATATAAAGCTCTTTCAAAAACTATAGCTGATCCAAGTGCAAAACAAAAGGTAGTTCAAACTCATGCTATCTCACTTCGTAATTCATTACCTGTAACTTGCTTAACATTATCCTACATCTACCCATCTTTTAGAGGAATGTCAATTCTTATTTCTTACACCTTTGAGGTTCCATCACATTTCACCTGACTTCTGCTACTTCCTGTGTCTTGGATGTTTTCGTTATTTTTCTCTTTATTTTGCGTTATCCTTATCTTTATTGAAGCTTCCCTGAGCCCCTTACCGAGAGTGGCTTTATGTCTTATTTGTGGCGATTTCCATAAAGATAATAATAAAAAAAAGATCAGACCACCCGTGTGCAGCCCCTTTTATCCCTCCTCCAAAGCCATGCCCTGCGCCTCCGAACGTTCTTTGCTCATGGTCCGGCAACAGCCAGTGAGGTGGCACATCGCCACCTCTGAGATGACGTCACACAGATGCGGTGTCGCCACCGGCGCCTCCTGAACCAAAAACGCAACATCTTGCAGCACCCTCATAAATCCTTGTGATGGGTGGTGCCACATCAGAAGCCTTGTACTGAAAGCACAGACTATACATCAATGATCCTTTGAACCATGAGTATGAAAAAGTATTATAAAGGGTTAATGTATACCCTGGGTATTATCAGCCCAAACATGAACCGCCATCATACAAATCCACCCCTCTTTTTACCCTGCCTCATGCTATACCTCGTTCACAGGGAGGTCACATACGAATTACACCTTCCTTTCTAATGCCAATGTCAACTATACCGCCTCTCATGACATACATAAGAACAGGACAACTTCACTCTAATGGTCCCTGGTTATAGAAAATGTTGGAACCTACATGAACACACAAACTATGCTAATCTACCATGCTATCTAATTAGTACCCCCTCAAATGTAATAGTATAAAGCCTATATTTATTATGTCGGCATGTAGGATATATTGTTGCGGTTCTACAAAATAGCATGCCTCTAAGACAATGACACCCAACATACGGTGATCCCCAGGCACTTATTTTGTTAGTCTTTGTGTAGTTAGACGTTCCACTCATGTCTAGTGGGTTAATGGGATGAAGTACGTTGCGTGGGTCTTCTAGTTAAGTGTATTAACTATCTCTAACTCCTATTCTGATTTCTACTCCAACCCTTTCCTTTTAACCATGGTACAAATCAAGCAAGCAAGCACGCACGCCATTCAATATGCGATGGAATAGCAAGCACATTCACGATGCCTCCCGTGGCTTGGAACCACCACCAAACTCACACTACACACAATACCGCACACGCATCGCGCGGCCATTATTTCATTCAAATCTGCGCATCAATTTCCAACCAGCATCTCACCTCACTCACCAAACCTCACCACTTTGACCACAAACACCCGCACATGGGAAAATATTCCTGCACACAATTGTACCACTGCATCACTACAATTCGCCACTATGCAGAAGAGTACTGCACGACTCAGACTGTCCTCGGACTGCACGATGTGGGGCCGAGCAACCGACGTTAATAGCTCGACCGCATCTCACAGGGGGTGTACTGGGTGGGCACGCGGAACTGATACGACCCTCATCCGGTCACCAGTCCATGGCAAGACAGGGTCGGCGAGGAGGGGTCGTGGGAATGGCGATCCGGGAGTTTGATACAGGGCTCAGGTGTGCATTTTGGCTCATGAGAGGGGTCCCGTGGGTGGTGGGTATGCATTGCTGTTCTGCATTCAGACTGCAATCGGAGCACTTCATGGCCAGGGTGTCGGCTCATATCCTATGTTGAGTGAGGGGCTCCGGGCCGTGTCGAGCTGGATGGGTGACTGAGACTATTTCCGGCCCTGGGAGCCTGGCAGGGCATGGCTAGGGCCGCTGTGGCCCAATAGGGAAGCCGGATTCGGGTTACAGCGCATTGCTTTTGGGTTATCACCCCACCATTCACCTGGGGATTATAAAAGGTAGAGCGCAAAGCTGTCCCCCCTTCTTCTCTGCTCCTCTCAGCTCTTCGTTGCCTCCCCTTCGATGGCTCTTTGCTTGCTGTTGGTTTGCGATTATGAGGAGGTGCTTCTTCTTGAGGACCAGTGCAGAGCGCACATTGTCACGAGCCCCGGCAAAGTGATGAAGCTGGAGATAACGCACCACATCTCGAGGTGGGACCACTAAGGCGGAGCATCCCACAGAGGTACACGACACACACAGACCGAAACATGGCTAGGTTAAGGATCTTTCACCTCACGCATCTTCTCTCCTCTCTCTCTATCCACCCCTCTATCCCATCTCCTTTGGACGCACAAAAGAGCATCATTACTGACTCGCAATCCCATGTTACTCTGACACAACACCACACCCCCCATATTGCACGACACCACACCTCTCACTCCCACACCTTAGACACCACCAGTATTCCCCCTTCCAACCTTTCCCTCAGCATACTGGGTTCCATTGGTCCCCCAACCACACCAGGTAATTGGAGGCTGTTTATTTTCATCTGCTTTCTCTCTCTGGGCAATATCTAATCTTCCTCAGGTTGTGTGTGCGTGTGTGTGTGTGATGGTGCCTGTCCTAGTCCAAGTTAAGATTGTAGAAGTTATAACAGGATAAGTCTGCTCTGTGACTGTTTTGTAAGATTGTTTGCCTTTTGCCACACCCCACAGATTGCTTGCTTTCCTTGCTGTCCATACGAATAATCCCAATTCACTGTGCCACATACCTTTCCTTGTCATTGTAAATAAATACTTTGTATAGAAATGTTCCCAGCTCGTTTTCGTCTTTTCCTTCATTGGTCCAGAATGTTTCGTACTCTAGCCAAGCTGGGGCGTTATCCCCCAACGATGTGTTTTCTAGCCGGTACTTTCTTGGCAGTTACGCTCGGCTGCATCTAATCTGGTAAGGTGATCGGGTTTGAGCAAGGCATACCGAGGGCGTGTCCCCCGGAAATTAAACCACGTGACCTTTAGGTAAACGGTATCAGACGGAGGACCCTAAGTCACGAGGTCAAGTTATTGGCATTCACGGTCGATTAACGACCCACTGTGTCATGAAATTATTCGTGTGCGACGGCCTGCGATTCCAGAGAGTCTGGTGGGAACCCAAGGTAGCTCATCCCTCGTGGTGTTCCTCACCCCCGTCCCTGCAACAATATTTTATTGTACATTTAAACTGCTAAATAAGGAGCTCATTCTGATCATTCATTCTTGATTTACTCAATCTTGAAAAGAACAGGAGAAAGAGAGAGTGGGGTGGTGGTGGGAGACAAAGTAGAGAGAGACTTGAATAAATAATGGACGTGGGAAATAATGAGAGCAAGGGGAGAGTACAGGAGGTGAACAAGAGGGATACAGATGAAAACTCTCAATCACAGAAGTGGAAGGAAAAACTGGAAATTCAGAAAGAGGTGGACCTGAGGGATGGTTAATGGGGTAGAAAAGTCATGGTTGTGGATGGGGGATGATCTGAGATGGTGGTGAACAGCTGTCTTGCATTCCTGGAGGGAAGAATGAGATTGAAGAGACTGTGGAAGTTGGTTCTACAGACGGAAAAAAAAGAGGAACGAATGAATGGAGATGAGCATTATTTAAAGAGCTCTCTCTGATTACTTATTCTCGATTTACTTGATTTATTTAGCTGCTTGCAAAATGCAAGCAAAATCCACTTCATCAAATGTATAAAGCTTATATTTATATCTGTATGCATGGTGCACCTCTATATTTACTTGCAATCTGCAAGCATTCACCACTTGATATATAAACCCAAAACGGTTCATCCACCACCGAAAACGATGACGCTCATGTCATGTGAACATTCAAACCACCACTCACCTCCAAACGAGGATGGCTTCTGCAGGGTTACTCGGGTCTTTAAAACTCCAAAATACTTAAATTATTACCTCCCCCACCAAAGGTGGACAGAGGTAATGTTTCACCTCTGTTTGCTTGTTTGTCTGTCTATGAGCTGGATATCTTAAAAAGTAGTGGATAGATTCAGACAAAACTTGTGGACAGGTTGGGTGTGTGACAAGGACAAAATGATTCGATTTTGGTGACGATCCGTACCCGTATCCGGATAAGAGTTTTTTTTAAAAGTGATTGTTCACCATTGAGAGATATGGCTAACAACGATATACTGTAAATCACAGTAATTCAAAAAGTTGTTGACAGGTAATGCCAAAACTTGGTGGATGAGTTGGATCATTGACAAGAACAAGTCAATTGGGTTTTGGTAAAGGTGCGGATCCAGATCCGGTCTATCAGTGAGATACAAAACGTAAAGTGTTTAGCCCGGCAGAAGTGTGCGCTCTACCGACTGCCGTTCTGGTTTTCCTTCTTCGTTACCTTTTATCCAAATACAATTAACTTTACATCTGATGTTATACACATTAATTACGAACAATGGTGCCTGTCCATGCATTCGTCTGTCTCCTGTTTACGGCTGCCGCATCTTGAGTATGAATTGTTGAGTATGAATTTTATTTTATTTTTGGTAATTTTGCATTTTATTGGTTATTGGTTATTTTGCATTTTTATTTCACTTTTCTTGATGCAACATAGTCAGTCCCTTTGTTGTCCCTTTCAGTAATCTTTAAAATCACCATGAACATCTGGAATAAAGTAAATTTAATACGGATCCTAATGGAGTCACACACAATTTAAAACAGCTATATTTTACCCTCTTTTAAGACATGTCCTACCTCCACCGCCTGATGTTCCAACACCATTTCACTGTGGGCAGTAGAAGTAGATCAGAAGAGCCTGGTGTTGGCTTAGTGATTCGGGTGGTGGCTTGGGATCCTAGCGTCCTGAGTTCAAGCCCTGTTGGCTGCTGAATTAATACACCAGGGGGTTGACTCAGCCTGTCATCCTTCCAAGGTTGGCAAAATGAGTACCTGTGAGTACAGTAGAGAGGCACTGCATCAGCGACACAGTCGTGCTTCCAAAAAAATGATAGCTACCCCGGCAGCTAAGCTACCATACACAAGAAGAAGAAGAAGTAGATCAGAGCTTTGGCTCTAAGTGAAACCAAGAATGCAACATAATGTTTTTTTGAAGTCCATGAAATAATTAAAAATGATTGATTTATGAACTTTTCCCTTCACTTGGGTTTGATACTTTTGCTAGTTGTAACTATATTTTTTTTTTACAAAAGCACATTATACACATTACATCTGAAGAAGGTGAAGTTTTGAAATTTTTTTATCAATACACTGGACACCAACCCCTGGGACTGCAGCTGCAGGGACATCCTCTATCTGAGAAACTGGATCATTGAGAAGCAGGGAAACGTGAGCAACATCGAGGCCGCAGAGTGTGCTGTTGGTAACAAAGCCGTCTTAGAAGCAACGGAAACGTATCACAGCAAGTGTGCACGAATTATATGAACCGCAGACTTTCCCTTCTGTTTTACTCTCTGCGAACAAATATGAAAGTGAAACTTTTATAGTTTAGTTCATAGGCATTAATAATGCTCAATAAAGAAAATGATAATTGCATTGTTAATGAAAACATTTATTATGATTGTTCGACAAGAAACTACTATTCCACTGTTCTCACTCAAATTGCATTGAAAACTAGAACGGCACTCGGTGGAGCACATATCTCCAACAAGGATAAAGAGTTGAAGTTTTGTGTTCCACTCATAGGCCAAATCTGCAACTGAAGCCAAACCAAATCACATGGGCTTGTTCTTGTCACCTAAATCATCCACAAGTTATTTTGAGATATCCTGTTCACAGACAGACAGACAGGGGTGAAAACATAACCTCAGTCCACCTTTGGTGGTGGAGGTAAAGACAACGGCACTCGGTAGAGCACATACCTCCATTAGGCTGGACAGTTTACATTTTGTATCCCACTGATAGGCCAGATATGGATCCAGACCTGAACCAAAATCGAATCAGCTTGTTCTTGTCACCTACCCAACTGATTCACCAAGTTTTGTCACAGCTCATCCGTAACTTTTTGTGACATCGTGCTATACAGTATATCATTTTTGGCCCCATCTCCTAGTGATGCAGAATCACTTAAAAGATTAAAATATGCGTGGTTCAAATCAGTCGGATGAAAATTGAGGATTATATAAATTTCACCCGTTGTTGATCTTTGGCCTATGTTGAACTAAAAAATAATTGCTGGTCGATTTCAATGACCAAATATGCAAATCCTCTTGAAATGTCAAGTCAATCGGATGAAAATTGACAAGGTTGTTGACCTTTGGCTGACGTTAACCTATTGATGGTTTCACCTCAAAACCAATAGGCTTCTTGCTTATAACCAACTCCACCATTTGGTGAAGTTTCATGAAGATAGATTTAAAATTGTGACCTGTCTGCGATTGACGTACAAACAGACAGAATCACAGAATAGACCACAGACCAACCAATATACTTGCGAATCTTCAATTTCGCAAGTAACAAGAAATATGCCATGCATAGCACGATGCTTGCGAATCAATATAAACCATACACTTCTCGGTGTGTATTTGTGAATTAGTTCAGTGACACAATATGCAAATTCTGTTCAAACAAGCAGAATCCCCAGCTTCCTGTTGGGTGAAGATTGCACACCACTTGCTGAAAAAAGTATTGTCTGTGTGATGCAAGAAAACAATAGACGTTTGTGTGGTGTGCATCGAAAGGGGTCGAACGGGTCAAAGCTGTCTCGGGGTGTAAAGAGTGCAAAGGTCTGTAGGATCTCAGTGGTCCAAAGGGTCTAAAGGGTTCCATAACGGTCTCAAGGTCGAATGATCTAAAGGATATTTTCCAATAGGAGTTAGGGTCTAAAGGGGTCTAAGGAGTGTAAGGATGGCCTAATGGGTATAAACGTCTCGAATATCTCAGGGACAAGGGGGTTAAAGAGTGTAAAGGTCTTCAGGGGTCGAAAGGGTCTAAAGGACCTCAGGGGATCTAAATTGTCGAAAACGGTCTAAAATGTGTAAGGGGAATAATGTTTCAACAGTTACAGGTCCAAATAAGGTCTAATAGATTTCAAGGTCCAAGGGTCAAGGGATCTAAAGTGTGTAAAGGTCTTCAGGAGACTCATGGGTCTAAAGGGTTTTTAAAAGTCAAAAGGGGTCTAAAGGATCAAAGCAGTTTGAAGGGTAAGGACGAAAAGGTGTAAAAGTCTAAACGGTCTATTAAGTGGTTGAAAGGGTCTTAAAGGGTTCAAAAGCTCTAAAATGGTCTGAAGGATCTAAGGGGTATAAAGGTGGAAACGTCCAAAAGGTACATTCCAACAGTCAGTAATTAATACACGAAATTAATAGACGGAAATCACGGTCAAATAATACATAATCAATGGACGTACTCATGCAATACAATCGGTTTCTAGTTTGTCACCACCTCCACCAGGTGGTCAAGTTCCTTGAAGATCGAAGTAAAAATGCGACAAACAGGAGTGAAAAGCTTTGCTATTGATCCCGCGACAACGTAAAGTCTGCAAACAATTTATTGAGCCACTCTATAGATGTTTTTCTTATAGAAACCTGTTGGATCATCAAACAAATGGAAACAATGCTGAGAAAATTACTGTCCAAGTTGTAGATGTGTGCGTGTACACCAGTGCATAGTGCTGGATATGATTAAAAAACGGTGTCTACTAGGAGTCAACATGCTCAAAACGGTCAATCAGAGCCGTAACCAGCTCTTACTTTTCAGCGGGCATCTGATCGTACCGTCTCCCCATCCCCATGAGCACATCAAAGGCTGATTTCTGGTCCATTGAAAGCTGAATATCAGCATCTCGCAGGGAAACTGACGTACTTGGCACCAAAATCTTTCAATACGAACAGCGGTGTACAACTTTCGACAGAAACAAAATCGGCACGATCAAGAGTAGCCTGCGAATCATCCCTGCTGCTGCACTGAATTGATGCAATCGTTTGGCCAGAATATTCGTCGTCAAGATGTTGCGTGATTAAATCACCAATACAGTCACTCGAATTTATACCGCTGACATATTTCTTAACAATCACTTTCACCCCAGAAACCACAGTCAATCTGAACCACGCTGGCCACTGCTCAGACGCCATGACCGAAGACTACTGCGCAGTTTGGTCAAAGGGGACTCGGCATTTTGGTGCGCACGCGTGAAATTATATTTTGAAAATAAATGCCGACGTTTACATTTCGGGTTTTGAAACTTTTGCACCTTCGACGGGAAATTTATAAATATAAAAGGCTAAAAATGTGTTTTATATTTATATTTCATTTCGGAAAATACACCGTCAGCGGATCTGTAAACCAAGTTATAAAATAACTAAGGCCGAAGGGAACATTTTAAGAGGACGTTCAATCCCATTGAATGAATTCGGGTTTTTAGTTCAGAAGAGGAATTTTCTTTGTGAAGTGAAGACTATAAAATGGTTTTATTCGTTAAATGAAGAGACCATGGACTTTTGACTCTCTGGTGCAAATCTCTGAAGTGCAGCTGTATGACAACCACTGGGACTGCACCTGTTAACAACGTTCCTTCTATAGATGGATCAAGCTGGTGTTTTACAACCAACGGGGTTATTCAGGGCAAAAAGGAACTCAAACACCCGTATAATTTGCTTGGGTTGTCCTTGTTATCCAAAGAAGGTCGTTCACCTGAAACATGCCCCTAGTCATTTCGATTGTAGTGGAGAAACTGCTGAGATTGCAAACAGTTGTGTCAAGGAGCCTCAAAGAAGACCACACCACATGCTACGCATCGTAAAGTGAGGAATTTGTAATTTGTTCAAAATGCCGGCGATAGCACTTCTACTCTTCACGAAGGACACCGTGGGATATTTAACGTCCGCCACCTCACGACGACAGACGGGACTCCCAGTTTAACATCCATCCGAAGGACGGCACACACATTGACGATTTACCTTGCCCGTGAAACATCAGGATGATAGTTTGGAGCTGGGTTGGGATTCCAACCCAGGCGAGACAAGAACAACAAGAGGTCATGTTTAATGAGCCTCGATCAGGAATTTATAGGAGCTCTTTCAAACATATAGGGTGGAACATTATCACCACCTCTATAGTTTCTTCTCGTTCCAAATGAAAGTTTGGGCTGAAGACCTGACTTACTTCTGGGAAGAGTTTTAAACTGGAACGGCACTCAGTGGAGCGCATACCTCCGCCAGGTCGAACAGTTTACGTTTTGTTTCCCACCGATAGGCCAGATATGGATTCGGACCTGAACCAAAATATAATCTGCTTGTTCCCATCAACCTTACCAACTCATCCACCAAGTTTCGTTCGAATCCGTCCAAAATTTTTGAGATATCGTGCTGTATATCGTTTTTGGCTCAATCTCACAATGATCAAGAATCACTGAAAAAAAGTTTTTATTTTTTTTTAAATCGGATCCAGATCTGGATTCGGATCTTCACCACAATATAATCAATTTTTCCTTTTCACACACCAAACCTGTCCACCAAGTTTTATGCGAATCCATCCTCAAGTTTTTGAGATATCCTGCTCAGACAGACAGACACAGACATGTGAAGACATAACCACTGTCCAGTTCGGTCGGTGTCTGTCAGTCTCTGTTTGTATGTCAATCGCCTACAGGTCGCATCTTTACTCCGATGTTCAAGGAACTTGACCACCTGGTAGAGGTAGTGACAAACTAGAAGCCTGTTGTATTTGTCAATCGGTCAAGGGTCAGGGACACACAAATTGTCAGTTTTCATCCGATTCACTTGATACCTATATACTGTTGCGAATTCGCGCACGCCGGCGTGCGAGCGGCCACGTAACTCGAATCGCGGCACGTCGCCCACCGGACGGACAATTCTGTCGTGACCCTCTCGGACTAACACCGGGAACTAGTCACGGGTGGGCCTTTCGGCCTCACCACGATCGTGCCAATCGGCCCCCCGCGTGGGATAGGGTTGTTCGCCAAATTCGACCTACCTAAGTACCCACACGGAGAGTAGACCGGGCGATCGCACCTCGCCGCAGGTCGACTCCGGACACGGGCCACTTAAGCGACCCGTTCCGTACTATCGGGATAACCGAGCGGTGTTAACGTCGGCCTCGACGGTTCCGATTAATTATCGGGCGTATTAAGCCCACTACCAACCCTTTACGTGAAGCAAGATGGAGATTCAATTAAAGAAAAGACGAAGCGAAACGGGAAAAACAGTTCAACATAATTCACATTTATTCCTCGGCACACGGAAAGCACACATATACAATTACAACAATTATGCACCAAAAGCAGATGTTACAAAAGAAACACAACAATGCAGATCTACTACCGACTACGCGAGCACACGGCAACACTTACACAGTTTTACTTTACAGACGGCGCCGACAACACATATACTCAAAAGCAAAAGAAAAGGGCCACCCTCAAAGACAAGGGGGCAGACGGGGCCTGTGGGCCGCGAGACCGGGTGGAGCCTACCCGTGTCTTGTGATGAGCCGCAAATGTGGCGGCGGTGCCCCGACTCCGCGCTCCTTCGCGGGTTTCGTTGGCACTGCTTGGAGTGGGGTGGGAACGGGGCCCCCTTTTCGCACTATCTCAGCGCGGGGGGGAAAAAGGGGGGAATTGTTGATGCTCTGGGGAAAGAGGATAGCTGGCTTGCTTGGGTCCCGCGACGAGCGACTCCACTGCGACCTCTACCGCGCTCCCGGCTTCCCCTCTCTGCAGCTCCCCGACAGACTCCGAACCCCGACAGACCCGACTTGACTGCTGCTGCCACACTCTGCCGCTGCCACACTTCTCCAACTCGCCTTGACTCTTCTCCAACTCCCTTGACCGAAAAAAAACTACTAAATTCGCCCCAAGCTCGGCGCTTTATAGTACGGCAGGAGAACCCATATGCAAATTTCTGGATCAGAACGAGCTCGGGGGTGGAGCCACGCTCACCCATTGGACGGAGAAAAAGGGGCGTGAATCTCCCCTGATCCTCGAATTTGCATATATCGATTCTACTCCGGCACGCCTGGAGGCGGGGCCAAATCGCCCCGCGCTTGCTGATTGGATGGATCAGAAGTGGGCGTGTATCATTCCTGATCCGACTTCTCCTCGGAAAGGCCGCACTTTGTACCCGCAGCTCGGCGCGCGCCCTGTACGAGTCCAGGACAGCCTGACGCTCGGTGCCCACAAGCGGTGCGGGAATGGCTGGAGGAGAGGCGAAGGTGGTGGAGGGTCCAAAGTGCTGGTCCATGGCCATGGTGACGCTTGGAATGGTGGTGATGCGATGTTTGCGGGAGCGAGTTGTGAAGGGAAAGGTCGTGGCTGTTGGCGTTTTGTTGTTGTGAAGCGGGTTGCGGTTGGTGGTTGTGTGATGGCGGTTGAGACGTGGTTGCTTCAAAATAACGATAGAACAGAAAAACGGATATCTTAAAGGGTCGCAGCCCGAATGAATCACATTTATTCCCTCTAAACAACGGGTTTGGGGCTAACTACACATGTACTTACAGAGATACCTCACCTATGGGACCTGAATGGTGGTTTGCGAATTTCCTCAACCGCAACAATACATTGTTTATAAAGCCGAAAGTCGAGGTGAAGTCTTGGTCTACGTGCATGATTGTCTATTAATTACGGGAACATGATTGTCTATTAATTGTCTCAGTCTATTAATTACGTGCTGTTTGAACAAGAATCAATAGATCTTTGGTGTGGGACTGTGCCAATGGGGATCAGGGGAGTGGTCGTCACACTCCACATTTCGATTTTTCCACCGATCACATCGTGTGCCTTCTGGTTGAATGGTTTGCATTCGCGGGAACAATCATCTGGGTGGCAGACGGACAGTTGTTCTTTGCGGATTATGCTGTTTTACCGTGTTAAACATAATCCGCGGCAATGCTCACCATAACAGTCAGGAGGTGCATCTGATATATTTAATATACCAGACGACCCGTGAACTCGTTGGGTTCCCGCTGTGACAGCGGTTGATAAGAAAAATCATTTCAAGAAAAAAAAAAGATAGCTCCAGTGAACTATACTGCCGAGGTTGTTTGCATTGATCAAATTCTCCCAAAGAGTACTTGACTGAATTGGGAATTGATTTTTTAATAATTTTTTTACGTTACCCGATTTGAACGAAACTTGATACTGCACACCGCAGGAGAATGATGAGTGAGGTGGCCCTAAAATTTTTGTGCTATCTTATACTGTTTTAGCTGTATTTCAGGAACATACATACAAGATGAGAGTTTTAGTAATATATGGATGTACAGTGGGGAGAAAAAGTATTTGATACACTGGCGATTTTGCAGGTTTTCCTACTTACAAAGCACGTAGAGGTCTGTAATTTTTATCATAGGTACACTTCAACTGTGAAAGACGGAATCTAAAACAAAAATCCTGAAAATCACATTGTATGATTTTTAAATAATTAATTTGCATTTTATTGCATGAAATAAGTATTTGATAAATCAGAAAAACAGAACTTAATATTTAGTACAGAAACCTTTGTTTGCAATTACAGAGATCAGACGTTTCCTAAAGTACTTAACCAGGTTTGCACAGACTGCAGCAGGGATTTTGGCCCACTCCTTCATAGAGATCTTCTCCAGATCCTTCAGGTTTTGGGGCTGTCGCTGGACAACACAGACTTTCAGCTACCTCCAAAGATTTTCTTTTGGGTTCAGGTCTGGAGACTGGCTCGGCCACTCCAGGACCTTGAGATGCTTCTTACGGAGCCACTCCTTAGTTGCCCTGGCTGTGTGTTTCGGGTCGTTGTCATGCTGGAAGACCCAGCCACGCCCCGTCTTCAATGCTCTTGTTGAGGGAAGGAGGTTGTTGGCCAAGATCTCACGATACATGGCCCCATCCATCCTCCCATCAATACGGTGCAGTCGTCCTGTCCCCTTTGCAGAAAAGCATCCCCAAAGAATGACGTTTCCACCTCCATGCTTCACGGTTGGGATGGTGTTCTTGGGGTTGTACTCGTCCTTATTCTTCCTCCAAATACGGCGAGTGGAGTTTAAACCAAAAAGCTCTATTTTGCTCTCATCAGACCACATGACCTTCTCCCATTCCTCCTCTGGATCATCCAGATGGTCATTGGCAAACTTCAGACGGGCCTGGATATGCGCTGGCTTGAGCAGAGGGACCTTGCTTGCGCTGCAGGATTTTAATCCATGACGGCGTCGTGTGTTACTTATGGTTTTCTTTGATACTGTGGTCCCAGCTCTCTTCAGGTCATTGACCAGGTCCTGCCGTGTAGTTTTGGGTTGATCCCTCACCTTTCTCATGATCATTGAGGCTCCACGAGGTGAGATCTTGCATGGAGCCCCAGACCGAGGGAGATTGACTGTTATCTTGAACTTCTTCCATTTTCTAATAATTGCGCCAACAGTTGTTGCCTTCTCACCAAGCTGCTTGCCTATTGTCCTGTAGCCCTTCCCAGCCTTGTGCAAGTCTACAATTTTGTCCCTGATGTCCGTAGACAGCTCTCTGGTCTTGCCCATTGTGGAGAGGTTGGAGTCTGATTGATTGAGTGTGGACAGCTGTCTTTTATGCAGATAACGAGTTCAAACAGGTGCACTTAATACAGGTAATGAGTGGAGAATGGGAGGGCTTCTTTAAGACAAAACTAACAGGTCTGTGAGAGCCGGAATTCTTACTTGTTGGTAGGTGATCAAATACTTATTTCATGCAATAAAATGCAAATTAATTATTTAATAAAAAATCATACGATGTGATTTTCAGGATTTTTGTTTTAGATTCTGTCTTTCACAGTTGAAGTGTACCGATGATAAAAATTACAGACCTCTACGTGCTTTGTAAGTGGGAAAACCTGCAAAATCGGCAGTGTATCAAATACTTGTTCTCCCCAATATATATATATATATATATATATATATATATATATATATATATATATATATATATATATTTGCGAATTCACGTGCGAGCGGCCACGTAACTCGAATCGCGGCACGTCGCCCACCGGACGGACAATCCAGTCATGACCCTCTCGGACTAACGCCGGGAACCAGTCACGGGTGGACCTTTCGGTCTCACCGCGATCGAGCCAATCAGCCCCCGCGTGGGATAGGGTTGCTCGCCAAATTCGACCTACCTAAGTACCCACGCGGAGGGTAGACCGGGCGATCGCACCTCGCCGCAGGTCGACTTCGGACACGGGCCACTTAAGCGACCCGTTCCGTACTATCAGAATAACCGAGCGGTGTTATCGTCGACCTCGACGGTTCGATTAATTATCGGGCGTATTCAGCCCACTACCAACCCTTTACGTGAAGCAAGATGAGGATTCAATGGGAGAAATGACGAAGCGAAGCGGGAAACAGTTCAACACAAAAGCACATTTATTCGCGGCACACGGGAAGCACACATATACAATTCCACCAAATGCACACAGAAAAGAAAAACACAATTCAATTTGCACAAAAAGCAAATATAAAAGCGAAAACACAATGCAGAGCTAATACCGACTACCGAGCACACGGCAACACTTATACAATTCTACTTCACAGACGGCGCCGACAACACATACCCAAAACCAAGGAAAAGAAATACCCTCAAGGATGAGGCGGGCCTGAGGCCGAGACCGGGTCGGCCTACCCGTCTGGTGATGAGACGCGGAGCGGCGATGGCGCCTCAACTCCGCGGGCCCCGCGGACAGTGTCTGGTAGGGGGGTGGGAAAGGGGCCCCCTTGGTCGCACTATCTCAGCGCGGGGGGAAACAGGAGGGGGTTGCTGATGCTCGGGGTATAGAGGATCTTTATTATCCTGCGACGAGCGTCTCCACCTCGGCCAGGTCGCGCTGTCGGCCTCCCTCGGGTGCAGCTTCCTGCACGACGCGAGCACCCCCTCGTCTGGTGTCGCCGCCTTTCCACAACTCCTTCCCCTCCGTTCCGACTCCAACGCACACGACGAGCAGCTCCACCGCCCGCAAAGTCTTGACTCTCTGTTTCCGACTCTCCTACTCTCCGCCTCTCGACTCTCTTACTCTCCGCCTCTGGACTCTCCTGGACTGACGAACACGGTCCTTTTATCCGCCCCGTAACTTCGCCCTCTCATCTTTGACCCCCTCCCTTCGACCTTTCACCTCGCTCCCCATTGGCCCGAGAAAAAGTGGGCGTGAAGGCTTTTTGATCCATAAATTTGCATATATCGATCGCCCTGGAGGCGGGGCCAAATCGCCCCTCGCTCACCGATTGGACGGCAAAAAGTGGGCGTGTGTCGTTTTTGATCCGTTTTTGAAGCACAAAATCCGTGATTTTGTACACGCTGTTCGGCGCGCGCCCTGCACGAGTCCAACACCGGTACCCACAGGCGGCGCAAGAACGGTGGCGATGCGACGGCTGCGAGGTGTGACGTGAAGGTCGTGGCGGTTGTGGTGAAGCGGCGTTGTGGTTGGTGGTTGATGTTGTGGTTGTGGTGGTAATCATGTCGGTTGGTCCAAAATAAAGATAGTAAAAGAAAAACGGCTATCCTGAAGAGTCGCAGCACGCATAAATGACATGTATTCCCACTAGACAACGGGTTTGGGCCTAACTACACATGTACTTACCGAGATACCTCACCTAAGGGACCTGAATGGTGGTTTGCGAATTTGGTAACCACAACACTACCCCCTCCCCTTTTTACAGACTCGTCCCGAGTCGTCAAATTTTCGTGTGCCATCATGTGTAGTTTTCCCCTAGTACATTTTACCTACGGATCCCTGAGTGCGACATTCATGGTATTCGTGTCCCCAAAATAAATAACCTGAGGGCTGCGTAACTATCTAAACAAACTCACTCACACGGACGACTTAAATAAAATTGCCGGCGCTAAGACAAACATGCCGGGGGCGCACTCATATTTACAGTACATCTTAACCTTAACTTACAAATTTTACACTAAACCATGGCCCAGGATCACTGAACTCTGCAAAAGAAAAGCAGTTAGCAGGGAGCCAGGCTGCCCACATGCAGTCTCTGGCTCAAACAATGCAGGTGACAGGGAACGTGGCTGGCTGCTCACACGCAGTCCAAGGCCTTCCCTTTTGAACTGAACGCAGTGAACCACAACGGTGCATGGGCTGCACAAACGCAGTCTCCGTGCCAGCTCAAGTGGCACACGCAATGAGCACAACGAATGGATGCATGAACACAAACACGGTGCACGGGCCGCCACTGCAGGCCCGTGTTGTCGCTGCCAACAGGGCAGTTCTCGCAGCTTGCAAACTGTTGCCTTGATCCTGGCGCACATGGCAGTGAACAGGGGGGGGGGGGCAAAGCAAAAATTGAACGGGGCTGGTGAACCTGGGCAGTGGGCATGGCATGGCAAAGGCAGCAGGCAAACACAGCCCGCAGAAGAATGCCGCTGCAGGCAAACACAGCCGGCAGATGAACTGGCCGGCACAGGCCTTGAAGAAAAACAGCCAGCAGATGAACTGGCCGGCACAGGCCTTGCAGAAAAACAGCCAGCCGGCAGACGATCCAGCCGGCACAGGCCTTGCAGCACAGCAGCTGCAGATGAAGTGGGCCGGCACAGGCCTTGAAGAAAAACAGCCAGCCGGCAGATGAAGTGGCCGGCACAGGCCTTGCAGCACAGCAGCTGCAGACGATCCAGCCGGCACAGGCCTTGAAGCAAAACACGGCCAGCCGATGGCACAGGCCTTGCAGCAAAACAACAGCTGCCGATCAAGTTGGCCGGCCTCCGCCTCGAAGAAAAACACGGCCAGCCGATGAAGTTGGCCAGCCTTTGCCGTTCAGTGGAGGTTGGTGGAGGGAGTGCGGTGGTGCTGGCCACTTGGAAGGCGGGCTCGGACCTACCTACCTGTCTCCCTCCCAACCTATCGCCTTTGCCTGTCACTGTACATACCCACTCCCTTAATTTGTCAAACCCCAATTTAGCCCCAACTTTTTTTTTTCTTTTTTTTTTTACTCCCCCACTATAAATCGTCCCCAAAAGCCTTTATCGTCTTTGTTCGGCTAACCTATCCTGTCACCGAGCCTACTCCCAACCCCTACGTTCCCTTCCCGGAGGGGAATAAGGGAGAGCTAACGTCCTGTGCCGAGGCCCAACTCAAGCCTCAGAATGGCCTCCCCAGAGTTCGGCGATCTATAACCAAAGTGGGTCGAGCGGCCCACAACGACAGCGAGGGGATGGATGGTGCGGAGGGGTACATCTCCTAATCTACCCTAACCATTTAACTGCTAAACTACCCCGGGGCTTTCAACAAGCGCCTCTTGCTTAAACTATTGGTTCTAACAACCCAGATTCCCGTCGCCTGTGTTGGTGTCCTTACAATTTCGGGCCTCGCCCCCCAATTTTCTCTCCGTGCCCTCACACGGTCTCCTGGCTAGGACACGTGGCTCCCTTTGGCAGGCACGACCCTCTGCCGAATCTCCCGCTATGGCACCCCCGGGCACTACACTGCCTCCGAGCCTACCAGCTCCCTAACACCGGGGAGTGCCCCCATGGCACCTCCCCTGAAACGCACACGTGGCAGGCCGGCCTCCCGGGCCCCTTTCCGAGGGTCACCCGTGCCCACAACACTGCCCACGCGGCTAATGGCGCCCCGGGCCCCCGCACCAAGCAGGCGCACCCGTGCCCACTACTCTATCCCGGCCCCCCATGGGCCCATGGCCTACCGCGGCCGACTAGCCTGGTGCCCGGGGTACCCACTCAGCGATACTCACCTTTCGCAGCCACGCTCCCAAGCCCGTCAACAGGGCTCCTGCACCCCTCCAAATGGGTCTCGAGCCTACTTTCCCACCAACAGCAAAACGACCTCCATTTTTCAATTTGACTAACCCAGCTAACTCACTTTACTCTGACCACTGAGTCTAATTGAGTCTAATCACCACTAAATTGCTACTTATTACATCGAGATCCTGGTAAACTCGAACAGCATGGCATACCTAATTAAACATCCTAATTACCCTTTGAATGCATACCCCCCCCCTCAGATGTAACACTGCCCCCTCCTCTGGTACTGCAGCTCCTGCAAGGTCGTGGTCTGAGTCACTCCTCCCCCCAATCACTCATCGCACCATGCATTCCCCATTCACTCCACACACACAGACCCGCTGGCCTCACTCACTCAACATGTACTCACCTCACAACTCTTCAACACACACACCGCTGAACTCTGCCATCCTTCTAACTACATCCCCTAACTAACTCGTGCTCCCACGTCGTCCCTTAAACTACAGCACGTTCCTTTTAACCTACGTAGCTAAACTACGTCCCCTCTACACATCCACAAGTCTGTCTCTGTCTTCAAATAATCCCATTAATCAATTCCCCAACCTAAATCTGGCTACAATCCCTCTAACTAATCCATTCCACGGACTCCATGAGGACTTACCCCTGCCCCATGAAGTCGGTCTAGCTAAGCTAACCCTTCCCCCTAACTAGTTTCCATCCTGTGCCCAGGGTCAAGGGGGTCTTCCACCCCTTGCCCAGGAATCCTGTGCACCCGAAAGTGAGGCTTGCTTTTTTTTATTTTTTTTTTCCATGCGCAGCACCTGCGCGGCAACTCAGAGCTCGCGCACTTTGCACCTGCCCGTGACGTCATGCAGCTGCACGTGTTCCTCGTCCCTCCTTGGACGGTGCCATCCGGCAGAGATACCCCTCCTGCCGGATTCCAACCACACGTGCAGCCATGACGTCACCGTGCGCATAAAAAAAAACCACAAGCCCCACGTCTCGAGGGGTTCCCCACGTGAACACATGTGCTTTGCCCGTTGGAGCTTAACACACACGATCGCGTGGAGAACCCGTCCGGTCCAAATCCATTTACCTGCCTAAACTTTGTCCGTCCGCGGGATCGGCAAATCCACCGCGTGCGTTTCCGGACCGGGACTTCACTCTCGCAAGCGAGCACGTGGTGGTCTCGTGCGTTGCACAGCACGAACCGCGTGCTCACTGCTGGGCGAACCCGGCACGGTCCCCGAAACAACTACAGCCGCTACTCGGCTTTCTCTCCTCTGTCGCCGTCTCCGTCTCCATTCCACACACGCATACCTGCGTGTTACGACGCACACAGTCCACTCCATCACATTCACACCGGGAGACGCGGCTGCGTGCCTCCGCATGCCAACCGACATCTCCCTCTCATACCGCTCTCTCACACACACGGTCTCCCTTGCACACAGCGACCTTGCACACGGCCGTTCACTCACGCGTGCGGGGCACTCACCCGCGGTGCCTCACTCGCACTCCGTTCCTCATCCACACACGCGGGGGCACTCACCCGCGGTGCCTCATCCACACACCGTCCCTCGCTCACACACGCGGGGGAACTCAACCGCTGTGCCTCATCCACACACCGTGCCTCACTCACACACACGGCGACACTCATACACGGTGCCTCATCCACACACGCGGGGGCACTCAACCGCGGTGTCTCATCCATACTCCGTGCCTCACCCACACTGGCCGTTTCATCCACACACGCGGGGGCACTAACCCGCGGTGCCTCATCCACACACGGCGTGCTGGGAAGCACGTACTCCGGCACCATCGCCACCACACCACTCACACACGGGGTCGCTTCCACACACGGGGACGCACTCACACCTTGCACCACACACACAGGGACAACCACACTGGGGATTCGTGTCCCCACAAGGGTCTCCGGGGCCTCTATACCCCCCAAGCTCTCCGTGCACCCGTCCACAGCACCCGTCCCCTCAACCTCGCGAAGCACGACCGAACTCACCTGGTCGTGATCCGCCTCAAGGGGGCATACTCCCTCCCCTCGTTCCTGGAGGAGGCCATCCCGCTGCTCGCACCGGGTCCCTGCACGCTCCGCGAGCTCACCCCCATTATCCTCCACTTCCTCTGTGTGTGTGTGTGTGCGTCACTTACCCCGTCTTCCTCGTGTAGTCTTTCCTCTATTTTTTCTATCTCCCGTGTCTCTGCCAACTCTTCACCCTTTACCTCTCTTGTCTCAACTATTATTTCCGTTGTCGTCATTTCGTGTCTCGTCTCACACGTTTTGGTCTCCCCATTTAATTTTTCCCTCTTGGTCACCGTTGATTCCTCTGTCACGACCCTCGTCCAACACGCCCCCCGAATTATTTTTTCACCCGCCTCCACCGCGGGCCTGTCAGCCGTTGCACCCCCTTCCAGCTCGTTCGCTCCTACACGTGGAGTCGCCATTCCCAGCTCCCTGGTCACGGCCTTCATGCCCGCCTGCAGGCATCGGCCCATGTTCTGCGTCTCACCCCGTAGCTCTTTCATTTCTTCCCTCATTTGCTGTGTATTCGCATCCATCGTCGTTTTCACTTCATTTGTATTTGTATCCATCTTTTTGTTCATTTGTTGTGCATTCGCATCCATCCTTTGCGCATTCGCATCCATCCTTTGTGTATTCGCATCCATCGTCGTTTTCACTTCATTCATTTGCTTGTTCATGTCTTTCATTTCGTTTTTCATATTCGCATCCATCTTTTCGATCATTTTCGCATTCATCTTTTCGTTCATTGCCGCCAGCATGGCGCACAGCCGGGCCATGTCGGATGCACTCAGCTGAGCCGTTTCGGCAAGGGTTGGGGAAGGGTTTTGGTGGAGAGGGGGGGGGAGGTGTCATACACTGCGGCCGCTGCCGCACCCACCTCGGGCCCTGGGTTCAGTTGGGCGAGTCCGTGTTCCTGCACAATCAACATTTCCTGCACGGGGATTCCATCCAGGACCATGGACTCTACATTAATACACATATACATTTCTAATACCCCCGGCTCCCGCTCGCCTTGAGACGCCATCTTGCTTCTCTTAAAGGGTTAATTTGCTCGCTCGTAATTTGGAGGGAATCGGGGGTCGCTTCTCTCACGCCTGGACCGATTCCCGTGAATTTAGCCGGAGACAGGAGAGCCTGCTTTCCTGTTCTCCGATACCAGTGCCGAGAGGAGGGCGATGAATTTGTATCGCACGACCTGACACCAGTGTTGCGGATTCCGCGCCCGCCGGCGTGCTGACGGCCACGTAACTCGAATCGCGGCACGTCGCCCACCGGACGGACAATCCAGTCGTGACCCTCTCGGACTAACGCCGGGAACCAGTCACGGGTGGACCTTTCGGTCTCACCGCGATCGAGCCAATCAGCCCCCGCGTGGGATAGGGTTGCTCGCCAAATTCGACCTACCTAAGTACCCACGCGGAGGGTAGACCGGGCGATCGCACCTCGCCGCAGGTCGACTTCGGACACGGGCCACTTAAGCGACCCGTTCCGTACTATCAGAATAACCGAGCGGTGTTATCGTCGACCTCGACGGTTCGATTAATTATCGGGCGTATTCAGCCCACTACCAACCCTTTACGTGAAGCAAGATGAGGATTCAATGGGAGAAATGACGAAGCGAAGCGGGAAACAGTTCAACACAAAAGCACATTTATTCGCGGCACACGGGAAGCACACATATACAATTCCACCAAATGCACACAGAAAAGAAAAACACAATTCAATTTACACAAAAAGCAAATGTAAAAGCGAAAACACAATGCAGAGCTAATACCGACTACCGAGCACACGGCAACACTTATACAATTCTACTTCACAGACGGCGCCGACAACACATACCCAAAACCAAGGAAAAGAAATACCCTCAAGGATGAGGCGGGCCTGAGGCCGAGACCGGGTCGGCCTACCCGTCTGGTGATGAGACGCGGAGCGGCGATGGCGCCTCAACTCCGCGGGCCCCGCGGACAGTGTCTGGTAGGGGGTGGGAAAGGGGCCCCCTTGGTCGCACTATCTCAGCGCGGGGGGAAACAGGAGGGGGTTGCTGATGCTCGGGGTATAGAGGATCTTTATTATCCTGCGACGAGCGTCTCCACCTCGGCCAGGTCGCGCTGTCGGCCTCCCTCGGGTGCAGCTTCCTGCACGACGAGAGCACCCCCTCGTCTGGTGTCGCCGCCTTTCCACAACTCCTTCCCCTCCGTTCCGACTCCAACGCACACGACGAGCAGCTCCACCGCCCGCGAAGTCTTGACTCTCTGTTTCCGACTCTCCTACTCTCCGCCTCTCGACTCTCTTACTCTCCGCCTCTCGACTCTCCGACTCTCTTACTCTCCTCCTCTGGACTCTCCTGGACTGACGAACACGGTCCTTTTATCCGCCCCGTAACTTCGCCCTCTCATCTTTGACCCCCTCCCTTCGACCTTTCACCTCGCTCCCCATTGGCCCGAGAAAAAGTGGGCGTGAAGGCTTTTTGATCCATAAATTTGCATATATCGATCGCCCTGGAGGCGGGGCCAAATCGCCCCTCGCTCACCGATTGGACGGCAAAAAGTGGGCGTGTGTCGTTTTTGATCCGTTTTTGAAGCACAAAATCCGTGATTTTGTACACGCTGTTCGGCGCGCGCCCTGCACGAGTCCAACACCGGTACCCACAGGCGGCGCAAGAATGGTGGCGACGGCTGCGAGGTGTGACGTGAAGGTCGTGGCGGTTGTGGTGAAGCGGCGTTGTGGTTGGTGGTTGATGTTGTGGTTGTGGTGGTAATCATGGCGGTTGGTCCAAAATAAAGATAGTAAAAGAAAAACGGCTATCCTGAAGAGTCGCAGCACGCATAAATGACATGTATTCCCACTAGACAACGGGTTTGGGCCTAACTACACATGTACTTACCGAGATACCTCACCTAAGGGACCTGAATGGTGGTTTGCGAATTTGGTAACCACAACACTATATACATATATATATTGTTGCGGATTCCGCGCCCGCCGGCGTGCTGACGGCCACGTAACTCGAATCGCGGCACGTCGCCCACCGGACGGCAAATCCAGTCGTGACCCTCTCGGACTAACGCCGGGAACCAGTCACGGGTGGACCTTTCGGTCTCACCGCGATCGAGCCAATCAGCCCCCGCATGGGATAGGGTTGCTCGCCAAATTCGACCTACCTAAGTACCCACGCGGAGGGTAGACCGGGCGATCGCACCTCGCCGCAGGTCGACTTCGGACACGGGCCACTTAAGCGACCCGTTCCGTACTATCAGAATAACCGAGCGGTGTTATCGTCGACCTCGACGGTTCGATTAATTATCGGGCGTATTCAGCCCACTACCAACCCTTTACGTGAAGCAAGATGAGGGTTCAATGGGGGAAAAGACGAAGCGAAGCGGGAGAACAGTTCAACAATAAAGCACATTTATTCGCGGCACACGGGAAGCACACAAATACAATTCCACCAAATGCACACAAAAAAAAGAAAACACAATTCCATTTACACAAAAAGCAAATATAAAAGCGAAAACAATGCAGAGCTAATACCGACTACCGAGCACACGGCAACACTTATACAATTCTACTTCACAGACGGCGCCGACAACACATACCCAAAACCAAGGAAAAGAAATACCCTCAAGAATGAGGCAGGCCTGAGGCCGAGACCGGGTCGGGCCTACCCGTCTGGTGATGAGACGCGGAGCGGCGATGGCCCCGCAACCCGCGGGCCTCGTGGACGGTGTCTGGTAGGGGGTGGGAACGGGGCCCCCTTGGTCGCACTATCTCAGCGCGGGGGGAAACAGGAGGGGGTTGCTGATGCTCGGGGTATAGAGGATCTTTATTATCCCTGGTGTGCGTCTCCACCTCGGCCAGGTCGCGCTGCCGGCCTCCCTCGGGCGTGCAGCTCCTGGCACCGACGCGAGCACCCCCTCGTCCGACTCTCTTCAGCTTCTCCAGCCACTGCAGGCTTCGGGCTCCAGACTTCCACACTCGTCCCCTCCGTTCCGACTCCTTCTCGTTCTCGTTCTCCTTTTCGTTCTCGTCCTCGTTTCGACTCCTTCTCGTTCTCGTTCTCCTTTTCGTTCCGACTCCTTCTCGTTCCGACTCCTTCTCGTTCTCGTTCTCCTCCTTCTGACTGACGAACACCGTCCTTTTATCCCCCCAAAACTTCACCTTTGACCCCCTCCCTTTGACCTTTCACCTCGCTCCCCATTGGCCCGAGAAAAAGTGGGCGTGAAGGCTTTTTGATCCACAAATTTGCATATATCGATCGTTCTGGAGGCGGGGCCAAATCGCCCCTCGCTCACCGATTGGACGGCAAAAAGTGGGCGTGTGTCGTTTTTGATCCGTTTCTGAAGCACAAAATCCGTGATTTTGTACACGCTGTTCAACGTGCACCCTGCACGAGTCCAACACCGGTACCCACAGCGGGGCAAGAACGGTGGCGATGCTACGGTTGCGAGGTGTGACGTGAAGGTCGTGGCGGTTGTGGTGAAGCGGTGGTTGTGGTCGGTGGTTGATGTTGTGGTTGTGATCATGGCGGTTGGTCCAAAATAAAGATAGTAAAAGAAAAACGGCTATCCTAAAGAGTCGCAGCTCGCATAAATGACATGTATTCCCACTAGACAACGGGTTTGGACCTAACTACACATGTACTTACCGAGATACCTCACCTAAGGGACCTGAATGGTGGTTTGCGAATTTGGTAACCACAACACTACCCCCTTCCCTTTTTACAGACTCGTCCCGAGTCGTCAAATTTTCGTGTGCCATCATGTGTAGTTTTCCCCTAGTACATTTTACCTACGGATCCCTGAGTGCGACATTCATGGTATTCGTGTCCCCAAAATAAATAACCTGAGGGCTGCGTAACTACCTAAACAAACTCACTCACACGGACGACTTAAATAAAATTGCCAGCGCTAAGACAAACATGCCGGGGGCGCACTCATATTTACAGTACATCTTACCCTTAACTTACAAATTTTACACTAAACCATGGCCCAGGATCAATGAACTCTGCAAAAAGAAAGCAGTTAGCAGGGAGCCAGGCTGCCCGCATGCAGTCTCTGGCTCAAAACAATGCAGGTGACAGGGAACGTGGCTGGCTGCTCACACGCAGTCCAAGGCCTTCCCTTTTGAACTGAACGCAGTGAACCACAACGGTGCTTGGGCTGCACAACGCAGTCTCCGTGCCAGCTCAAGTGGCACACGCAATGAGCACAACGAATGGATGCATGAACGGTTTGAACTGAATGCAGTGAACCACAACGGTGCATGGGCTGCACAAACGCAGTCTCCGTGCTAGCTCAAGTGGCACACGCAATGAGCACAACGAATGGATGCATGGACACAAACACGGTGCACGGGCTGCCACTGCAGGCCCGTGTTGTAGCTGCCAACAGGGCAGTTCTTGCAGCTTGCAAACTGTTGCTTTTACGATCCTGGCGCACATGGAAATGAACGGGGGGGGGGGCAAAGCAAAAATTGAACGGGGCTGGTGAACGTGGGCAGTGGGCATGGCATGGCAAAGGTGAGCAGGCAAACACAGCCCGCAGAAGAAGGCCGCTGCAGGCAAACATAGCGGGCAGATGAACTGGCCGGCACAGGCCTTGAAGTACCACAGCTGCAGACGAAGTGGCCGGCACAGGCCTTGAAGCAAAACACGGCCAGCCGATGGCACAGGCCTTGCAGCAAAACAACAGCTGCCGATGAAGTTGGCCGGCCTCCGCCTCGAAGACAAACACGGCCAGCCGATGACACAGGCCTTGCAGAAAACACAGCCAGCAGATGAAGCTGGCCAGCTTTTGCCGTTCAGTGGAGGTTGGTGGAGGGAGTGCGGTGGTGCTGGCCACTTGGAAGGTGGGCTCGGACCTGCCTACCTGTCTCCCTCCCACCTATCGCCTTTGCCTGTCACTGTACATACCCACTCCCTTAATTTGTCAAACCCCAATTTAGCCCCAACTTATTTTTTTGTTGTTTTTATTTTTACTTCCCCACTATAAATCGTCCCCTAACCCCCTTTACTGTCCTTGTTCGGCTAACCTATCCTGTCACCTAGCCTACTCCCAACCCCTACGTTCCCTTCCCAGAGGGGAACAAGGGAGAGCTAACGTCCTGTGTCGAGGCCCAACGAAGCCTCAGAATGGCCTCCCCAGAGTTCGGCGATCTTAACACCAAGTGGGTCCAGCGGCCCACAACGACAGCGAGGGGATGGATGGTGCGGAGGGGTACATCTCCTAATCTACCCTAACAATTTAACTGTTAAACTACCCCGGGGCTTTCAACAAGCGCCTCTCGCTTAAACTATTGGTTCTAACAACCCAGATTCCCGTCGCCTGTGTTGGTGTCCTCACAATTTCGGGCCTCGCCCCCCAATTTTCTCTCCGTGCCCTCACACGGTCTCCTGGCTGGGACACGTGGCTCCCTTTGGCAGGCACGACCCTCTGCCGATTCTCCCGCTATGGCACCCGCGGGCACTACACTGCCTCCGAGCCTACCAGCTCCCTAACACCGGGGAGTGCCCCCCCATGGCATCTCCCCTGAAACGCACACGTGGCAGGCTGGCTTCCCAGGCCCCTTTCCGAGGGTCACCCATGCCCACAACACTGCCCACGCGGCTAATGGCGCCCCGGGCCCCCGCACCAAGCAGGCGCACCCGTGCCCACTACGCTATCCCGGCCCCCCATGGGCCCTTGGCCTACCACGGCCGACTAGCCTGGTGCCCGGGGTACCCACTCAGCGATACTCACCTTTCGCAGCCACGCTCCCAAGCCCGTCAACAGGGCTCCTGCACCCCTCCAAATGGGTCTCGAGCCTACTTTCCCACCAACAACAAAACGACCTCCATTTTTCAATTTGACTAACCCAGCTAACTCACTTTACTCTTACCCCGGGGTCCCTTGGGCGGGAGTCACTCCTCCCCCCAATCACTCATCGCACCATGCATTCCCCATTCACTCCACACACACAGACCCGCTGGCCTCACTCACTCAACATGTACACGTACTCACCTCACAGCCCACAACTCTTCAACACACACACTGCTGAACTCTGCCATCCTTCTAACTACATCCCCTAACTAACTCGTGCTCCCACGTCGTCCCTTAAACTAGTAGCACGTTCCTTTTAACCTACGTAGCTAAGCTACGTCCCCTCTACACATCCAAAGTCTGTCTCGGTCCCCAAATGTCCCAAAAATCAATTTATTTCCCAACCTAAATCTGGCTACAATCCCTCTAACTAATCCATTCCACGGACTCCATGAGGACTTACCCCTGCCCCATGAAGTCGGTCTAACTAAGCTAACCCTTCCCCCTAACTAGTTTCCATCCTGTGCCCCGGGTAAGGGGGTCTTCCACCCCTTGCCCAGGAATCCTTTGCACCCGAAAGTGAGGCTTTTTTTTTTTTTTTTTTTTTTTTTTCCATGCGCAGCACCTGCGCGGCAACTCAGAGCTCGCGCACTTTACACCTGCCCGTGACGTCATGCAGCTGCACGTGTTCCTCGTCCCTCCTTGGACGCTACCATCCGGCAGAGATACCCCTCCTGCCGGATTCCAACCCCACGTGCAGCCATGACGTCACCGTGCGCATAAAAAAAAACACAAGCCACACGTCTCGAGGGGTTCCCCACGCGAACACATGTGCTTTGCCCGTTGGAGCTTAACACACACGATCGCGTGGAGAACCCGTCCGGTCCAAATCCGTTTACCTGCCTAAACTTTGTCCGTCCGCGGGATCGGCAAATCCACCGCGTGCGTTTCCGGACCGGGACTTCACTCTCGCAAGCGAGCACGTGGTGGTTTCGTGCGTTGCACAGCACGGACCGCGTGCTCACTGCTGGGTGAACCCGGCACGGTCCCCGAAACAACTACAGCCGCTACTCGGCTTTCGTTCCTCCCATGTCTCCGTCGTCGCCTCCATTCAACCCACGCACACCTGCGTGTCACGACGCACACAGTCCACACCATCACATTCACACGGGGAGACGCGGCTGCGTGCTCCCGCATGCCAACCGACATCTCCCTCTCATACCGCTCTCTCACACACACGGTCTCCCTGGCACACAGCGACCTTGCACACGGCCGTTCACTCACGCGTGCCTCACTACTCACACAAACCATACTACTCACACACGCGGGGGCACTCACCCGCGGTGCCTCATCCACACACCGTGCCTCACCCACACACGCGGGGGCACTAACCCGCGGTGCCTCACTCACACACACGGCGACACTCAAACACGCGGTCTCTTCCACACACCGTGCCCCACTCATACACGCGGGGGCACTCAACCGCGGTGCCTCATCCACACACGCGAGGGCACTCACCCGCGGTGCCTCATCCACACTCGCGGGGGCACTCACCCGCGGTGCCTCACCCACACTCCGTGCTTCATCCACACACGGTTCCTCATCCACACACGGCGTGCTGGGAAGCACGTACTCTGGCTCCATCGCCACCACACCACTCACACACGGGGTCGCTTCCACACACGGGGACGCACTCACACCTTGCACCACACACACAGGGACAACTACACTGGGGATTCGTGTCCCCACAAGGGTTTCCGGGGCCTCTATACCCCCCAAGCTCTCAGTGACCTGTCCACAGCACTCCTCCCCTCGACCTCGCAAAGCACGACCGAACTCACCTGGTCGTGACTCGCCTCAAGGGGGCATACTCCCTCCCCTCGTTCCTGGAGGAGGCCATCCAGGTGCTCGCACCGGGTCTCTACCCAGTCCGCCAGCTCACCCCCATTATCCTCCACTACCTCTGTGTGTGTGTGTGCGTCACTTACCCCGTCTTCACCGTGCAGTCTCTCCTCTATGGTTCCCTTCCCGGCCACCGTCACTGCCAACTCTTCACCCTTTACCTCCCTTGTCTCAACTATTATTTCCTTTGTCACGGCCTTCATGCCCGCCTGCAGGCATCGGCCCATGTTCTGCGTCTCACCCCGGAACTTTTTCATTTCTTCCTTCATGTGCTGTGTATTCGCATCCATCGTCGTTTTCACTTCATTTGTATTTGTATCCATCTTTTCGTTCATGCCTTTCATTCCGTTTTTCATTTCATTTGTGTATGTATCCATCTTTTCGTTCATGCCTTTCATTTCGTTTTTCATTGCCGCCAGCATGGCGCATAGCTGGGCCATGTTGGATGCACTCAGCTGAGCCGTTTCGGCAGGGGTTGGGGAAGGGTCTTGGTGGAGAGGGGGGGGAGGTGTCATACACCGCGGCCGCTGCCGCACCCACCTCGGGCCCTGGGTTCAGTTGGGCGAGTCCGTGTTCCTGCACAATCAACATTTCCTGCTCGGGGATTCCATCCTGGACCATGGACCCCACACATTCTACATCCATTTCTAATACCCCCGGCTCCCGCTCGCCTTGAGACGCCATCTTGCTTCTCGTGAAGGGTTAATTTAACTCGCTCGTAATTTGGAGGGAATCGGGGGTCGCTTCTCTCACCCCTGGACCGATTCCCGTGAATTTAGCCGGAGACAGGAGAGCCCGTTTTCCTGTTCTCCGATACCAGTGCCGCGAGGAGGGCGATGGATTTGTATCCCACTCCTGACACCAGTGTTGCGGATTCCGCGCCCGCCGGCGTGCTGACGGCCACGTAACTCGAATCGCGGCACGTCGCCCACTGGACGGACAATCCAGTCGTGACCCTCTCGGACTAACGCCGGGAACCAGTCACGGGTGGACCTTTCGGTCTCACCGCGATCGAGCCAATCAGCCCCCGCGTGGGATAGGGTTGCTCGCCAAATTCGACCTACCTAAGTACCCACGCGGAGGGTAGACCGGGCGATCGCACCTCGCCGCAGGTCGACTTCGGACACGGGCCACTTAAGCGACCCGTTCCGTACTATCAGAATAACCGAGCGGTGTTATCGTCGACCTCGACGGTTCGATTAATTATCGGGCGTATTCAGCCCACTACCAACCCTTTACGTGAAGCAAGATGAGGGTTCAATGGGGGAAAAGACGAAGCGAAGCGGGAGAACAGTTCAACAATAAAGCACATTTATTCGCGGCACACGGGAAGCACACAAATACAATTCCACCAAATGCACACAAAAAAAGAAAACACAATTCCATTTACACAAAAAGCAAATATAAAAGCGAAAACAATGCAGAGCTAATACCGACTACCGAGCACACGGCAACACTTATACAATTCTACTTCACAGACGGCGCCGACAACACATACCCAAAACCAAGGAAAAGAAATACCCTCAAGAATGAGGCAGGCCTGAGGCCGAGACCGGGTCGGGCCTACCCGTCTGGTGATGAGACGCGGAGCGGCGATGGCCCCGCAACCCGCGGGCCTCGTGGACGGTGTCTGGTAGGGGGTGGGAACGGGGCCCCCTTGGTCGCACTATCTCAGCGCGGGGGGAAACAGGAGGGGGTTGCTGATGCTCGGGGTATAGAGGATCTTTATTATCCCTGGTGTGCGTCTCCACCTCGGCCAGGTCGCGCTGCCGGCCTCCCTCGGGCGTGCAGCTCCTGGCACCGACGCGAGCACCCCCTCGTCCGACTCTCTTCAGCTTCTCCAGCCACTGCAGGCTTCGGGCTCCAGACTTCCACACTCGTCCCCTCCGTTCCGACTCCTTCTCGTTCTCGTTCTCCTTTTCGTTCTACTCTCTCTCGTTTCGACTCCTCGTTCTCGTTCTCCTTTTCGTTCCGACTCCTTCTCGTTCCGACTCCTTCTCGTTCTCGTTCTCCTCCTTCTGACTGACTGACTGACGAACACCGTCCTTTTATCCCCCCGTAACTTCGCCTTTGACCCCCTCCCTTTGACCTTTCACCTCGCTCCCCATTGGCCCGAGAAAAAGAGGGCGTGAAGGCTTTTTGATCCACAAATTTGCATATATCGATCGTTCTGGAGGCGGGGCCAAATCGCCCCTCGCTCACCAATTGGACGGCAAAAAGTGGGCGTGTGTCGTTTTTGATCCGTTTCTGAAGCACAAAATCCGTGATTTTGTACACGCTGTTCAACGTGCGCCCTGCACGAGTCCAACACCGGTACCCACAGCGGGGCAAGAACGGTGGCGATGCTACGGTTGCGAGGTGTGACGTGAAGGTCGTGGCGGTTGTGGTGAAGCGGTGGTTGTGGTCGGTGGTTGATGTTGTGGTTGTGATCATGGCGGTTGGTCCAAAATAAAGATAGTAAAAGAAAAACGGCTATCCTAAAGAGTCGCAGCTCGCATAAATGACATGTATTCCCACTAGACAACGGGTTTGGACCTAACTACACATGTACTTACCGAGATACCTCACCTAAGGGACCTGAATGGTGGTTTGCGAATTTGGTAACCACAACAATATATATATATGTGTATATATATATATATATATGTATATATATATATATATATATATATGTATGTGTATATATATATATATATATATATATATATATATATATATATATATATATATATATATATATATATATATATATATATATATATATATATATATATATATATATATATATATATATATATATATATATATATATATATATATATATATATATATATATATATATATATATATATATATATATATATATATATATATATATATATATATATATATATATATATATATATATATATATATATATATATATATATATATATATATATATATATATATATATATATATATATATATATATATATATATATATATATATATATATATATATATATATATATATATATATATATATATATATATATATATATATATATATATATATATATATATACATATATATATATATATATATATATATATATATATATATATATATATATATATATATATATATATATATATATATATATATATATATATATATATACATACACGTCAGAATCCGATCCGACGAAAGAATACAAAACGGGGATTAACCCGCTCATAATACTGTTACGGCTGTGGAAATTCGCAGAACACCATAAAGGTCCCTATACTAGATTAGCTATGCCGGTAAGTGAGTGTTCAGATAGGTTTCCCCACCGTTGTTTCGAGGGCTGTGATCTTTTGAGATAGCCGTTTTTCTTTTTTCTATCATTATTTTGAACCAACCACCATTACAACAACCACCTTAACCACAACGCCAACCACGCCACCATCACAACAACCACGATCACATCAACCACAACCAAACCACCACCACCAACGTTGCTCTCAACAACCGCTTCACAGCAACCTCCATCACAACCACACGCGCCTCTCAACAAACCACGCCATCCTCACCACTTTACCCCCAACATCGCCTCACCACCTTCTCCACCCCATCAATCACCTAATCACCTTCGCAACCACAATGCCAACCACCAGCCACACCAAAACTACAAGCTACCACACCACAATCCCACGCAACAACGAATATCATCTGCGAAAGCCAACGCAACGCGAGCAAAAACCACCAAGGAGAAACCTCCAATGGTGCGCGGATTTTTCCCGCCTATTTTTCCCGCCTATTTTTCCTGCCTATTTTCTCCGCGGTTGGTGTGGGGAGGTGCGATCCGAGCAGAGGTCAAAGGTGAGAAAGGGTGGGAGCCTCTTTTGGGGGGAATGATTTCCTTGGACCTGAGCCAAAACTGACTTCCCCCGTCCCCCGCACGGCGTGCGGGGAGGGGGGCGAGAGGGCACGCCCCTTTTCGAGAAATTTCTCGAAGAAGCTCGAAGGGAGGCGGAGCCGAAAACGGGGAGGAGCGAAGCGCTGAGCCCCAGGAGATATAAGGCAGACAAGAGGCGAGCTTCGCGCGGTGTCTTTGTCTTTTGTCTTGGTCTTTTCTTCTTTCAAGCTGGTGTGGTTCAAGCTCGTGTGGATCGGGCTTTGGTGGTTTCGCCTTCTGGGGCGGACATCGAAGAGGTGCTGCCTTTCCCTCTGGGCGCAAAGTCGCGAGGGTTGTGCGTGGAGGACCAGCTCTGCCGCGCAGTCGGGAGGAGAGTGCCAGAGAGAGCTCGCCGACCGTCACACCACGAGGGTGCAGGTAACCAGCGTCGGTCTCGTGGGACCCATTCGGTCAGCCAAATCCCACGCCATAAAGGCCCAGGAGCCCAGTCCGACCCCCATGTCTGTGGGGGTGGTCTTTTCTCTTCTTTTGTGTGAATGACGTGGCGCCGTGTCCATAAGTAAAATTGCTAAAGTGCCTGTAAATGAGTATTGCTTTTATTCGGTCGTAGTGCTTTTCCTTTGCATACGTCATGTGATTGCTTTTGCTTGCCTGTATATTGCATGATTGCCTTGCCTCATACATGCTGTAATAAATAAATGTGCTTTGTTCAAATGTACCCCGTTCGTTGAGTCTTCTCCCTATTGGAAATGCCATGTTGCATCGTGGAATAAATAGTTGGATTTTAAACACCCGTTCAATAGAATCGGATCCGGCGAGGTCGGGCGATAATACCCGCTCGGTTATCACTGCAGAACGGAACGGACCGCTTAAGCGGTTCGTGTCCCAAGCCGACCTGCGTCGAGGTACGGTCGCCCAGTCGGCTGCCCACGCAGGTACTTAGGTATATCGAATTCGGCGAGTGACCCTATCTTGCGTGGGTAGACAATTGGCTCGGCCGTGGTGGGGATTAGAAACCCACCCGTGACTGGTTTTCGTAATGAGAATTCGAAACAATACTCTCAGTACCTGTGGCCGTAACAATATACAGTATATTGTTACGAATCTGGAACCCATCGCACACAACAAGCCAGGGTCCCTATAGAACAGTTATATCGATAAGTCTGTGTTTCTGGTCAGGGTTCCTTCCCATATATATATATATATATATAAATATATATACATAAAATATATATGTAGAATCAATTTATATAGTCATCCCACGTTTATCGCGGGGCTTACGTTCCAGACCCCCCTCCCCCCCCCCCGCGAGAAGTGAAAATCCGCGATGAATGGATGCCTCCCAAAAAAAAATAAAAAAAAATTACGACTCGTCTGGTCTGGTCTGGTCTGGTCGGCTTGGCAGTGATCGGGTTTGGGGTGCCGGAGGTCGACTCATCTGGTCTGGTCGCCTTGGCAGTGATCGGGTTCGAGGTGCCAGAGATAGACTCGTCTGGTCTGGTCGGTTTGGCAGTGCTCGTCCAACCACAGCAAACCTTTTTCCTTCCCGAAGCATATCGAGCACCTTAACCTTCTCCTGGAGCGTCACGACCTTCCTCTGGCGCTTCGGTTCCTTGCCAGAAGCCTTAGAAAGTGCAGGGCGTTTGGGCGGCATCGTAGGGCTTGGAGAAAAAACGTAGAAAATATTCGAAGTTCACAAGCCAAACTTTGTCTTGTGCGTTGTATGACTGGTCAAGCGCCACGTGTTATAATTTATTGCTTAAATAATTTAAATTTTATATATTATTACCGCGATATACCGGGGGAATCCGCAGAAAAAAAAAATTAGTTAGGTTCCAAGGAAAAACCCGCGATGAACCGGGGGCGCGATAGGTGAACCGCGATATAAAGGGGATTACTGTATATATATATATATATGTATATATATATATATATATATATATATATATATATATATATATATATATATATATATATATATATATATATATATATATATTGTTACGTCTGAGGGGGGGAGTATGCATTCAAAGGGTAATTAGGATGTTTAATTAGGTATGCCATGCTGTTCGAGTTTACCAGGATCTCGATGTAATAAGTAGCAATTTAGTGGTGATAAGTTGTCTAGTAAATCTTCATTTCTTTAAGGGGGAAATGATCATTGTCACGTAATTAGATAGGGAGACGGGTTAGGGTAAGTGTGTCTGCGTGAACCCTTTTAGTATTCCCTGGAGGCTTGCCGTGACGTAACAGGACAGTGCTGCGGATGGCTCCGCCCCTTGATCACGATTGGCTGAAGGCGATGGCGGAGGGCCAATAAAACGGCTCGATTGGAAGTGACGAGGACTCGAGTATAAAAAGGTTCTGTTCGGGAAAAGAAGTGGAAGAGGAGTCATAAAAAGAAAGCGTCTGGTCGAGGCTGTTGGTCTCGGAGCGTGCTCTCTTGTTGCGCTGGTTCGTTCCTCGATTCCTCGATTCGTCGTGTCTCGTGGCCTAGCTGTGCCTCGTGCCTCACCTCGGTTGGCTCTGGGGTTCTGCTGGCTCGGAGTACGGGACCGAACGGCGGGCGGACCTGCCTCCCTCTCCTGCTCGCATCTTGGCGCCAGAACTGGCTCCCTGGCGGCTGTGAGCGGACTTGGGCCGACACCAGGAGGTAGACACCACCAGGAACAGCACCACGGTGTCTCCTGCCCCTGACGAGTGCAACGCCAGCTCGTCCGGCGCCAATCCAGGGACTATTGCGTCGACACCACGGGCCAGCCTGACCACCAGGACCAGCTACGTTTTGTGTGTGTGTGTGTGTGTGTGTGTGTGTGTGTGTGTGTGTGTGTGTGTGTGTGTGTGTGTGTGTGTGTGTGTGTGTGTGTGTGTGTGTGTGTGTGTGTGTGTGTGTGTGTGTGTGTGTGTGTGTACCTGGCACCTTAGAGGGTTTGAGATTTGTATATCCATTGGAATTGTTTGTGTTTTCCCCACGCCCGAACCCACACCACCATCCCGTCGAATCGCCCCGGATCCCTCCTCTTGCCGAGTCTTATTATTATTTCTGGTTAGAGAAATAAACATTATTAACTCAGTGAAAAGCGACTCGTGCCACCTTCCTCGTCCCGTTTGCTGGACAGCGATTAAAACCGCCATCTTTGGGTTATAAAAAATAAACCGCCTCCATCGTTTCGGCTCATTCTACATTGGCGTTACTGTTCAAGTCCCGTGGACATCACAATATATATATATATATATATATATATATATATATATATATATATATATATATATATATATATATATATATATATATATAATATATATAGTAATCCCCCGTTTCTCGCGGGGGTTACGTTCCAAACCTCCCCGCGTTAAGTGAAAATCCGCGATGAATGGACGCCTCCCCCAAAAAATCGATTCGTCTGGTTGGTCGGTTTGGGAGTGATTGGGTTTGAGGTGCCTGAGATCGACTCGTCTGGTCTGGTCGGTTTGTCAGTGATTGGGTTTGAGGTGCCGGAGATCAACTAGTCTGGTCTTGTCGGTTTTGAGGTGCTGGGTATGAGCAGTGCTCGTCCAACGGCGGCAAACCTTTTTCCTTCCCGAAGCATATATCGAGCACCTTCACCTTAACCTTCTCCTGGAGCGTCCCAGGACCTTCCTCTGGTGCTTCGGTTCCTTGCCAGAAGCCTTAGAAGGTGCAGGGCGTTTGGGCGGCATCGTGGGGCTTGGAGAAAAAAAACGTAGAAAATATTCGAAGTTCACAAGCGAAACTTTGTCTCGTGCGTTGTGTGACTGGTCGAGCACCACGCGTTATAATTTACTGCTTAAATAATTTATATTTTATATATTATTACCACGATGTACCGGGGGAATCTGCAGAAAAAATTAGTTACGTTCCAAAGGAAAACCCGCGATGAACCGGGGGCGCGATCGGTGAACCGCGATGAAGCGGGGGTTGACTGTGCGTGTGTGTATGTATATATATATATATATATATATATATATATATATATATATATATATATATATGTCGGAATACGATCCGACAAAAGAATACAAACATCTAGGTCCTCAGACAGTTATTTCCCGAAATGCATGTCCAGGATAGACCTGTCCCCATGTCTGTTGGGATTCTAAATATGATGCATCGAGAGGGGTATAGAATGGATTCTCTCCCTTATGGAAAGCTCCTTTTTCTCTTTACGACAGACACATTCATGCACTGTTTATAAAGCTATATACAGTATACACTGTTTACTGTCTGTGTGTGTGTGTGTCTGTCTTTACGACAGACACACACAGATAGCCGTTACCTTAACGGAGGCTCGACACCCACCTTTCTCCAGCGATGTTGACACCCGCCTTTTTCATTCGATGTTTGACACCCCGTTCAGCAGCTCTATGGATGCTAACTGGCTCTTTTGCATACCGGGCTGAACATTGAGGTGATAATTGTTGTTGACGTTTTATGAGCGCTTCACTTTTTCCCTCGGTAATGCTGACAAATGGCTGCTTTCTGCCGTCTGTCCAGCACCACAGGCATGGTGTCATAGGCCAGGAATGGTCGTGGGATGGGCAGGTTGTCACGGGCAACGATTCTCAAATGGGGCGGGGTGGATTTGGCTGCAGTCTTCGCCCACCCCGACGGGCCACCTATAAAAAGAGGACGAGAGGTCCATTCTTGACCAGTCAGGTGGCGACGGCTTTCAGTGAGTCGGCGTCAGTCAGACATCTTTTCCAATCAGACGGCTTTAGGAGTCAGTTGGACCAGTCAGTTTGAGTCAGTTGGCGATGGTCAGTTTTGCGACAGTCAGTCAGACGGCTTTTCCAGTCAGTTGGCGATAGCTGGTTGCGGTTCTGATAGCTTTGAGAGTATTTCAGTCAGTTCCAGTCAGCGCCAGTGAGTTGGTGACAGCCTCAACGCCTTACAGCTTCTCACAGTGGCTCACAGCGCCTTACAGCTTCTCACAGCTTATAACAGCTGTCCGTTGATTGTGGCTCCTGGCGGTGGGTGACGCTCGGACCGTTAATGCTCGTTCTGCTCGAGACCTGCTCTTGGCGTACCTGGTTCCTGAGGGTGATGACGTGACGTTGATTGGCATTCAAGTCTGTTCACGAGTGGGTGCACGGCAAGGCTGGGCGCTAGCAATGGACAAGGCATGCTCATACATTTCAGGACATTTTATTTGACATACGACGACTTCTATTTGGTGAGCGAGACTCCATTTCTCTCCGCCCGAATGATCTGCTGGGGAGCCTTGTCTCGTGTTTAATTGTTAAGGCATAGTGATAAGCATCTGCTCTTTGTCCCTTTTTCTATCAGTGCCTGATTAATTATTTATATGCTTGCAATTATTTTGATTGATTTGGAATTTATATATTTTTACCACATGGAAATAAAAAGTTATTTTTATTTATTTCTTTCTTATTAATAAATTCCTTTGTTGCTAATCAGCACTAGCCATCACCCTCCTGAATCACGTGGTCTAATTTGACATTGATAGCTTCTTCCGTTCTCGAGTTATCGTGCCTACAAACACACACACAAACTGTCCGTGCTTGTCCTTTCCTTCCATTGATCCAGCATTGTCCGAACCTAGATAGATTGGGAGGTAATTACCACACGAATTAACCTGTCATAGTCGGCACGCACTCGCGGATAAACGCTCGGCCGCCCGAATGAAGATCTAATCAAGATAAGATTGGTGCTTTGCCGAGGGCATGCTCCCCGCTCAGGAAACCATGTGACCTCCAGTTAAACGGCAAAATTAGATGGTGGACACTGGAACTCATGGTTAACTGATTGGTGTTCGTGGTTCTGAAGCAACCAACCATACCACAAAGTTAATCGTGAGCGGTGGCCCCAGGTCCGGCTCTGCCGAGGACAAACGGGGATTAACCCGCTCATAATACTCAGTACCTGTGGCCGTAACAATATACAGTATATTGTTACGAATCTGGAACCCATCGCACACAACAGCCAGGGTCCCTATAGAACAGTTATATCTATAAGTCTGTGTTTCTGGTCAGGGTTCCTTCCCCTTTGTTTAATGGGTGAATAATTGTACGTGCGCTGTGAATTATTTTATAGTTTGACCTTTTGTTACATCAATTACTACAACAACCATATTCTCCTTCGTTTCTCGTCCCACCATCATCCATCGGCACCAACAAACACGTGCGAGCCAGCACGTACATGGGCGGAGTTTCCTCGGCCACCAGAGCTCCGACTCCGCCCCAGAGAGATGGAATGTTCCCCGCGACCAATGAGAGGCGAGGCATCTCAGACACCGACTTTCCCATGAACCCCGGACCAATGGGAGGTGAGACGTCTCAGACGGCGATCCTTCCCACGAAACCCCAGCCCGCAGGAGAAATGCAATATAAGGAACGCCAGGGCCTTGGAAACAGCAATAGGGTTGGGCGCTCGGGTTCGAGGTGCCGGAGATCGACTCGTCTGGTTTGGTTTGGCTTGGCAGCGATTGAGTTTGAGGTGCCGGAGATCGACTCGTCTGGTCTGGTCGGCTTGGCAGTGCTCGCGTCGTCTCTCGTCTCGTCCACCTGGCGTCCGACGCTTTTCCTCCGTCCCTGGTGCTTGGTGTGGCATCGTTGCTGCGGGTTCGAGTCCCGCCAAGCCAGATCGTGGAAGACCATACGAGGTGGACAGGTCCAAGCGCAGGCTCTGGTCTCAAGCTCACCTGTCCTTGAGCTGGAGGCCTTCAATAAAGACCATTGGGGTCCAATTCTGTGTGTGTCTCTGTCTGTGGGCTGGTCTTTAAGTAGGAACTGTTAAGTGCTCTTTTTGCCTTGTACATACTTGCATTTCGATAATCGGATAACTCTGCTCCTTGCGTGCTCCCCCCTGCCCCCCATTATAAATAAATCCCCTGTTAAATGTTTCAGCTCGTTTTTGTTTCTCTCATTGGCTAAAGGCCCTGTCACACCTTGACGATTTAGCCAGCGTATGCCTGACTTATGCAAAATTTGGCTAAAACGCTGGCACATGTCGAATACATTATGGGTAAGTTTGTATACGTTAAGAGCATGCTGGCATACGTCGTAGTACGCCGAGGTGTTAGACGAATTTTCCATGCTTGAAATTTTTCGACGTATACCAGCGTATTACTCACACGTTCCGCATAATGCTGGCCATAAGTTGTAGGCACGTTACGCGATCGTTGACACGCGTTACTTGTAAGTTACTCATCAGTCGAAACACGTCGAGGTAATGTTTAGCGTACCCGAACTTATTTCTAACCTATGAGTAACGTGTTGTAGGCACGTTACGCGATCGTTGACACACGTCACTCATAATGCGAAACGCGTCAATGTAATGGTTAGCGTCAGTGTTCCAGACTCCCTGTTTTTTTTTTTTTTTCTTCAGTATGACGGTGATGTTAACACTTCGATTTCTAGTGCGGTTATAATATAATTAATAGGCTGCCGCTCAACGATTTAAATCATAACCACACTTGAAATCGAAGTGTTAACATCACCGTCATGCCGAAGAAAAAAAACAAGCAGTCATAGACTGGTACTTACGAAATCATCAATTTGACCTCTGACCTTGTCTAATAAAAGCTGTCTCTGGAGAAGGTGGCGACGCAAACCAGAAGTTTCTACGATGATTCTGCACCAAACCATCAAAAATCGAATGTTTGACCTCACTGTGACCTTGACCTTTGACCGATTTTGACCAAAATCTAATCAGCACTAGCCATCACCCTCCTGAATCACGTGGTGTAATTTGACATTGGTAGCTTCTTCCGTTCTCGAGTTATCATGCCTACAAACCAACAAACAAACACACACACAAACAGATGACGGAAGTCATCAATATACTTACGAAACCTTTAGATTTCGTCAGTAAAAAAACCAGGGAGTCTGGAACACTGACGCTAACCATTACATTGACGCGTTTCGACTTATGAGTAACGTACAAGTAACGTATGTCGACGTGTGTCAACGATCGCGTAGCGTGCCTACAACTTATGCCAGCGTATGCGGAATGTGGCATACGTCGAGAAATTTTCAACATGCTGAAAATTTCTCGCCGTATGACGACGTATGCCAGCGTGCTATTAACATATACAAAACTAACCCATAACGTATTCGACGTGTGCCAGCGTACTACGACGTATACCAGCGTGCTCTTAACTTATACAAAAATTACCCATAACGTATTCGACGTGTGTCAGCTTGGTTCGGCAAATTTTTCATACATCGGCATACACTGGCTAAAACGTCAAGGTGTGACAGCGGCTTCAAACTTCGATGTCTAGTGCGGTTATGATTTGAATCGTCGAGCCGCAGCCTATGAATAGCCTATGCCATGTGATCGTCGGCGATACGCTGCCGCACTATGCATAAGTTAGACTATCGTTGGGCATAGGTTGTGAACGCTGACAACACGCTCAGCATTCGTTGGTATAAGTTATCTATATGTGATTAAAACGTTCTGTGTACGTTACTAATAAGTTATGCAGACGTCCAACAGGAAAATTATGTGCACAGGGAATTACAACAATTGGCCGATGCACAGGAACAAATTCGGGGGCTGGAAAAGGACTTAGCCAACACAGGCGAGAAACTACATGGAGAAATGATTAAAGTAGAATGGTTTCGTAGGTTGTTGGAACATGAGAAGAGCGAACTGAACTAAAGAATAGAGGAAGAGCAAATTAGTAACTCCCGGGAAAGGAAGAACTTGGAAAAAGAATGGAAAACAAAGCTGGAAAAGGAAAAACAGGAACACGATGTGGAATTGCAACAACTGAAGGAAAAGGTAAGAACAGGCAATTAGATAAGAGAAAGCCTAGAACAGGAGAGGAATATCTGGAACAACTAGAGGAATACGGTAAGAGAATAGACAAAATGAGGAAGGAAGCATGTGAAAGAGGTGCGGAGATGAGAAAGGAATTGTGGGAAAAAGCTTCTGAGTTACAGAAACACCAAAACAAAGAAAGGGAATTACAAAACGAGCTGAGGATGTTAAGTGAGGAAAGAGGGAGAGAACGGAGAATGAAACGTTAAGGAACTACACTGTGCAGATTGAACAGTGAGAAGCCAAAGCAAGGTTGGAGTACGTGGAGATGGTGAAAGAACAAGGAATGAAGCAGGAAAGGGAGATCAACCAATTGAGAGAGACGACGAGATGGGAGAATGAAGAACATGAGAGACGGTGAGATAGGAAACAACAAGAACATGAATTGGAAATTGACCAACTAAAGGAGAGAGCAAGGTTGGAGTACGCGGAGATGGGAAAACTCCGGAAAGATAATGAACAACTAAAAAGGCTCAGAGAGGAAGAACGACTCAAATGGAAAGGTAAATGGAGCCAGAAAGTAGAACAGCACAATGATGTGGTATGTCTGACATCACCACAGGGAGGAATGTTAGTGGTGCGGGACTTGACTGACATCACTCGTTGGATAAAACCACAATTAGAGCAAACCCTGGTGAAGGAGACATTGAGGGAGCATACGGGGTCATTGACGAATGAAACACATTTTGAGCAGGTCCAGCATGTGGAGCTGACAGCCCCAGAGGAGTGTGGCGAACCGATGATAAGCAACCTGCTGGAGAGAAGCGACCGGACCGAGGGGACTCTGAAACGAATCAGGTACGTGGGCACATGCATACATGGTGCGGACGATGAGCTTAAAGGTCCCATGACACCCAAAACCTTCTGGTTATTTATATATTAACTCGGCCCTCATGAAGAAATCACCCGTTTTTGTTTTTTTTAATCAAAAATGGGATAATTTGACCAATATTTCGAACATTTCTGGTGCTTTTCACAACTTGCTATGCCCCGCCCCTTAAAAAAGTTGACTTCAGCGAACCGCAGCGGTGACGTCACATGCAGAAACTCGCAGAGTGGATTGACTCGAGATCTCTAGAGTTGAGACGAGTCCGATAAATCCGTCGTCCGTCCGACTCGGCAGATAAATCTGACGTGCTGTAGCTTTCCTTTATTATTCTCTTTTCTTCATTGTTTTCTACTGGTGCTACATGACGACAGTAGGAATAAAATAAATAAAAATGCAACAGAGCGTCAGATTTATCGGACTACTCTAGACAATTGTGTCGCAAGGTGTGTTCTGCACACAAGTTTTCATCTTATCCAGACAGCGAGATTGCTTCGTTTTATGCGCGGAGAGATACGGCCGATGACATGCGCTGGCCTTGATTGCGATTCATTCTCCACGGTGCAACATGTCCGCTCCGCTGTGCTGGTCACGTCACCTCACTAAAATATTTCCGATATCGAGCAGTATGCAAGTCGAATTTACATTATTGAATTACGAATAGGATTTAGTCTAACCAGTTATTATTGCTAAGTCTTCCTTCGATGTCCTCCCGATCATCATGAACACCGGGAATTTCATCACCAGTTTCCTCTGCTTGTCCTGCTTTGGGCTCGAACTGGTAAGGCCGTATTTCATTTCCAGCTGCCTGAACTTCACCTCCCGCGACGATGTTATCCGACAATTCTCCATGTGATTCAGACCAAAATCATTCATTTCTCTCACACTCACTGTCGTTACCAGACAAATCAAAGTCCATGTCATCCATTATTCAAAACCAAATGTTTGATTTTTTTTAAAGCAGAAATGAACGAAGCGATTGAGTCGACCAATCGAATGTGGAAACACACAGAAAGCCAATAGAATCACGTAGACCACCAACCCGAATAATTTATGTGCAGCCTTTGTCATCCTGCAGTTGACGTCATGTGGGTTACGCCCCTTTCAGTAGAATTTTAAGGGGCGTTCCCGAAGAGGTTTGTTTTTTTAATTTTACATTTTACAGAATGAGTATTGTGAAAAAAAACTGTCAGATCTGAAATCACAATGAAAAACTCCTATAGGAAATATATATATATATATATATATATATATATATATATATATATATATATATATATATATATATATATATATATATATATATATATATATATATGAAATTTCAGTACTTTTGGGTGTCATCGGACCTTTAAGGTAGGAATTGAACTTTATGTTAATGAAGAGACTCTGTCCGATGGGGTGCACGTATGTGTGACCCCTGAATGTGTGTGTGGAATGCCTGTGAATGAATGCTGTGAGCCCACAGTCCAGACTATAGCACCGGTGTGTGCTGCCGAGGCCGAAACGTGTGTGGGTACTCACGTGGCGTTCGGGAATGTAGCCCTGGAGTGAGAGGCGGTTGGTCAGTGCGCAGGCAAGGTTGAAGGTGTGGAATGTGAACACCTAACCTTGGAATGTGTGCAGCCTGTTTTGTGTGGGAGTCCTGAGCGTGGAATGAGTGGTGACGTAGGAAATAGGTTTGAGGTGCAAGGGGAAATAGAAATGCCACCAGGACAGAACTTGACACAGGGGACGGAAACCATAATGAACAGCTCCGCATAGGTTCTTACGGAGTTAGAGGTGCTGCATCTAGGAGCAGGCTTTAGAAATTGGATGTTAATTTCTCTCAGCCTCACAGGAACTTCGGGGTAGAGTGCAGATGAGTAGCAAGCAGCACTGGCATGTGTCACTTGGTCTTCAAATCTCTCTGAGGGCACGAGGGGTTCGGCTAGCTGAATGGGGTTTATCTGTCTTCAGGGAGTTAGAGAGAAGAGGGGGAGGCCGCTCCCCCGATTGGAGTTTACCTGATTTCCGCGAACCCTGGAGAAGAGGAGGGGGTAGACCACAACCCCAATTGAGACGTAACCCCTTTGAGCCGTGGCGGAAAGGCGGCGGGGTCATGTAATGGGTAATGAGGGATTCCTTCCCTCACTCCCCTTCCAATGAGCCAAAGAAGCAGGCCATATTGGGATGAAAAGAAATTTTGATTGGAAATTATATCGAGAGTGATTGCAAATTGAGAGATGATAGAAGGGATAAGAGTGGCACGAGTGGATTTGCGTGATTATTGAAAAAAAAAAGCGTTGGAGACATTACAGGCAGAGCGTTAAACCCACCTGAAACAAGTGGACGACAAAGAGTGGCTTGTTTGAGGAAGGGCTGAAATGCCTGGTTGGAACCATGCAGAGGTTCAATGGGGCTGGTGAAGAGATTTTGATGTTTTGCTTAAATTGTTGGAAATAAACGATTAGGGCAGTATGGAGGAGGCCAGCGGACGACGGACGTAACGACAAATTGATTGGGGTTTGATAAAAGAAAAAGTGTACCAGTTAAATTTGATGACCAAGTGAGATCCAAGGGACTGGTGTGTTTTTGTTTTCACATAAAAGGGAAAGGTGTTAGATGGTGTTGTGGACTGGGTGTGTGGCACTCTGGAATGAATGACTAAAGTGTTGGGGTGAATGGCGTGATTGTGAGAAGGAGGAGAGTGAGTGCGAACAACGTACCCTGTCGGTAGGAGTCTCCTAACCAAGTTAGTGTAGGTTAGGGGGACTTATAGGATTTGACATGGATTCTGGCTGCTGTTGCATTGTGCAGGCGGACTGCTAGGGGTAGGTGCAGGCCAAGGTATGGTGGTACTGGTTGGGAGTGTGACATGGTATTAAAAGTTGGTGAGTCGGGAGAGACGGCACCAGGGCTTTGGGGGTTCCTGGCAGAGGTGCCAGGAGAGCACGGTAGGTTTTAGTGCCAGGAGAGCACAGTATGGCTAGAGAGCCACCCCTGAGTTGGGAGCGCCAGAAGCATGCTCAGGTGAATCCCGAGGTCGCTGGGTGTCCTCCACCCCCGATTGGAAGCAGGCAAAGGGGCCTAGTAGTCGTCACACTCCCTAGCCAGCAAGTTATGCCTTGCACCACCAAATGAAAAAAGACCAATAAGGGCCTTGCCCAGGTTTAAAACAATGGAACAGTGTGCCAGGTCAGGAAAAATGGGTCATTAGGATCATTCTAGCCATAGCAGGGTTTGTTTCATTGTTTAGAGCTAAAAGTAAATGGTTAGGTTCGATGAACTCTCCTCCGCACCATTCATGCGTGACATCTGGAACGAGTAATGTTGATGGGAAAATTTGTTAACAAGGGCCAGGCTAAGTCACCCTCTCCAAGTGCCAGAGAGGCCACCAGTATGTCATGAGCACACACCCACGAAGATAACGTTTGAGTAAGACACACACCATCCTGTCTGCTAATAAAAAAAAGAACGTATGAGGAAGACCATACCAAAACAAGACCTGCCAAAGCAAGTCAGGCAAGGAAGGTTAAGGGTACACTCCATCTCACCTGGTCTGAGGTCATCACACCTACTTGCATCCTCAAGAACGCCTCCAAACTGTATTTGTTTACCATCGATATCAACGTGCCACCATTGCTGTGCCACCCGCTGTCCAATGCAGGGCTTGTTGTCTGCTGCTGCTTGTGAGTAGGCCATTGCGGCCGAGAAGTCATTTTGTGGGCCATGTGGGCCGAAGTCATTTTGTGGGCCGTTGCGGCCGAAGATTCATGCCATTTTGTGGGCTCAGTGGGCCAAAGAACTCTGTGAGATTAGGCCACTGGGCCGACTGAACTCACCTGGTGAGAGGCCAATAAGGCCACGAAGTGAGGAAACCCTCAGGGGTGAATAGACAATACTGCCGGGAGGGGGCATGAAGGAGCGAACACGTTCGGGAACTTTGAACCTTTGAATGTCCTGCTCCTATACGAACATTGGTGTTAAAAGTAAAATTGAATGCCCTCCCGTTGAAATCCATAATTGGAATGTTAAGTAGTGTGCATAGCGTGTGAATTTGTTTGTTGGATTCGTGATCCGACACACTAGGATAGGGACATGCCATTCTAACTGACACCTTTGTTTTTGGAGTTAAGTGCTTCCCATATTGTGGGTTAGAGTAAATGGGAGATTTGTGCTGTACGTTAGACAGGGCCATTACTGTGGGCTGCCCCAGATGGAGGCTCGGGAGAGCCTCGGGAGAAAGGTGGGGGTGGTGTTGCGGAAATGGCCCTTAGTGTGTTATTAAATATAGGATTAGCCCAGGTCCCACCTTAAATGCATGTTTAGCCAGGTTGTTCGGTAATTGGACGTTACATGTGTGTCGGGAGGTGTAGCAGGCTGTCCAATGTTCGTACAGTGGTGGTGTACCGGGAGGTGCCTTTCTTCGTTCTCCTTCCCCTCTCAAAACTAGCCCCGCCCAGCGCTCTGAGATTGTCGGTCGGCGAGACGTGTCAGCAGCCGATTGGTGGAGAGCAGCTGCAATCTCAAGCGATGGACCAATCATGGGTCCCCGGGGGAATGTCCAGAGCGAGCGCCGGGAAGGCAAGGGAGTAACTGCCTGAGTGTCGAGTCGCGATCTGCTGTATAAGGGATGGCTGTGTCTGTCTGCGATCTGTTTCGTGAAAAAGGCAAGAGGAACTGCATGAGGTCAGTCTGCCTTCTGCTGGATGAGAGGCTGCTAGAGTCGAGTCTGCGATCTGCTTGATGAGGAGTGACTTGACGGCTGTTCCTCCTCGGCGATGGACCCAGCGTGCAGGTCGTCCCCAGGTTCATCCTGAATCCAACCATGGAGCCTCTGACTGTCTTTGCTCCCGGCATGGCTCGACACGTTTTTCCATCCCGTCGATCCGCCTGCGGAGTCCAACACCCGATTTGGCCTAATCTGGTGAGCAGGCCAGGCCTGGATTTGTATGCTGGACCTTGTGAAAAGCCAGCTGGAGCACACCGTGGATCTTTCGCTCTTGTGCCGTTAACCTTACGGGGGCTGAACGCGCTGAGGCTGGTGCGTGAGCGGTGCGACAAAAGGACGACGCCATCTTGCCACGTGCAGTGTTCGAGCTTGGGCGCTCGAATCCATTGACATCGGCTTCTCACGAGCTGCATTCGTGCCTTTGACACTTTCCCCTCGTCCAAGAGGCATCACCAAGTACTCTGTGTCTTGTCTGCATGTTGTTTGCATGTTGTCCAAGGTTTATCTCGCTCGGGTTCCCTTCGAAACCCGTAATCCATAGCTCCCGAGTTAAGAGCGGGTTATAGATTAATTATAACGTTAGTGAATGTTTTGCTCGTGTCGTGTTCCCTGGTGTGTCCCCAATAAATCTGGCTGATTCATATGAAAGTTGCCGCCTTGAGTTTATTCGTGCCGTGCTGAGGAACAATTCGCTCGATTTGTATTTAAAACCAAAATGGTTACAGACTGGCAGATTTCGCTCGGTCTCTGACAAACCCAGTCTGTAACCGGGGTCTATTTCCCCAACTGGCAAGGCACAGGTGTACTTTGCTATTGTGATCTGAGGGGCGCAACACGAGACCTGTGCCGAACCAGCCGGCGTTATAACCCCTGAGACGGCAGTGCTGTCAAGTGATGCCGAATCTTATACATTTGGCTGTCAGGAGTGGGGTGCGAATCCCGCCACCGCCCGATCATCAACAATATGTACCCACAACCACATTGTTGAACAGTCATAAGATGCTTACAAATTTCACTTTACCATTGAGTTGAAGCAGAATTGTCATGTTATTCAAACAGATTTTACCTCAGTAATCTTGCTCTATTTTTGTGGATATGCGTCAACACCGGCAAAATGACTGCGTCAATGGGCAATCTGCTTGAAATATAAGTTGCTTCTCTTGATTCTGAGTCCATAAGTACCCCATATGTTCAGATCGACTCATTGAATCAAAAGTTAAAGCAATTATTATATTTCGCATAGGCCGTGGAGGGGGGGTCAGGTTATGACCCCCAGCCCCAAATACCCATTTTTGATGCGACAGCTTGACACTCGAACTAAAATTGTTCGATAGAACCTTACCGTCAAATTGGTACCAAAAACAAAACTTTTGCATCAATTTGAAATGAAAATAAATAATTACCCATGCACGGCCCCCCACTACAATGCAAACAAAGGCATGAGCAGGCATGGAGGCAAGGCAAAGGCAGGCAAAGCATGGCTTGGCAAACGCAGACCAGGCAAGATGCAATACAAGAGGAAGTCGGCACACGAAGCTGGCCAGCCTCGGTCTGGTCTCGTGAGGTTGTGGAGGGAGTGGTGGTGCCGGCCAGTCTGAAAACGGGCTCGGACCTACCCTACGGTCTCCCCCCCAACCTATCGCCTTTGCCCGTCTTTGTCCATACCTACCCCCATTAGCTTGAAACAAAACAAAACAACAACGAAATTTAGACTATTTTTATTTTTACTTATTTATTTATTCAATTATAATTACGTGTGTCCCTAACCCCCTTATCGTCTTTGTTCTGCTAACCTGTCCTGATTGTCTATCCCCAATCCCAAAGATCCTTTTTTGAGGGGATTGAGGAAGCGACGAGTGAATCTGTCTCGAGGCCCAATGCAGCCTCAGAACAACTCCCTCAGATTTCAGCAATCTCCCAAGATGAGTCGAGCGGCCTACAAACAGCGAAGGGATGGATGGTGCGAAGGGGTACACATTTTCTATCTATCCTACCATTTATTAAACGTTAATCTATCCCCGGGGCTTTTCAACACGTCTGTCTCTTTAAACAATTGGTTCTAGCAACCATGATTCCCGTCGCCTGTGTTGGTGTTCGTTATTAATTTGGGCCTGGCCCGCAAATTTTCTCTCGTGCTCTTGCACAATTTCATGGCTGGGCAGTGTGGCTCCATTGGCAGGGATACCCATCTGCCGAACTCAAAATAACGGCACCCCGGGTCGCTAAGGCTGTCTCCGAGCCTACCTACTCCGTATGAACGTGGGGAATGCCCATGGCAGTGTCCCCTTCGATGCCCACGTGGCATGTTGGTGCTCCGGGTCCCGTTTAAGTGGGCTGCCCGTGCCCATCACAAGAACTCGGTACCTTGGACCCATGGCCTAGGCAGACTACTCTGGTGCCCAGGGGGCCCTCGACTCAGTGTGCACATTTCACCAGCCACGCTCCCAGCCAGTCAATAGACTCCTGCACCCTTCAAAAAGGTTTCGTGTCTTTGTTCACACCAACAACAAACCGACATCCGATTAGTTAATTTCACGAACCCACGAACTCACATTACACTAATCCCGAGTTCCCTTGGGTGCGATTCACTCCTCCCCTCAATCATTCATTCGCACCATGCATTCCGCATTCACTCCACTCACACTTGGGCCCACTGACCCACATTCACTCATTGTACATTTTTCTCTTTTTTGTTTTTTTACACACTCTAATACTGACACTCTGCTAGCTACGTCCCCCTAACTACCTCGTGCCCCTCGTCATCCCTTGTACTAATGCACGTTCCATTCAATTATTTTACTAAGCTACGTCCCCACTACACGTTCCATATCTGTCCATGTCTCCAATCCATCTCTAAACTAAAATTCACCTATCTCGTACCAACGGGCGCCAAGGAGAACTGCTCATACCCCATGAGGCTGGTCCAACTAACGCTAAACCCATCCACTAACTAGAGGGGGAGCATTCAGTAGAGTGCAAAACCTCCACCGCCAATACTGCTGGGTCACTCAAGTGAACCTGATATCCTATTCATTGAATTTGATGTCAACAGTGCTCAGAGTTATAGTTTGCAACTTTCCCTTTTACATACTCAATTCACTCATCATAACTAGATTCCTTGAGACAGAAATTGATTTTACGTGGGTATATCCACCTGAAGTTCCAAAATCAGCCGCAATTATAATTTTGGCATCTTTTTTTGTTGGAAATCACTTAAAACATGTAGAAATGCAAAAAAAAAAATCGAAATTTTGTTGAAAAAAAAGTTGCAAAAATTTTTTTTTTCTCTAACAATTTTTTTGGGAGGGGGTTGGAAATCACTTAAAACATGTAGAAATGCAAAAAAAATAAAAAAATATCGAAATTTTGTTGAAAAAAAAAAAGTTGCAAAAATTTTTTTTCTCTAACAATATTTTTTGGGAGGGGGTTGGAAATCACTTAAAACATGTAGAAATGCAAAGAAAAAATTCAAATATTTTTTCAAAATGGCCGCCATAGCGGCCATATTGGATTTTGGAATAAGTCCAAAATCTAATGGCATGATCCTTGGACCAGACCTAACCCCCCCACCAAGTTTTGTCGAAATCCGTCGAGGAGTTTTTCCGTAATACTGTTCACAAACAAACAAAGAGAAAGGGGTGAAAACTGTGGTGTACTGATAGAAGATGCTTAGCAGGCAGACACGATGCGGGGGAACAGTCGAGCCGGGCTGTGTTGCACAAGCGCGAGCGCGGGCGTACTTTGCCTGCGGCTCTCCTTTATTACGTATTCAGCACACTCACGAGCCGGGCGACTCCAGCATTACTACGACGCCTCAGGCGGCGCGCACACCTTATATTCCTTGCAGATACGATGACCACAACGACCCCTCCTCCCATCATCATGCCCCGCCCTGCATGCCCGCAGGCTACACCACACTCCTCCCTCCTAAAACTATGATTATTACATGATCACCATCATAATAAGCATAAACAGCACGAAGGACTACGGTATAATAGTAGACAAGGCACAAAAAATGAAAACAGCGAAGTATAACAGCACATCACATCATATAATGTGTGAAAGCGAGCTAATGGAGCTGCCACGGCCAGGGTCCGAAGACGGAGGTGCACACAGCACCTCCCAAACTCTGGCCGAGTTACTGATATGAAGCAGCAAGGCGAAAAGCACAGCAGCCCTACACAGCGGAAACGCCCCCAGGCGGCTCATGCTGACATGGCCCTCGGCGAGGCCGTGGCGATCTCGCGAGCAAACCTCCCCCGGCACCATCAAACGCCTCCGGCCCACTTCCCCCAGGCAGACCTGATGCAGATAAACATTCCGAGGCCGGAAGCCCGCTGTCTGGAAGCCGTGGCGCCAGCGCCAGCGCCAGCCTCGATTGACCTTGGATGGGGGCGCTGAACAGCGCTGCTGGCTGGACGCACTCAATGCTCCAAAACAACCCACGCACCACAATCAGTTGAGACGCCAACGCCCGTCTAAACGGCCTTGAGCGAACACAGAGAGCTGCGCCCGCAACCAGAGGTGGGGGTAACGCCGACCAGCGCACCAGTCTTGGCTCCGAGTCGATCTCCGAGACCCACACGGCAGTTAGACGGTAGCAATTCCATTTAAACCACACTTCAATCATAGGCTTGTTATAAATCACTACGAACATCATTTGAACCATTGCAAACTCATGTTTCCGTGCAGCGCGTTCTTTTGATAAAATCCCAGCACATGACAAAGCAACTACCTGCGGCCCGGGACAATGGAAGGCCAACCCAACCTTTTTATTCGCCACCACCGCTCCCAAAGCCACCACATCACATTGATCATAACACAAATCCCATCGATTGATCTCCGCCAAACCCACTCTCACACGTGAACTGCTGGCATTTATTTCAACAACGTTAAACTGCATCACTAGAGCAAGGAAAAACACATATGCAATGAACAGCAACCCACAACCCACATCACGAGTCCGTCTCTTGGTTGTCGACTCGATGTTGTGACTCGCGACTTCCTTTAACGCCACGGGTTCACCGCAACCTGTTGAAGCTGCCCGAACAACACCGGCGCGCACTGCCTCACGAACGCTGCCGAAGCGCGGGAACTCATCGCGAGAGCTGATACGGCTCTCGCCGCTCCCGAACCGTAAATCACCGCCGCAGGCAGCAACGAACGGCCGCTCCCGTTGCATCGACGCGGCCCCCGCCGCCAGAGCCTCGCCCTCGGTACTCGACGAAGGCATCGAAGAGAGCACTGGCACACCTGGAGGTACGAACCGGAGATCCAGCCCGAGGTGCACCAGCCAGTCCCGACCCAAAAGGGCGGGCCCCTCCCCTCGCACCATGAACACCGAGAGCCGGGCGCGTCGACCTCGGTAGCGCACTGAGACGTCGGCCCTCGCAAGCGGTGCAATCGCTTCACCGGTGTACGTGTACAGCGACAAGGCCGTCTTGACCAGGCGAACACCGCGAAGACCACGAGCCGCCTGCTCACCCATGACCGACACCGCAGCCCCGGTGTCCACGCAAAACACGGTCGGCTCGCCATTCACTTCGACCTCCACCGTGAACGGCATCGTCATCTCCGAACCAACGGAAAACAGACTCAACCGTGGTTGCATCTCCTGCTCCGGTCCGCCGGCATCGCCATGCCCCGGTTGCAGGCCGATCTCCAGGTCACTGCGGTCCTCCCGCACCTCGTCATCCAAGACCCCAACGGAGGCCCCCGCCATCCGACACACATGCTCCAAATGTCCCACCGTGTGACAATGCAAACACACGGTGTTCTTATACGGGCACATTTGTCGCAGGTGCGGACCCCCACACCCCCAGCACCCCTGGAAAGCCACTTCGCTCCCGGTGCGACCGTGCTGCGGTGCGCGCCCTCGTCCCGCACCGCCAGGCGCGCGTGCGACCTGCGGCACTTGAGTCATCGCGCGGACTCCGGGCTGCGCGACCTGCGGCACTTGCGCGGTCACCGCGTGGACCTCGGGATCAGCCGACATGCCCCAGCTGGAGCTACTCATTACGTCCTGGCCAGCGATGGTGCGGACATCCGTGAGTGTCTGCTCGACAGACGAAGCAGTCCCGACCGCCGAGTCGAATGTGATGTCGGTCAACCGCAGGATGGCTGCTACCATCTTTGCGTCTCGCAGACCAGAAATAAAACGATCTCTGTCGTGAACTTGCAAGGCACAGCCGAATGCTTCACCCGTGCTACGAAGTCTGCAACGCGCTCCTCACCACCCTTAGCGAGGTGATCGAACTGGAACCGCGCGAGATGCAACGACTTCTCTGGCGCCAAGTGGGTCTTCATTTTCGCCACGATGTCCTGAAACGATAGCCCGTCATCACTGGGCTTATTTGGAGCCACCAAATCACTCAGCAGCCGGTGGTGCTCCGTTGATAGCGAGGCGAGCAAGATCGCCTTGCGTTTCTCTTCATCATCTACATCATTCGCGCGAAAGTAGCAACCCAACTGTTCAGAAAACAACTCGAATTCATCTCCCCCGAAAACGGGTACGCGCCCGTGCGCCGTGCCCCGACCTTCTGCCATGCTCTTGCTGGCGAGACCCTTGGCTCCGTAGCCTGGAACCGCACGGGTTACTTGCCGCCCTGCACACGCCGATCCGAAGATCCTCGTCAGCCAACTGTGGTGTACTGATAGAAGATGCTTAGCAGGCAGACACGATGCGGGGGAACAGTCGAGCCGGGCTGTGTTGCACAAGCGCGAGCACGGGCGTACTTTACCCGCGGCTCTCCTTTATTACGTATTCAGCACACTCACGAGCCGGGCGACTCCAGCATTACTACGACGCCTCAGGCGGCGCGCACACCTTATATTCCTTGCAGATACGATGACCACAACGACCCCTCCTCCCATCATCATGCCCCGCCCTGCATGCCCGCAGGCGACACCACACCAAAAGCCTACACCCGCAGGCTACACCAAAACAGTAACCTCCGATCTTCGATGGCGGAGGTTAACTCGTGCTCCTTTGCTCAAGACGAGGATGCTCGCTGCATCCCGGCGGGGCATCGTGTACTCGGAGCAAGGCCCCCCGAACCTTGCTTCACCAGGGCTGCGGTTTACGACTCGCTCGTCCCCTCCGTACGGGCGATAATTAATCGAAAGCGAATCGTCGCCCCGTCGATTGCATCAACCGCTCACCGAACCATCCACCATGTGAGCCAACGTGTGGTACTGACGCGGCCTTCGCGCTGCGCGATCTCCGCCGACGTCCCTCGCACACGGGACCGCCAGCGTGGTCCCCAAGGCTCGTCCCGCGAGCACCTGCCGCGGCGCGCAGCCCGTCGGCCTCCGAACACGTGGTCACATGGGGCCACGTGCCTTCCAAATTCACACCATTCACTTCGTCGCCATTTTAACCGTCCACGTGATGGTCTCGTTCCAATCACGGGACGTTTCCGCGCCGGCTTCCGAATCCGGAGTCGTGCGCGCCTCGGCCGCTCAGAAAACACGGAACGGAGCTCGCACACAACGTCCCGCGGAGCCGACGCGTTCTCCAGAATCCACCCGTCCGTTACACGACCCACGTCTCCGGTTCCATCTCCATTTGCGTCTCTGTTAATCCGAGTTGATCGTTTTGTCCTTCAATCAACGCGGCGTCGCTCGTTCCCTCGAACTCGCCCGTTTCCACCACGGTCCGACAAACCTCCACACTCCCCCTCGACTGGGTCACTTCTCCAGGGACGGTACCGATCTCTTCCGCCATTTCACGGTCCGTGGTCTGCATTTCTCCTTCCACCTCTGTCAGCCCTGCCAGCCCTGCCTGCCCTGCCTTCCAGCTTGTTTGTGAGTCTCTTCGCATGTTTTTCATATCACTCCTCAGTGCTTGCAGCATTTTCATCAACTCCATTAACTGCTGCGTTGTCGGTTGTCCCGGTGTTACCTCTGGGTTTGGTTGCAGGGAAAGGTCACCCTCACAGGTGTTGTCCTGAGCCACGGATTCCTTTAACGTTAATCCCGAACCCACCTGTACCAGCTCGTCTTGGTCCTCCATGGTCCGTACTGAGAATTACATAAAATTTAAATCCAACTCTTAATATGGGGGGGGGGGGGTGTCAAGCACACCCCTGGTCCAAATCCAGTAAAAAATATTTTTTAATGGAGGCAGAGGGGTTCGAGTCCCACTCCTGAACACTAATTGTTGCGGGTTCGAATCCTGCAAACCCTTCTATGGGGGCGGAGGGGTTCGCACCCCGCTCCTGACACCAAACTGTTGCGGGCCAGGGGTCGGTGGCGAGAACGACCGCTAGGTGGGGGAGGTTACGCCGTCTCCCACCAGACTCCCCGGAATTGTAGGCAGTCGCTCCGGATAAATCCGTGAGCTGGCGGGTTGATGAACCGACCATGGACGCCAATATCTCAACCGCGTAGCGTAGGGTCTATTTGTCTATAACCAATTTACCTAATTAACGACGCGATTTCGACTACCGGGGAAACCACGCCCTCGGCATGTCTTGCTCGAACCGGGTCACCCTACCGACTGCGGTAGAGTTCCAACTACTGACTACCATCTCCGGTTCGGGTGCAGCCGAGCGGAAACTGCCAAAGCCGTGCCAGCTGGAATGAACGGATTAATTATCGGGGATGAAACCCCGCTTATACTCAGACCCAGACCATGCTAGACCAATGTAAGAAGGGACAGAAATGGACTGGGAACATTTCTAATAAATTTATTAACAGTAAATAAAGACAAAGGCAAGACTTGGCATGAATATGCAAGCAGGGAAATATTTACAATAAGCAAAAACACATTCGACTTAAAGACGGGCCCACACGCAGACACACACAAAAAGAAAAGAAACCCCAGAGTCTTTAATTGACCCTTGCAGCCATGAAGAGAGACAAGCTGGGGGTCAGAGTTCGGTGGGTACCTGGTCGTCAGAGGGAACGCGTGCTCTATAGTGCGGAACCAGCCAAAGGTCATCAGTTTGGTCCCAGTCACACGTGTGGGACTCGTGGCTTGTGGCAGAGCTCGCGTGGCGAATAGTCGGGGTCCACAGAACTCCTCTCCCCGTAACAGCCACCGTGAAGAACGAACCAGACTGCTCACAGCCACCTTGAACCAAAAAGTGCCTGACTCAACCACCATGAAAACTCTTGGTCCAACCACCATGAAAACTCCTCTCCACCGAACTCTCTGCTGAGGATGGCGTCGTAGCTTTTATGGACCTCCCTCAGCCGGGGAGGGGCCTTGGTGAAACTGACGTCACTGTTCGCCCCAATTGGACGAGGCTTCCATGGGTCCACCCTTTCTGGGGTGGTTTCGGCCATACCGGGAAGCCCGCCCACTCCACACGTGCGGACTCGCCCAAAAAGGTACTTCACAAAGATTTTGCCTCGAAACAGCGAGTCACCAGTTTGGCGGGTGAAGCGCTTGTTCAGTGGTGTTGTCGGTTTGTTTGTTGGATGGCCTTAGATGGTAAAGATTTAATAACCTAACTAAAAGAAGTCGCAACGCACGTTTTTGATTCTCCCACTAGACAAAAGGAAAGGGATCTCACTACACATGTACTTAACGAGATAACTGACTTTTGGGATCTGCATGTTGAATACAAATGGTTTCCATATCCATAACAATATATTGTGACGTCCACGGGACTTGAACAGTCCCGCTAACGTAGAATGAGCCGAAACGATGGAGGCGGTTTATTTATTTATAGCCCAAAGATGGCGGTCCTAATCGCTCTACCGCAAACGGGACGAGGAAGGTGGCACAAGTCGCTTTTCACTGAGTTGATAACGTTTATTTCTCTAACCAGAAATAACAAGACTCGGCAAGAAGAGGGATCCGGTGCGATTCGACGGGATGGTGTGGGATCGGGCGTGGGGAAAACAGACAATTCCAATGAATATACAAATCTCAAACCCTCTAAGGCGCCAGGTACACACACACACACACACACACACACACACACACACACACACACACACACACACACACACACACACACACA
>NC_140975.1:55473314-55495814 GCF_056783735.1 Eptatretus burgeri | reverse complement strand
TGGGGGTGGGGGTGGTTGGGGCTGTTATATGCTCCAACGTGCAGCACCCCCTGCTGCTACTGCACCAGAATGGTAATTTAAAATGGAGTCTCGAGTACTTATGGAATCAAGCATATATGACAAAGCTCAAATGTTGCTTTGGACACGTGGTCTAATATTGGCATGTGATCCTCAATCTCTGTGGGAAATTTTAAGATGTTAGCGTGAGCAGGAGCACACGGTCGGTGTGCGTCAGTCACTGACGAGCCATCACTCGGCAAGTTCTCATAATTTTTTCCAATGAACCGTCGCAAGATTTTATTCCACAATTTCGTGAAAATGGAGAACAATATCTCAAGTCGATGTAGGCCCTGACAAAAGCCTTACTCAATCTCAGCTGTCCGCGTACACTGCAGTCGGCCCTTCTCACCTGGAAGTTCATCCAAAGGCATCTCTTGTAGCAATAACTTGTGTCGTGACTCATTAAAAATGTTTGTATTTTTTCACTTAATCGAGCCAGTGTGTGAAAAGTGGCATAGACATCGTATTTGTCACAAGGCAGGCACAAAATGCAACGGAAATGTTTATAAATAAAAAGCAAAGAAGAGCTCAGCTCATTTCATAGGGAGGAAGAAAAACAAAAAAAAAGACAATCAGCAATCAACATTTACATTTCATGAACGATTCATTCATTCTTCCAACCATTAAGGCCAAAATGAGAAAGCTTGGTTTGTGAGTTAAAAATTACCAAAACTGTCCAATACAAAACTAGATCATAGCACCAGCACTGTTCGATTTGGGAGAGGACAATGGGTTTGTACAACAACAACAATGGTACAAGAATAAAAAAAAAACCAAATACAAATAATATGCTTTTCGAATGAAATGAACATAATTCACCAAGGTTGTGCAAACTGGTTCAACCGGTGGACAAACCAGTTGAAGTCCGTTTTATCAAATGCACATCACTAAAAGTGCATTAGACCACACACACACACACACACACACACACACACACACACACACACACACACACACACACACACACACACACACACACACACACACACACACACACCCTGTACTCCCTGCTTTCTTTTCAAACTCCAGGCCTTCCGCACCACCACCCATTCCATATCCAATGCACATAGTTTGATGGCCCTTTCATGCTTGTGCGAGATAGAAATGGGGAAGTGAGGGTTGACATTATAGAACCGATATCAGCATTTATGCTTTCAAGTTCAAATCGATGAGTGGAATATCCAAGCAAACAGCTTGAACCAGAGAAAAGTGATGTTGCAAGGTGGGCAACAGGTTTTCTGGTCAATGATCCCTTTTGTTGTCCATCCAGAGTATTGACTGAACAAACAATGTAAATGGCATCCTCGGCAGGACGACATGAGTATTTCACATTATTACAGTAGCAGAAGTGTTTTGCAAAATAAGTGCAGAACCTAACCATCTGGCTTTCACACCTGGGTTCCAAAAAAGACATGTTCCACAATTTGGAGCTTCTTGGTGTATGGTAACTGAGGTGTAAAGCCATCGGAAAGCAGTGTGTTGGAGGTAGCCAAATGACAGGGATTAGGTCACGCGGCCAAGCTCTTCACGCAACCAGTGTGGAAAAGGCTGCCCGAGTGAGTCGAGCAGGCGTCCGAGCTCATGGTTCCTTTCACGGTAAAATTCCGAGAGAAGATGCCGACTCTGGTGGCAGACACAGTATCAGTGGAGCATCCGGCTTCAACTTTATTCTACTTTTTCCAATATTATATTAAACCCTCACTGCCCGACCTCGTTCATAATGTTTCAAAAACAAAGCATGTTGGGAAAGTCCTCACCTGTGAGTCCATGTCTGGATAATGCCGTCCCTTACTGCGACCTAAGCAATGTGAACGTCCTTCCGACACTGCACACCAAAAGCCTTTGTCGATCTCATAACTGAAAGGAAGAAGGTGGGAGAAGATAAATAAACCCTAACCACCATCCAGAATATCCCTCCAGCTTTCCGTTTAGTCGATTCGCCTCTGCAGACAGACAAAAGCAACACACAAAACAAACTACGAATCATGAGCTTGGGGACCTACGGCTTAAGACTTCCGACAACCCTTGAAGGGCATCAGGCATAACACAAGACTCTGTTACAGGCTGTTACATCAGACATTGCGATAAAATTTTGGAACACGGAGCATTCAAAATGTATGTGACAATAAAGCACTGTTGGTGTGCAGCCTGTAGCTGCTGGTTGCATCATATTCTGGGGGCGTGGCTGTGCCGCTGATGCAATGCCCTCTGTTACCAGTACAATGGTACTCATTTCGCCGACCTTGGAAGGATGACAGGCCGAGTCAACCGACCTGGTGTTGCTTCAATGGTAAAAAAAAGGGACTTCAACTCAAGACTGCAAGATCTTAAGCCAACCTCCTTAACCGTTAAGCCAACAACAGGCTTGACAATCAAGTCATCATTTGCTAATTTTTTTTGATAGACAGCAACAAAGTATGAACAAAATGTAAACCTTGTGTCTACAGCTGTGTTTTTGAAGTGTTATGAAGAGTTTAAACTAGAAAAAGGATGTAGTGTAAGCTGAAAACAACAGCCACGTGCATTTCTGGCTTGCACTACCACCAGCTCACCATTCCTTGCCACCAGTGGCTGAAAACTCACCGCAGGGCTTGCGAGTAGTCAAAACGGGGTGAGAGGCCAAGAAAACTCTGCACGCGCTGCATTATGTGGACTGGATTTACTCGAAACTCTCCAGCATCTAGCAGAAGCAGCTTTTTTTTTTAAAGCAATGACAAGACGAGGAAGGAAAAGGGCAGAAAGGAGGGAAGGAAGGAGGGAGGGTGTGAGGTTAGAATTAAACATACCCCAAGGCCAGCCTTCACAAAATGTACAAAACGTTTTGAACTACACGACATGGCCAAAAGTATGTGGACACCCCTTCTAATAATTAGAATTTCAGCTATTTCAGCTGAAATTTGGCTATTTCAGCCACACCCATTAGACAGGTGTATAAAATCAAGCACACAGCCATGCAATCTCCATAGACAAACATTGGCAGTAGAATGGGCCATACTGAAGAGCTCAGTGACTTTCAACGTGGAACCGTCATTGGATACCATCTTTCCAACAAGTCAGTTTATCAAATTTCTGCCCAGCTAGAGCTGCCCCGGTCAACTGTAAATGCTGTTATTGCGAAGTGGAAACATGTAGGAGCAACAACAGCTTAGCCGTGAAGTCGTAGGCCAAACAAGTTCACAGAACGGGACCGCTGAGTGCTGAAACGCGTAGCACAGAAAAATCGTCTGTTGGCGGTTGCAATACTCACTACCGAGTTCCAAACTGACACTGGAAGCAAGGTCAGCACAAGCACTGTTCATCGTGAGCTTCACAAAATGGGTTTCCATGGCCGAGCAGCCACACACAAGCCTAATATCACCATATGCAATGTCAAGCGTTGGCTGGAGTGGTGTAAAGCTCACCGCCATTGGACTCTGGAGCAGTGGAAACTCGTTCTTTGCAGTGATGAATTATGCTTCACCATCTGGCAGTCTGATCGACTAATCTGTGTTTGGCGGATGTCAGGAGAACACTACCTGCCCGAATGCATAGTGCCAACTGTAAAGTTTGGTGGAGGAGGAATAATGGTCTGGGGCTGTTTTTCATGGTTCGGGTTCGGCCCCTTAATTCCAGTGAAGGGAAATCTTAACGCCACAGCATACAATGACGTTCTAGACGATTCTGTGCTTCCAACTTTGTGACAACAGTTTGGGGACGGCCCTTTCCTGTTTCAGCATGACAATGCCCCCATGCACAAAGCGAGGTCCATACAGAAATGGTTTGTCGAGATCGGTGTGGAAGAACTTGACTGGCCTGCACAGAACCCTGACCTCAACCCCATTGAATACCTATGGGATGAATTGGAACACCGACTGCGAGCCAGATCTAATCGCCCAACATCACTGCCCGACTGAATGCTCTTGTGGCTGAATGGAAGCAAATCCCCACAGCAATGTTCCAACATCTCGTGGAAAGCCTTCCCAGAAGAGTGGAGGCTGCTCTTGCAGCAAATGGGGGACCAACTCCATTTCAATGCCCATGATTTTGGAATGAGATGTTGGACAAGCAAGTGTTCACATACTTTTGGCCATGTCATGTACTTTAATTACAACTGTGGGCTGGCAGGATGGCCTTGAGGTACACACTCATCTCTGAGCTGTCTAGCCTGGGTTGAAATGTTAACCCAGTTATAAATCATCATCCTGGTGTTCCATTAATGTGTATGCCATTCCGCAAATGGATGTTAAACTGGGTGTCCCAACTGCTGGCATTAGTTGGTGGACGATAAAGATCCCACAGTGTCAGCGAAGAGTAAGCGACTTATCGCCAGTATCCTGAACAATTACAAATTCCCGCCCTAACCACTGCTGGGAAAGCAATGACAAACAAACCACACAGATTAGCTCGAGCCAAGAAATTGCTTCGGCCGCACAAACGCTGTAAAGAATATGGTGCATCAGTATCATCAATTACAACTGCAGATGGTAAATCACAGGCTATTCATACAAGTGAAAGCCAAATGGTGTACAAATGAAAATGCCATTCCAGCCCCAGATTTACAAACCTGTCGAGCAGGAAAGTATTTCAACCATTGCTGGAGGTGAGTAGCGTACATGCCAGGGCTGAGGCATCTGATGGCAAGGGAATTCAGGGCGCGACTGGGCCGTATGCTGCCACTTCGTCTCATCCCAGCACGCACCACTTCATAGAAAGAATGGTTCATTGCTGCAGGATCTCCATGTGAACGCTGATGCTAAACAGCAAGGGTACATTTTTGGTGAGGATACAATGGAATACCAGTCTCTGCAAAGTCTACTGTCTGTGTTGACAGGAAAGTTAAACAAAGGATGTTGTCAACCAAAGACAAAAAAAAGAAAAAAGTATGTTTACAGCAGTGGGAAGTGAATAGCGTGCTTCGTTCATCCTTAGTCAGAGCAAAAATGCGGAGATGTGGGTAGAGGGAAGCTTTGCATTGTGTTGGGTATCAGTCAAATATCAAAGGGATTGCATCAAAGGGATCTGGGGTGGATGTGAGTAGGGAATAATTCCAATACCCCCCCCCCCCCAAAAAAAAGGTGCATGCATGTCTGCATTATCAATGCTCATGCAGAATCCTTGGAAAAACACACAACTCCAAGCTGTAACAGAGATAGAAATAATAAACTTAATTGAACACTGTTATGTTCTTGGATAGAAGAGGGCAAAACACTGCAAAGTGCAGCAAGTTCAACATCGAGACATTGAAACCTTCCCATGCAAAATCGCCCTGCTGAGTACCTGGTACCAGGAGTGGGCCCTTTGGCCGGGCGGCGCAAGCAGCGCGATAAGCCGTGCATGAGGTAGAAGCGCCGCTGCTCGACGAGGCGCGTTAATGGAGTCAAAGTAATTGGCACTTTTCTCGAAGAGTATCTCGGCCGGGGTTTCCGATGGCGAAGGGAAGAAGTTCATGTACCTGAAGTACATGCCATTGCGGTTGGTGACGTGCAATAAAATTAAAATAACAACTACCTTTCTTGTAGCCTGTTTGCTTTTATTCTTTCAAATCGAAGAATGAAGTGCACAGAGAAGGCTTTATACAAACTTTACATCGTGAACAAAACACACGAGGAAGTGTCATTGGCCGACGTAAAAAGTTACATAGATTGCAGAAAACTTCATTTTACATACTTTGACCTTGGATCCCTGATTGACAGCAAGTGGGATTTCTATGACTAGGTTGTGAAAAACAATTAACATACTTCTTATACTAGCAGAGGTACCCGGCAATGCTAGGCAACGTCGGGTCCCTCTTCCCACTCCACCCCTTCCCATGCATCCTCCCCACCCCACCCCTTGAGGGACGAATTCATCAAATGGCTGAAATAATGATGCTATAGATGTTTATCCTCATCGTCATGTCATGGATCTGGGGTGTGTTCAGTTACCAAAGTTTCTTGGAGAGCACTTGCCAAGTGGCTTAAGCACTCAAGCAAGCACTCCATTAGAAACCGTTGACGAGGAACGGCTGGCTTGGCAAGCGCTAGCTAGCTGCTTGGTAACAACACACCACTGGACATCTCAACAGCATACAGTACATACAAAACACCAACAAAAGGATATTAAATAAAATAATTAAATACTTCAAATATTAATGATGAGTATTTTCATTGTAATGAAAACGTACCTTGTTCAGAAACACACATCCACGCACAGACACAAACTCCGCTTTATATATTAGATTAGGCGACAATGAGACACCTCTCATGAAACTGCCATGTTTGCATGACATTTCCTACTCTTGTTAATCTATTCTTCTTCTTCTTCTTCTGATGGTAATCCGCAAATAAACTTTCTATCCTCGATCATATCATATTTTCCCATGAGTTTTAGGATGTTATAAAAAAAGGCTCCAATTATTAGTGCATTCCTGCTATTGCAGACATCGCTGAGTGATGACGTCATGTGTAGGGACGTCTTTTTTCATACTTCGCACGGAAGCAAACACGGGATATGTTTGCTTGTTTACAGTCATTGCAAATTCTGGTGAGCAAACATCGAGTTATAAGTGACACGTCACTGTCTCGCAGACAGAAAGTAACTGCGTTTAACGTACCACAAAGTTGATTTTTTGCATGAAATATCACTATTTTCTTTCCTCTGCATATGAGAATTAACGTTCCTCCATTGGATGGTGTATATTAGACAGCTACCACGATCGCTGCGGACAAAACATGCATTACATAGTTTTGAGTTGTAATCAAAATGTTACTTTTTTTCTCAAAACGGTATCTTCATTTAATGATGGAAGGTGCGCTGTTCAGTCTTCAAATGGACGTGAAGCCTTTAAAACAATCTGAGCTACGTGGAGAGAAAAAGATGGTGGCGATTTCTGGATGGCTGGAGAGCATGGCCTGTCGAATGGGCGGCACCTATAACTCACAGACACAAACTCAGCTATATATATATATTAGATACTGACAATGTTGCCATATACTTATGCAGCCCAAATAAAATCTGGCCGCACCAGTCACAGTCAGTGGGGCATCATAAGCCAGTATATAATCCAGAAAGGCTTCAAAAGACACCAAGTTCATGAAACAGTGATATGTTGCCTGACAAGTCACAAGAAGGGCGAAACCAGGTCAGTAGCTTTGCTTTTCATCTGCTTGGTAACAGCTTTTGACTTTGCATTTGTGAACTGTGGGATGCCCTTCTGGGTTTGCAGGAACGCTGTCGTGAAGACATCATCTCACGGCATTATCTAAGTTAGGAGCACTTCAGTACAGTTTATATGTTATGTATATATGTATCCATCCATCGGGACCGTACTCTGTGCAGAGCATTGGTGCTACCGAAGCAGTCACCTTGGCTATTGGGCACAATCCTGGACGTGTCACCACTCCGATACAGGATACCAGCAAGCTGGCACTCATTTTACCGACCTCGGAAGAATGACAGGCAGAGTCAATCCCACCTGGTATGAATTCAACAGCCAGGTGGGATTTGAACTTGGGATCCTAGGATCCCAAACCCACCACCTTAACCATTAAGCCAACACCAAGCATATCCCGAGATGAGCTTCAAAATTTTTCATACTGATCAGACCTAGCATTCTACATATGCAATTATGATGTCATAACAAAGGCACCTATGACGTCATTAAAAAAAAAATCACACTTATTCCACATGAGGAGTACTTGCTATGTGCCAAGTTTTAATTTTTTCCTTGGTGCAGTTTCAGAGATACAGAGGTCCAAAGTTGTTCATTTTTTCCAACATAGCTGCCACACCACGTGACCTATGACGTCATAATTATCATTAAACATTCTACACGAGTAGTCGCTCCTCTGGTGAAAATTTTATCAATCCGACAAGCGGTTACGGAGATACTAAAGTTCTGTGTGGACAAACAAACGGACCCAAATGCAATGCACTCTCCTTCGGTGAGGGTAATAATAAAAATAACCCGATGCACATACATGTAGCATTAACATACATGTACAGCTTATGTGCATATATAATACTGTTACGAATCTGGAAGCAATGAGCACTCAACATACAGGTCCTATAGCTCAGTTATTTCGATAAGTAAATGTGGATAGATAGCTCCCCGTCCCTTGTTTAATGGGTCATTGAATGTACATGCGCTGCGAAGTTACTTTGATAGTCAGGGTTTTCTTTTATTTTTACACCACCATCAACTGCAACAACGCCAACATCACCCTCACCTTCACCTCACTCTGGCCAATGCCATGGTGGGCGGAGTTCAAGGAAGAGCCTCGCGGCGGCCCTCTCGACCAATCAGCGTGCTACGAGTGAGGTGGCCGCCGCTCAGCCAATCAGACCCCGCGAAGGTGAGAAAGGCGGTCCGCGTGACTTCACCACACCCCCGGGCCAATCGACGGACTTGCCGCTCGTTTTGGCCAATGACAGGGCGACGAGCGCACTTTGCGCGCCAAAACCGTCCAGTAAGGGAGAGTGGGGAGGGTGGAGGAATCTCACCCCCCCCCCACGCCCGGGGAAGGATGAATAAGGTTGCGGCGCGATCGGATGAGGAGAGATCCTTCCTCCACAAGAACCGCAAGTCGGTTGCACGCCGTCTCTCTGTCGGTGAACTGAAGAGAGTTTTTGAGATAGTTGATGACCATTGAGCAGGCAAGGTTGTGGTCAATCTGACGGGCAGGTTGAACAAGTGTGGAGTTATCAGCCCTCGCTTTGACGTTCAACTCTAAGACTTGGAGAAGTGGCAGAGAAACCTCCTGCCTTCTGGACACTTTGGGATACAGAGGAGAATTTTGGTTGCCGGGACGAGCGCTGAAGGGAGCTCTCGATTCTATCATCGCATCTCGACGCTGGCCTGGTTCACCTGTGTCAGCTGAACCATATGAGGTGGACAGGTCCATGCCCTTCTGGGTGTGTGTGTGTGTGTGTGTGTGTGTGTGTGTGTGTGTGTGTGTGTGTGTGTGTGTGTGTGTGTGTGTGTGTGTGTGTGTGTGTGTCGGTGGGCCCGTCTGCAAGTAGGAATTGTTTAAGTGCTCTTTGCTGTACATACTTGCATCTCTATAGTCGGATAACTCTGCTTATTGCGTGCTCCCCCCTTTCCCCCATTATAAATAAATGCATTTGTTAAATGTATCAGCTCGTTTTTGTGTTTCTTCCATTGGCTTAGCATGGCGCGTGTTGGTGAATTACAAAGGTTGTTGCCGCTGTAAATGTACATTTGGACCGACGGGACTTCGGCAACCATCCACTCGAGTTGCACACGGGTCGGGCACACAATCGGCTCGACTCGACGAGTACCGTCGAGGGTGTGAATACTCGGTAACTCGCCACGTGTATCTCTAGGTATTTTGAAGATTGGCAAATAACCCTGTAACACGTGGTGGAATTATTGACGATTCATGGTCTGGTAAGGGACCCGTACCCTCGGAATTTTCCAAAAGGTAAATCTAGATTCTAGGTGTTCGGTAGAGTCGACCCTACTGCCCCACCTAGCGGTCGTGCTTGCAGCCGATACCCGGCTCCGCAACAATACATCGTAGTGATATACCCGATTCCAATTGCACTGGGTCATGGACTAACACCCAGGCCAAAGGCCTGCGGCCTGCCGACGTGCACTGCTTCATGCAATGGTGGCACATTATTTTATTGGGGTGGATTCAGGCCAGCTGTCCAGCCAATGGGTGTAAAGGAGTGGGGTGGAGTCAGGGCAGCTGAACACTGACCCATGTGTCATATGATATTTTCTAAGTCTAAAAAGGCATAACTCTGTGAAAAAGTGACGAAACGCCCTGAAACTCGAACTTGTTCTGTAACTTATCATAATAAAGTCATGTACCAAGTTTCACTTGAATATGTTAAAAGAGTATTGGGATTAAGGTGGGGGGGGGACACCACAGGTGGGACGGACGGACGGACGGAGTGCAAACCTGTACTCCCCTTCAGTGAAACTGGGAGGGGACTAATAAGGAACAGTAAGAATGCTTTACTTTGCCAATGATGGACGTCAAGCCAAAACGTTGACTCACAAATGCATATTAATTGGTTGCTCATTGTGGCCAAGCACGTACCATGCCAATGGGCAAAGGCCAAAGTTTTGCAAAAGTATCACGAGAGGAAGTACAATTATGGAGAGCAATGATAAACTAGGCGATTGGTGACAGAACGTTGCTTGAGTTTATTGTCTAATGATGTGTCGAACGAGGACGAGGTCTCTGCATTCCTCACCAGTCCAAACCATTGAGGTATTTGTTGCCGTTGAAAAACTGCACCTCTTCAAAGGTCGTGGCACTGGGGCGACTTGGAGCAACAGAAGAGTGAAGTGACAAAAAGGTATGCAGGGCTGTCGTACCTGCATCAGTTGAAAGAAAACAAAATCATGACATTTCAACATAAAAGTAAAGCAGATGAAGGGGATCGAAATGATAGAAGCAAGACTAAAAAAATTTTTTTTAATGTAATAAAGAAACAAACTTAGCAAAGAAAATGTAAAAAAATTTTGTTGAAAGCCAAAGAAGTTTGTAGTTTGGAGAATCCGTATTCAATCAAATTGTGAAATCCACAGAGTGGAAAATGTACAACACCTGTCACAGGGTGGACTTCATCAGGAGCTAACAGGCCATGTGTGCTCAGATCTCAAACGGAAGGAAGAAATGGCACAGACCCATGATTGATAGATGAATTGCATTTGAAAAACGACCAATCACATACTACTACAAAGGTCACGTGTCTGATTAAAAAATAAAGACAAAGTAAAAAAAATGAAAAATCCACAAGTTTTCCCCACAGGAAAAAAAAAAATGGCACTGATGGAGGCTCAAACTCAAGACCCTAAGATCTAAAACCAACCACCTTAACCATCAAGCCAACACCAGACGAGGGTAGCTTTGAGGCACACACTCTCGCCTCTGAGCTTTGTAGCATGGGTATGAATCTCAGCCCAGCAAATAAACTGTCAATCCTGGTGTTTCTCAGGCAGGGTGAATCATCAATGTGTTCGTCCTTCGGATGGACGTTAACTGGCCACCCCATCTGCGAGCATTAATTGGTGTATATTAAAGATCCCACGAGGTATTTTGTGAAGAGCGAGTTATCACCGCCACCATGAACAAATTCCAAATTCCTGCATTCTCAGTCGAGTATCCCGCATCGCAGTGGCGACCCGACAAGGATAGGCACTCCGAGCCAATGTGCCTCGATAGCCTTACACACCTAATGGCGTGAGAACAAACAAACACAAAAATGGACACCCTGAGGGGTTACCGGGATCTTGATTCCCTTCTTAAAAAGGAAAATGCGGATTGGAAGCTTTTTCTTTGAAGGTAACCCAAGCTGAAACAGTGTCTTGCAGGCTCATACAACTGGCTTCCAAGAGTACCGTGCACTTTGGCACCCTGCACTATTAGTTACTAGTTTCTGACAAGAAGCTTCAAACTACAATCGGACAAAGTGTCAGTCTCAAAGTTTTCATGGCCACCGTTGTCGGCGGTGGGTATGGTCTGGCAAAAAAATTCTGATTTATGAACACACTACGAGACACAGGCAACCATTCTCATAATAAACTTTGTAGCCTTTGTTGGTGCTGAAATGTAGCTCCAAAAAGATGAACTTGGTGAAACTTTGGCATTTCTGACAAAATTAGTTGGTTGTGATCCTACACCAGCTCTGCAGTTCTTGCAACTTTTGTGAGTTTAGTAAAAAGCAAGCATCGACTGAAAACGATATTCAAAAGGAACAGACAGAGGAATTAAACAAATACGAATGTCACATTAATAAACATGGACAACAGTTTAACCAAGATCTCACCGGTTTTTTGTGGCCCAATGATAAGAACGTTGGGAAGGTGGTCACAGGTTTTCTCTTTGGACCAGATGTCCTTGTGCCTCTTGTCAGCACACGGGCTCTGGACATATTGTAGAGAACCTACATCATTATGTCATACATCAGGTCCATGTACAAAGACATACAATTTCCTTCCTGAATAAAAAAAAGTGGATTTGAGATTACAGAGATGGCAAAAGCAAGCATTTTGAAATTACGAGCAAATGTGGAGACAAAACTGAATGGCAGACCTCCCACAAAGGTTGCGTGTCTTCATGGAAGCGGTGGAAGTAGTTGGCCGCGAGATTGCTGGGCGGTGAAGAATAGAAATGCAGTCGTGTTTGGCATGCAGCAAAAGTAATCAGACTCTCAAAGGTGTACAATGCCAACCGATCGTTCCCATAGTTGGACATGTGTGTCATGAACACGGTCACCTGTGAGAGACAGAGTTACTTTGGGCATATGTAAAAGTGGTGGTATCCCATCATTCACAAAAATAAAAATAAAAAAAAATAATGGTGAAACGAAGCTTACAGGGTTGAAGAGCAGCATGAAAAACAATTCTCCACCATGGATGCTCTGTTCCAGTTCTGCTGGACCTCCTGGATACTCATTGTATCGGATGGTATGGGTGAAGAGACCACATGTCTGTCTGGGCAAGACCTGGCAAAGCAGGCAAGTCAGAAGACGATTCATTTGCAATTAAGAAAATCAGTTTAAAACTAGAACTGTACCTGGTACAGCACATACCTGCACCAACCTGAACAGTTTACGTTTTGCATTCCACCGATAGGCTGGATCTGCATCCGGACCTTAAACAAAATCTCTTCGGTTTGGTCTTGTCACCGACCAAACTCATCCAATACTTTTTGAGGTATCATGATATACCGGATGGCCCAGAAGTAATAGGACAGTTGCCGGAACAATAGTCACTACAATTTCATTATTACTTTATAATTTATTTTTGTTTGATGTTATCAATTGATAATTATTTTGATTGTAGAATCCCCCAAAGTGTTGGTCAAAATTATTAAAACATTCTTCATGAGTAGTCGCTCCTTTGGTGAAAATTTAGTCTCAATCTGAAAAGCGGTTGTGAGAAAAACACGAAAGTTCTGTGTGGACAAACAAACAAACAAAGACAAACAAATGTAAAACCCTCTACTTTGGCGAGGGTAACTAGTAATTCTTGCATGTGTATTGCTGAATTGCTCCTCTTAATCACTTTGCATTAATTATCGGTCATTGATGGCATCCTCGTACCATCCAAGTGTAGCTTCCTGAGTGAGCTGCTGAAGGGATTACTTTGACAAGACAACAAACATGCACAGACACAGACACAGACACAGACACAGACACAGACACAGACACAGACACAGACACAGACACAGACACAGACACAGACACAGACACAGACACAGACACAGACACAGACACAGACACAGACACAGACACAGACACAGACACAGACACAGACACAGACACAGACACAGACACAGACACAGACACAGACACAGACACAGACACAGACACAGACACAGACACAGACACAGACACAGACACAGACACAGACACAGACACAGACACAGACACAGACACAGACACAGACACAGACACAGACACAGACACAGACACAGACATAGACACAGACACAGACAGAGAGAGAGAGAGAGAGAGAGAGAGAGAGAGAGAGAGAGACACAGACAGAAAGAGAGACAGAGAGAGAGAGAGAGAGAGAGAGAGAGAGAGAGAGAGAGAGAGAGAGAGAGAGAGAGAGAGTGTACCACTGTTTTGGTGTTGCGTTATCACATACTATAGATGCTGTGGTTGCATCAAAAGGAAGATCATGTAAAAAAAAAAAAAATTCAAAACACCTCATTAAAATTTCCATCAAATCAGGAAACTTCTCGCATAAAAGACTCAATTTGTCGTACCTTCACTCCACGGTGCACAAAACCACGGCGCAGCCTCGCAGGCTTGAGATGAGGGTATTCCTCAGTACTTGTCACTTGCACATCCCACGTTGCACGCCATGCCGTGAATAGAGGCTCGTGTACAGGATATACCCCAGAGTGATGAGGAGCAACTGCATACTCACCACTCACGGGCAGGTTGTACTCCTGGGTGGTGAAAGCAAAGACTTTCAAAAATCTATACATATACTGTATACACCATTCATTCTCTGTCCTTCTGTCTCTCTTTTTTGTTCCTAAAACACTGCCACATCTTTTAAGTTACAAACTCCAAACTCGGGGAACAAATACAACTTTGTGTGGGAGGTAAAATAGGCTATGTGGTAGAGGCCTCACGCTGGGGTGTGTATGCCAGTAGGGGAGGGGGGGGGGTGCAAATTATATGTGTAAATGTGTACCATGTATCGCTACCTGGTGATGGTGGTAGAGGGTATTACAATTTCCTTTTTTTTAAACCAGAGCAATGCTGAGGTTAAAGCACTCTTTGCATGGGCCCGTCATGTGTGAGCCATTTCTAATGGGAAGGGACATCAGGACGAATTGTGGGGGGCGGAGGGGGGGGGGATGTGAGAACGGGGAGGGGGAGAGGTGAAAGCTCTCTATGCACGGATAATTTGTTTTTCTTTCCTTCTCCTTCTCGCCCAAAATTTTTGGCAAAGAGGCCAACAAATTGGTCTGTGAGTGATGTGATGGGGACTCTGCTAGTAAACAATCAATCCAGACAACATGGTCCAAAAAAAGAAAAGTAAAGCTTGCTCAAAGGAAGGAATAAGATCGCACCTGTGCAAAGGCCTGGTTCAGTTCCATTTGGGCCACTAGCGTTGTAACGTTATGGTAGAGGTGTGGCTGCATGAACACAAAACACACCGAACACAATATTAACCGGGACAGTGTGCAAGAAATACAACAATATCCCCCTTCCGCTACGCGGCGGGGGATAAAAACTTTTTTTTTCTGATTTGGATCCTTCACCCCGACTTAGACCTCGGATGTCAAGTCGGAAATCTTCTGGATGTTTACAAGACTTACACTAATCGCTTAACCTGGTGTGAAAAAATACCAAAATCATGGTGCATGTGTGTGTTGTTGGTCATCTCCATATTTGGGTTTCAGAAGGTGGAACAGAGCCCTCCCAGGTGTCAATGTATCCATCCCAATGTGTGCATGCACACACCATATTTTCAGGCAAATAACACCCTCTGGTATAGCCCAAACCTGGGGGGGGGGAGGGGGAAGTCCTCTAGGAAAATTTTAAACATGTATAACCCGCACAAGGGTATATTCAGCATGCCAGGGGTGTGTTCAGTTACCAAGTTTCTTGTAGAGCGCTCGCCAAGTAGCTGAAACACTCCAGCAAGCACTCCATTCAAAACTGTTAATAAAGAAAGAAAGGCTGGCTTGGCAAGCATGAGCTATCTGCTTGGTAAATGAACACACCCCAGCTTTCCTCTCCACATGACCAGGAGATAGATACATGATGTCCATATTTCTCGCAGCCAACACAGCTTTGTTGTCAAGGGCCAACAAACGGCTCTTTTCAAAGACAACTGCGGTAAATAACCAATTCAGATAAAAATAAATATCTTGAGAAAGGATTGTTGTAATAATTAAAGTTGACTGTACCGGTGTGTTGAAATCCAGCGTTGTTTCTGGTACTGATGCGACCGGAAACCACGCTGCTCATCCATTAGTAATGTATAAATACCAGCAGCCTGCAGGCTGTTGAATTTTATATCATTCCACAAAATTGTTCATACCATTACAAGTCCCACCATACAATGTCTGCTGTCAGTACAAGTAAAAGAAAACGTAAACGTTTCACAGCCGAATTCAAACTGAAAGTTGACGAAAAAGTGGACTTTTACTGGAGAAGAAGAGGACGAGAGTGATGACAACTTGGTTCGTGACAAACCTGGAGGTGTGTTCAGTTACCGAGCAGCTAGCTTGCGCCTGCCAAGCCAGGTGTTCCTTATCAATGGTTTTGAATGGAGTGCTTGCTTGGGTGCTTAAGGCACTTGGCGAGCACTCCACAAGAAACTTTGCAACTCAACACACCCCAACACTTGCTGACTGCCAAGCTGCTTCAGCCGTTTTGCAGCGACACAAAGGACGAGGACTTTGTGGGTTTTACGGAAGACAACTTACCCGTACCTTAAATAGCTTTGGAATTAGATATATAGGTGTACGTAAAATATGCGAAAGAACTGTAATTAAACACATTAGTTATGGGGTATGGGGATGAAAGTTATGGAGATAGAGGGGTATGGGGATGTTGATAAGACTTTTAGGTAGTTTGAGCATTGATGAGTGATTGTGTGCATGTGCACGGAGTGCTATTGGTGGGGGTCTTGCCAAGGGGGGTTGTGTAGATAAATTTGTATGCTGTTCGCGCAGGCATTATGGGCTGAGTGGCATCCACCTGTGTTAAATTTCCTTGTAAATCCTTGTAAACTTGCAAAACAAACAAACAAACAAAAAAACAACTGTCTCTTTTTGTATTTCCTTCACAATTTAATTTGGTCCCCCTGTTGTCATGTCACATGCCATATGGTTAAATATCGTATAACCTGCAGTTAGAATTTTTGGAACTAATTTAATGTATAGCCCACAAGTTATTTGTGTGAAAATACAGTATGTGAGTGTGCAAATGCGTGTGTGTGTGTGTACCCATTACTCATCAAGATACAGTCCAGGTTAGATTCAACGAAACGAGTACCTGTGTGTGTGCCCACATGTGTGGGAACCACCAAAAGTTATGCCGGTGTTTCACCAGAAGCTCGTCCCCAGCATTCTCCTCCGGCAAACCTGGGAGCAAAAAATATTCTTATGTCAATCAGTCATTGTGGTTATCCTGCCCTACCAGGATCAGCAAAGAAACACTTTCGTTTGAAATATGCATGAGCTCAACCGCAGTAAAAGACGACAGATCTCACAACCAAGAGTTTCAACAATATGGTTCATCCTTCCATTGAAAAGTCCAAGAGTACAATTTCATAATGGAGGATCAAAACAAAAACGCAGGGCTCGACATTAATGGTCGCCCGTGAACCCAGGGCGAATAAAGGTTGTTGTCGGGTAGGCGAACCTACCCCACAAACTGGGCAGAGGAGAAAGTAAAGTTGCTACGACTGGAAACTGAGCTCTCAGTTAACAATAACCATGAGGACGCTTTTACAGTACGAATGAAACTTGTTCTGAAAACTGGGAATTCAGCGTGCATTGACATTACAAGATTCTGAGGACGAACCAATGATATTGGAAGATTCGGTTCCTGCAGATTAATTCGCTTTAAAGAGTCTGTTTCACATGCCCTGACATATGTAAGAGGCTCAGCAAAACGAGATTGCTCAACTGGGTAGGCAATCTTTCGGAACTGGGTTATCAACAAAAATAAAAAGAGGAAGAAGGTAAGGTTCAGCTCTGCAAAAAAGAATACAGAAGCTAAAACATGAAAAGGAAAGATAACAATAACTTAAGCCATTTTGGATCAAGGAATTCCCTTGGGTAAAGTATGAGTGTTACGCTGCCAGGTGGTGTCAAAGGGCAGAAAGTGTGGACGCATGCCTGCACCACAGTCATCGTTTGTATGCAGCGCATGTATTCAGGTTAGCATCAGTTCTCGTGGGGGTGCGGCAGTGCCACTGATGCAGTGCTCCATGATAGCAAGGTTTGAGCAGGAATTTGTAATTTGGCAAGTGTGCCGGTGATAACTCGCCTATTCTTCGCAAAGGACACAATATTATCTTAAACGTCCACCAACTAATGCTGCCAGAAGGGACGTCCAGTTTAATGTCCAAGCTGTCCATCCCTAACAGGGATGGGAGACACCAGAATGACAGTTTGTTGCTGGATCGGGATTTGAACCCAGCCTAGACAGCTAAAATGTGAGTACACATACCTCTAGGCTACCCCGCTAGCACCGCACCGCAGTAAGGGCTCCGTTAAATCACTTGCATCTTATTTACGCATCTTCACTACCCTCATCAACTCACTGCAATAGCCTGGCATTGCCTTAGCGGTGAAGGTGGTGGTTTGGGATCCGAAGGTCCCATTGGCCGCTGAATTAATACCAACGGGTTGACTCAGCCTGCCATCTTTCCGAGGTTGGCGAAATGAGCACCAGTGTACTGGTAATAGGGGCACTGCATCAGCGGCATAGCCGCACCCCCTAACCAATGATGCAACCAGCAGCCAAAAAGGCAGTACACGATGGGAACTCATTGCAAGCCCATCTTTTTCCGGGTTTCCAGTTTTTTTCCGATCACTTCTGTGATTGAGAGTTTGCGGCTGTATCCATCTTGTTCACTCAGTGTCCTCCTCTTGCCCTCATTTTTCCCCACATCCCTCATTTCTGCAAGTCTCCCTCTATTTAACCCCCCAACCTGCCGCCGGTGAACCTCAAACTCTCTTTCTGCTGTTCTTTTTGTTCTGTTATGTCCTAATCAGTTCTGTGATCGAGCTATTCCATGAGCCTCGACATGATTTTTAAAAATTAAATAAATAAAACCCAGCAAATTAAAGTGACTTTCATTGAAAATAAATAAATAATTTTTTAAAAATTCCTTAAAAAAAAGATTTGGTAAGTACTCGAGGGACATCGTCTATAGATGAAATGTGTAAGACGACTTTTTAAATGGGAAAAACAGTTTAGGAAACCGATCGGCACATGAAAATAATAGAGCAAACGTCTGGCTGCGCGATGGGAAGCAATGAAGCATCATAGTTTCTAAAAGCAGGCATCAGTAAATTGAGGCAGTTCAGCATGAAGTAAACACAATCCTTTACATCTCGAGGTGAGTCGTCTGCAATCAATAAGTATCTTTGGATAAGATTTCAAAAAGCAAAATATTGAGGAACGACATCTCATACGATAAGATAAATATTTATCCAAATGAAAACACACTCATTGCCAGCGGGGAGCTACGCTTTAGTTGTTCCGAAACAAAGTCAATCTTCAACTCGATCTCTATTGGCACAAGCTCCAAGGAGACACAAATGTTCTGATCTTGTACTGCGTAAAAATTGATGGACATTCTGATTCTGTGCCCGCATGTGCAGCCAAGCCTGGCGAACGAGTCACAAACAGCGCATGAGCGTCTCAAATTTAAGAGTAATCAGTATTTTGAAAACGACGACACGATTGTGAAGTTTGAGACGTGGTGTCAAATGTTTACAATAGATTACCAGGCAGTAAGGTGCAGTGAAAAGGAAAAATAAATTCAAAAACTTTTTAGGTGCTGTCCAAAATTATTGGCATTTTCATGGTTGTACAAAGAGTAGGAATTGGGGGGCCGGGGGAGGGGGTTGCTACTCATGTATGACTTTAAATGCTTTTTGAAAATGTTAATCTTAAATGGAAACATTCAGATCAATAAAATGGAGAACAAACTCAAACAAACTTTTTAGGATCATTGGTATCTCCCGCAATGAAGCTGAGTCTTTGGACCTCTCACTCTCTCACCGCAGGCAGGTCGGTGGTCTTTCTGTCTTCTACCATCTCCTCTCCAGTCTCGCCCCCCCCCCCTTTGCCCTGTCTGTGATTTGTCCCCACCATATTTCCACAGGGCGCTCAAGGTCCGCCAACAACCCCCTTCTGGTAAAACTACCAAAATCACGAATCACTGATCACCTTCACTCTTTCATTCAACATGACATCACCTTCAAACATGACAAACAGTCAGAGAAATAACACAGCTGTCCTGCACGCAATCTGAGATACTGTACCCGATACCAGCTGCAAAAAACACCAGTATCAGGAAAGCTATAAACTCAAGAAAGGATGGCCTTTGAACCTTGAAATCAAGCAGGTTTCTCATAGCCAATATCACAAATGACATCAACATATATCATTTGTTGCATATTGTTGCTTTAAATGAAAAATACATCTGTCTGACAACTGTGATGGAGTTCGATTGACAATGGTTTTAAAATATGAAAACATTAAAGTGAAATGATCCATCAATATCTATATCTGCCACTGTGTCTCTGTCACATCTTTCAAGTTACAAACTCCAAACTCGGGGTACAAATACAACTCTGTGTGGGGGGGGTAAACATAGGCTATGTGGTCAAGGCCTCACGCAAGGGTGTGGGGGGTAGGGTGGACATAAATTATCTTTGTAAATATGTACCGTGCAGCACCACCTGGTGGTGGTGGCAGAGGGCATTACAATTTCCTTTTTTAACCTGGGCAACGGTGAGGTTAAAGTACTTTTCACATGGGTAAATTTATCCTCCTTCACTCCCCCCACCCCAAAAAAAAGACTGTGAAAATGTGAATAATTTAGGACGGCCCCTTAAGAAACCACGTACAAAGTGCATGTAAAAATACAGGAAAACAGAAAAATGACTTTTGCTGAACATGGCTCGAGCTCAGGTTCAGCACAAGTACATTTTGAGGTCAACCTATAATCTCGAGGAAAAAAAAACCCATTTTGAGGTCAAGTCAAGGGAAGATATGCATTTGGAAGAGAGCTTGAAGGACAAGCTCTATTTTAGTGAGATTGCTTACTACTGGCACATAAATCCCCACAAACGATTCTTGCACATCATCTTTGGTTAAAGATGGTGATAGCATATTTGGTGGGAAAACAAAGCCAACATGGCCTCTGTCTCAAAAGTACTTTACACAAGAGAAGTAAATGCTCGGATGTTTCAGCTTGGAGATCTTGCAGCTCTCAATCACGTGATCTCGAGTGCAACAGACGACAGAGTGTAATAATTGAAAACGTTTGGGAAACAAGTGCAACATGTTTCGAGTCATGTATTTCTTTGCTGCCTTTGTTACTGCACATAGCACAGAGGCGAACACAAAACAAAATATAAAAAGGTAGACTCAGCAAGAATTCGGATATGAAAGCCATTACCCACCTGTACGGTAGAACTTCCCACTAAAACCAAGGTTAAAGGTAAAGTTTGCTACAAACCTCCTGAGTCGAGATTGGCAACTCAGCATAGCCTGTAAGAGCAGGAGAAATTATTTGCAAAAATGCATTCAACTCCACATTCAACTATCCGCAACTTACACTTGTCAACACAACCGAATAACCCATCAGCTAACTACATCACGTTTCCATCAACAAATAAATATATAATCCCCAGTACCTACTAGTTAGTAAACGACATTAAAAAAATAAAATAAATCAAATCACAGAATAAAATAAATAAAATACTCACGTACCGTGACGTCTGCAGGTAACATGCGCGTGCCCTCGCGACCTACAAATACATCATCCACATCAACGAGGATTGCACGGCCAAGACCACGGCCCAAACGACCGCCACTAAGACGCACCAGCGCATCCCAGAAGACAAGGCGCACAAGCCAGCTCGCCAGACCGTGCCCAAAGAAAGCACGGCGGACACCGTCCCTCCCACCACGGTCTTCCACCACTGGTGCGCATAAGCCACCTGAAGCGACCCGGCCTGCGGTTACCGAGAGGGAAACGGCATTCTGGTTTTCAAAGGTGGCAGTCTTGTCCTCAGTGTGCTGACTTTCTTGCAACGTTAAATTGGTGCCATTTTGTGCTTGGAGGTCGGGTTTATGGTCCGTCTCAGAATGTACTTCTTCAGTCGAAAGGATGTTCCTTACAACATGTCGCAACGGCTCATGCCACCAGACCGTAACTGCCAAGTCCTCCTTCCAGGGCTCCTCTTCAATGTGAGAGGTGGTCCATGGTGGATTTGCTTCAGGAATCAAACTATGCCTTTGCAAGATCTCTGGAATCCTACCACCACGAGTCAAGTCCTCTACAGGTCTCAAACGCACTCTGGATGAAGAGATAGTCCCTGACAATGCAACCTCCCGATCAGCACGAATGTACCCATCGGCCTTGCCGGTGACCTGCGCACGTTTGATTTTACCTGTTCGCCTTTCATTTGGTGGCCTAAAAACATCTTTCTTCTGTGCTACGCCAATCTCCACAACCTGTCTGAGACGCAAGCTTTCATATTTTTTGTTGAACACCATTGGTTGATCAACAATTTGCGAGGTAACGGTTAACAAATCATCCGGCTGCCATCCCGTTTCACTTGCATCTTCAAGCCTCTGTTGTGCACTCTTAACATTTTCCTCCAGGTATGATTGTCCCTTTATGGAAGTTACCTTCTTCGAAGGATCAACCTTTTTAGGACTTTCGTCAGTGGTGACCAATTGTCCTTCCAGACCGTTTTTATTAAAACTTGCAGCACCTGGAGACTTCAAGGAATCCCCATCGTAATCACTTCTCTTGCTTGCAGAAACAAGCGGAGTGCTGGAATTTTCACCGTTCTTCATCTCCCTGTCATGCAAGTCAAAACTGGCTCCTTGAGAAGCTGCATCTTGCCAGGCAAAGAGCCCCACTTTGAGAAAATCTTGCTTGGGTTTTTTGTCTAACAAATGTTCATCATGGCCATCAGTGTGGATTTCAAAATGAGAGTTGGAATTTGCCTTTCCTTGTTGATCTGTTCGAGACATCTCATCTTTAGTGGTTTCAATATCTCCCCTTTTTCCAGTGGGCAAATAATTAATCTCATTATGTACTTTCTTCGAGTTAAAATTCACATCGGTGAACGTGCCTCCTTCATTTTTATTCCTTGGAGTGTGCTCATGTCTCACATCTCTCAATTCCCCAGCCTTATCCTCTTTAAGCACCCGGGAAAATACTTGCCTTTGACTGAAGTCGGGAATCTTTCCTTCAGACACTACATT
>NC_140975.1:55358314-55468314 GCF_056783735.1 Eptatretus burgeri | reverse complement strand
AGGGTTCTCATGCCTTAAACATCAGGTTATTCTTCCTTCCCAAGGTCATTGGCATATCTCAATGAAGGTATTGTTAATTTCAACCATTGTTCTACCTGTTTGCCGACACAGATCGACACTCGCCTTCACGAGCAAGACTGGTTCGGGTCATTCTAAAGAAAAGCTTAAGCATAAACTTGGCGCAAAGCAGCAAACAAACCTCCTAGCTGTCCAGCATCTCCCCGCCGAGCGAATCCGATAAGGCCAGCTCCATGTTGGCGGCAGTATGTATCCAGATCAGTACGCCATTGACCATGAGCATCTGCATACCGCCTGGCACTTTCAAACACAACAATGGCAAAATGACCACGACCATTCGGGCTTTTCAGTGAGGGCAATGCAGATGCCCAAGCCTCACCAGATAACTTTTCATTTGGCGCAGCCGCCTTGGTGGCACGGGCCGTAAGCTCAGCCACAGTCTCTGCTTGGTAGCGCAGGCGAGCAGCCTGGAGGGTCTCCACAATCTCACGACCAAGCGACGATATTCCACTTTCTAAAATTATAAGGGCGACGGGGTCTGCAGGAAGGTGAGGGCCGTCTGTGGGTCGGCGCTGGCCAAAGGACGGCAACAACAGTGGCGATGGTAAAGGGCACACTGTCCGGGCTTTTGGTGGTCTCTGACTACCACCCAACTGGTCTGTAGAACCGACCACTATTGCACGTCCGTCATTCATGAAGCGCATTAGTATTGCAACAGACACGAGTGTAAAGGCAATGAGAACAAGGAGTAGCTTTCGAGGGGATCTTGCTGCTCGAGTTGCTCTACCAGACAGTCCTGAACGTGTGGGTGATGAGGTCATGGCGTCTCAATAACTCAATTGTGGCTGGCAGTAGAATCCCCTTCGAAGAATCCTACCCATTAGGCCAACACATCTTGGTTCAAATGAATATGATCTTCCTAAGAAGCAAGCAGGTACCCTTCACTGGAGAGCTCATAAACTTCTATATGGTGCATTCAGCATGGGTGATTGAACTGACCACACAAGTTCAAGCAAAAATTTGCCAAATTGATGAGAAAAAAGGCACGGCTACCCAATTGCCACATTCACCTGAACAGTGATGCTTTGGTGCAGATGGATGAAAAAAACAAACAAATATTGCCATGATCACCTTCATCCGAAAATAAGAACACCTGTAAGGAAAAAGAGAATGAAAAAAAAATGGTTAAAAGAGCTACTGACATTCAGTGCAGTATTGTAGATTAATGAAGAAAAGAAAAATTGTCAAGACAGGAAAATAAATACATAAATAGCTGAATAAATAAAAGGGAACACAAACGTAAGACATATTTATCTGCTTCCATTATATTTTACTAGCAGAGCACCTGCCCTACGGGCAATCTTGCTCCAAGCTTGAAACAAGTTCTTCGGACATCCCTTTATTTGGGTGGTGCATAGGCAATAGACCGCTGCCGAGATCGCTCACGAAAATAGAATCAACCCGAGTTTTGTGCATGAAGCAAAAACATGCGTAATACTTATGTGCATATAAAATACATCTTGGTTATATATCTGAGATAATTCCAATTACACGACTCCGCCACTTCCCACCCCTCCAAAAAGGAAAGAAAAATGCCAAGAGCGATGAAAAAAGTTTTGTTTTTCTTCAAAACGTGATGGAATCGAACAAAACTTGCACAAGCACAACTTCAGGATACCCTCATTAATTCCTGAATGTTTCATCTTCCAAGGTCAAATCCTCATGGAGTATACGATACATACATACATACATACGTACCAATAAATGGAACAATTAATTTACGTCCTGATGATTTCGCTCAATTCTAAAATAATAGCATGCTTGCCAGCAAACGGCTGAACAGGAGAGTAAAAGAAAAAGGTAATACATTTTTGAACGAGAAGGGCACTCGGTAGCGCGCATACCTCCGCCACGTAATGCCTGATCCACGAGAACATATCGGACACAATACATTTTTGAAATATCATGCAGTACTATATCGTTTTTTGCAGTACCAATCACGTGATACAGCACAGGCTCCATCTCTCAATGGTGAAGAAAGAATCACTTTAAAAATTTAATAATTCAGGTATCCAGATCCAGATCTTCACCAAAAATCGAATCAATTCATCCTTGCCACACACACAACCTGTCCACCAAGTTTCGTCCGAATCCGTCCACAACCTTTTTATATATATATATATATATATATATATATATATATATATATATATATATATATATATATATATATATATATATATATATATATATATATATATATCGGTTTAGCCCTATCTCTCAATGGTGAAGAATCACTTAAAAAAACATTATCATATCTAGAACCGGATGTTCACCAAAAATGAATCAATTCTTCCTTGTCACACACCCAACACGTCCACCAAGTTTCATCAGAATCCGTGCACAACTTTTTTTGAGATATCCTGCTCACAGACAGACAAACAGGGGTGAAAATACAACCTCCATTCTCATTTGGGGGTGGAGGTAATTAAAGAACAACAAAATAAATAAAACCTTCAGACAGGTGTCTCAGAATGCCGTGTGACCTCTTCGGTTCAACGCTTCACGCGTGTAGTCTCAAGCGATGACCCCGCTCTGGTCCTATCAGCGTCTATTCTGCCCAAAGACGTTTCCCGCACTCATTTTGTCCAGCTGGAGTCCTCTCAGAGCTATCCCATAATGCCGTGCGCGCCGCCGTGTTGGTTGCACTCACTTCCCTGGCAACGAGAGCGTCCAGGAGTTCTACAACCGAGCACGTCTAACTCGTTATTCTGACTTACTCCAACGGAAGGTCTCCTTTACCTTTTCTCGCCTGCCAACCAATATGGCGCCGCACACTGTATCATGGGTACTGAAACCCCTGTACAACCTTCATTATGTTAAACACCTCCATCAGATCCACGCCAAATCACCTTCTTCGTCATGAAGTCCTATCTCCTTCAGACGCGATAAACTTGATTCTTTTTCCCCCCCATTCTTTTGCTACAATTGGGAATGAAGGGTGTGTGCTCCACGATTATGGAACATTCATTATTATCCCCCCCCCCTCCCCGGAAGGAGGGAGCGGGATATTGTAATTGTCCGGTTTGTTTGTTTGTCTGTTTGTTAGCAACTTTACGGCAAAACAGCTTTAGCAAACACTATCAAATTTAATCCACAGGTGGGCAATGAATCTTGGATGACCCCATTAACTTTTGGGTCCAATTGGATCAAAGGTAAAGGTCAAGGTCACAAAAAGATCAAAATCGTTTTTCGCTCATAACTTCGTCAAAAATGATCCGATTTACTTCAAACGAAGCTTATAGTGAACCTTATTCTATTTGTCACTTATAATCCTACCCACTCCTATAGTGAAAAATGCATATTTGTGAAGATCGGTGGGGTCCGAAGTTTTGGGGGTCATGGTCATCATCGGTCAAAATTTCAAATTTTCCATTAAAACTAAAACATGGTTACGAAAATACAACTTTACGTGAAAACGGCTGGCTCAAACACTGTCAAATTGTATCCACAGGTGGGTAATGAACCTCGGACGACCCCATTAACTTTTGGGTCCAATTAGGTCAAAGGTCAAGGTCAGGTCACGAAAAGGTCAAAATCGTTTTTCGCTCATAACTTCGTCAATAAATGGGCGGGATTTGTTGTGCCTGGCACCACTTGTTATTAATTAAAAATAAAAAAAACACGTTTTAATGGAGAATATCGTGAATGAAGTATTCGGAGGTGGGAAGGCTAAAATCAGAGCGAGTTTTCGTGAATCCAACGTTATCTCACGAAACGGAACAGCGCGAGCAGCTTTACAGTGAAACACCGATTAATAATACGAGCAAAGTTATATTATTTCTGATTACAACGACAAACAAGGATTAATTTTAAGCGAAGTCCGCACCAACTGTTCGCGAAATAAAAATGAGAAATAAAGGCAGATCGAGCTAAACGTGCGGCCTTACCACAACTCAAAGCCTTCCACGAGGCAGCATAGCGAATCCTGATTGGTCACTTTCGAACAGCAAATCGCTTCCCCATTGGACTGCGGAAGCGCGAGCCACGTGAGCGACGCTGACTGGTTCCCTCAGAGCACGTGGTGCACCGATGTGGATTTTTTTTTTTCTCCCGAATATTGCTTTCGTTGCCGCACGCCGATGTATTAATTTAATAAATTAACGAACCGGTTCGTGTCTGCCAAAGCTTTTGTCGACTTCGTTTGAAGCAAGGTGATGTGCAAGAACGCAATAAATGTTGGGAAAAAAAATAAAAACGTACGTACGACGTACATGTACGTACGCACGCTTCATAGGTATGAGCAATTGCCATTGGCCTGGATGGGAATGTCGACCCAGCTGTAATTAACCAGCTCTCCATCGTGCGTTTCGCAGCCATTCCAAGGCTACGTGCCAATGTGAGTGCTGGCCATTTGGAAGGAGGTTAAATCGGCTGACCTCTCTGCCAGTATTAGTGGGGGGACACCTTAAGTAACGATTTCAGTCTTTCACGAAGAGTAGGCAAGTTATCGATAGCACTGTCAACATATTACAAATCCCAAGGACTGGCCATCCGCTTCGTGAAAGACTTGCTTTTTTTTTTATCAATGAAAAGTCAACGCTCATGAATCGGCTCGATCACAGAGCAGAAGAAAACGAGAACACAGTGGGAAATGGGGTACGGGTTACCCGGGAAAAGTATTACAGAATGTCATACATATATCAGCTTGGTGTTGGTTGACTTCGTGGTAAGGGGTGACTGACTTCGGATCTTCGGGTCATGAGTTCGATCCCCGTTGGATGTTCAATTAACACGAGGTGGGGTTGACTCAATCTGTCATCCTTCCGAGGTCGGCGAAATGAGTGCCAGTGTGCTGGTGGAGAGGCACAGCATCAGCGGCATAGTGCCCCCAACAAAATAATACCTGCCATATGTAAGAAGAAGAAGCAGATTAGGAGGAGGAAGAAGAATATTTCATCAATGTTAAGCTCCAGCTGGAGCATGACGCAGGGGATGGTATGGAACTGCAATACAGCTGAGAATTTAATGCACGTTATAGTCCAGTAGGTGGTAACATCATAAAGCTCAGCATCATATAATTGGTTCACGAGTCAGTAAGTGACCATTATATTCGTTATGGGTGTCTGTATGTCTGTCCCGAGCATAGCTCCGTGGGTTTTGATCCGATCTTGATAAAATTAGGGTGTGAGGTTTGTATCATGATCTAGTTGTGTTTTCCGGAGAATGGGCGTGGTGCGCCCATTATGGGCGGAGCCGGGCCCAAAAAACATGTGTTTTTAGGGGGTAGCCGATTTCAGGTTACATCTTCTCCGAGGGGGTTTGTCAAATCTGGCAGGGGTTTTGGTATTTGGTTAGCCCAATGGCACCTGCATAGCCCCACGGAGCTCGATTTTTCATTTTCGTCCCAAGGTCAAGGTCGCAAGGTCACAAACTTAGAAAATGTCAAAAAAATCATTAAATTGGGCATCGAGCTCCTAGGGTTTTCAACTGTTTCGAATGAAAGTTGGTATGCAAGTATTGCTCTTCGAGTACTACAACTTTCATCATTTACGTTTTCCCGATTCCTGCCAGTTTGCCCGTGGCGTCCCCTCGAAGGTCAAAAAATAAAAAAGGCGAACCATGTACATTGCTCGTGAACCATCGCCGTCTCCAGACTTGTACAGGTTATCTTTCATTTTGATGATGTGACTTCTTCTCTTTACGCCGTCTGCCGCAAATAGTTGGTGCACGTGGTGTCTTGGTGAAGAGTAGGCGAGCAACGAATGGTTGGGAGTTGGAGTTGGAGTTGCAGCACAAGGCTGTGGGGTAGCTTCATTGGCTGAGGGCACGGCTCTGCCACTGATGCAATACCCTCTGTCTAGGACGTTATATTCATTACGAATTTGGAAGCTTACTGCACTCAACATTCAGGTCCTTATAGAGCAGTTATATCGGTAAGTACGTGTTTCTAGTTAGGGTCCCGTCCCTAGTCTAATGGGAATTAATTGTTCATGCGCTGCGGAGTTATTTTGATAGTTATGATTTTTACATCAACAACAACAACTTTCTAACGACGACACCCGCCTTCACTTCCTTCCACCATCCTCCACCGGCACCATTGCACGCGTGCGTGTCAGCACGTACGTGGGCGGAGTCCACGAGGACCTGACGTCTCTCTCGTCGCATGCTGGGGGATGCGAGCGAGGTTGCCGTCGGTCGGCCAATAAGCGCAGCCCACGCAGGACCATGTTACTCTCCTTGTTTGAGGGGCGGTCCGCCGCGACGGCCATCATGCCCCCCCCCCCGGTCAAATCAGCAGACTTGGCGCCCCTTTCGACCAATCATGGGGGCGACGAACGAATCGCGCTATGCAACTGTCCAATCAGGAGGCGAGTGGCCAGGAAAGAAGCCCCTCCTGCCTGAGGAGAAAGTGTGGTTGTCTGGACCAGCGTGAAAGAGACGGTGTGCTCGTGGCAGGAGCGTTGGCCAGTTCAATTGTTCGGGGCGTTCTGGCTGGAACGTGAAGGTCTCGTCGTCTGGTCTCGTCTCGTCGCTGGCTTCTAGTCTCGCCTTGTCGCTGGCTCTGGTGTCGTCGCATGCCGGAGGAGCGCGCGGGAGCCCGACGCTGCCCTCCGTACCCAGTGCTTGCAGCAGCATCGAGTTACGGGTTCGAGTCCCGCCGATCTAGGACGTCGAAGACCGCACGAGGCGGGAAGGTCTGAGATAGCTCTGGTTCCCAGCTCATCTTCCCTCGAGCTGGGAACCTTCAATAAAGGCCGCGGCCATCACTTCTTTTGGGTATTTGTGTGTGCGTGTGTGTCTGTGGGCCCGTCTGTAAGTAGGAATTGTTAAGTGCTCTTCGCTTGTACATGATTGCATTGCTTCGTCGGTTTAACTCTGCTCTTTGTGTGTTCCCTCCCCCCCTATTGTAAATAAATATCCCCTGTTAAATGTTTCAGCTCGTTTCTGTGTTTTATTCATTGGTTTAGCACGGCGTGTGTTGGTGGATTAAAAAGGCCGTTGCTGCCGTAGTTGTGCATTTGGACCGACGGGACCTCGGTAACCATCCGCTCGGGTTACGCACGGGTCGAGCACGGTAACGACTCGTCCCGATCGAGCTCCATTGAGGGTGTGAATTCCTCGGTAGCTCGCCATGTGGGCCTCTAGGTATTTTGAAGTTTGGCAAATAACCCTGTCCCACACGGTTGAATTATTGACGATTCACGGTCCTGTAAGGGACCCGTACCTTCGGAGTTATCAGAAAGGTACGATCTAGATTCTGGGTGTTCGATGGAGCCAACTCGACTGCTCCATCGAGCGGTCGTGCTCGTCGCCGATACCCAGCCCACATCAATAGCAGGAATTTGTAATTTGTTCATGGTGCCAGCGATAGCTCGCCTACTCTTCACAAAGGACACCATGGGATGTTTAATGACCACCAACGCATGTGCCAGACTGCAAGTCGTTTAACGTCCATCGGACGGAAGACACAAACGTTGATGAATCACCCTGCCTGTGAAACACAGAGATGACTGTTTATAGCTGGTTCGGGATTCAAACCCAGGCTAGACAGCTTATAGAGGCTGAGTGTGCATACCTTGAGGCCATGACCACCAACTAATGCTGGCAGGTGGGAACGCCCAGTTAATGTTGATAGCGCACACATTGATGGATGCCCTGTCTTCAAACAGCAGGATATGGCAGTTTGACACTAAGAGATGATTTTAGATTTTCGACATTTTTCTCAGAGATGGCCGACCAGATCTTCGTCAAACTTTCAAAGGTTCATCACCGAGTAAGAGGGAGTGTTTTCGGGGATTTTTTTTAAAGTTTGATATTGTTTTAATTGTTGTATAGTGCCTCAGCCTTTGTAGCTATGGGAAATGTAATATTCAATGATCCTCCATCCCAAGGCCCATTCCTTAGTGGGTGTTGAGACACATTTTAGGCCCTCACAAAAAACAGAAAAACAAAATTTGATTTCTTCAAAATGCCAACCTAACATGACAAGTCTGAAGATGACAGTAGTTCACGAGCGGTATTTAACGATGTACATTGTTTCAGAAGTCAAGGATGGGACAATGTGATAATGTTTGACCAAGTTATAAAAATGATCAACATGATGTGGTACGAGTGACAGGTTATTAACTGCAAAATGTCGAAAACCCGGTTTCGTTCAACAACTTTCAAAATTTGACCTTTGCATAACCTTTAAAGGTCACAAAACAATGTTGTGGACATTAAATTAAGGAAACAGGATATGTGCCATAGCTTATTGGAGTTAGTTCGTCGAAGAAGGTCGAAAACCCGGTTCGGTGGTCATGGTGGTGGGAGTTTTCCACATTGTGGTTGCAATATCCTGTACAGACCTGAAAAGTCCACAGAATCAGAAAAAAAGAAATTGACATAATTATATTGATTTTTAAATAATAAACGAAGAACTTAATGTGGTTTTTAATTGTAATAATTTTTTGAAATGTTCCAGTTGAAAAAGCAAAAAAAATTCCAGATAAACTGCCATGACGAAATCGAGCAATCGAGGGAAAGATTGTCAGCACGCAATGGATAACTGGCGCACAACTCGCGTCACACTCGTCAGAAAGTTAATTTGATGAATAACTTTCTGATCAAGAATCCTCAGATTACGACGACAGTCAAAACATCGTGCGGAAGGTGCTGTCAGACCGGATATGAATGAACCTGAGCTCGAGAGGACGTGTGGGTCATGTGATATATGATCGCAGTTTTTTGGGGGGCGGGGCCAATCAAGTATAAAATGACACCAGAAATCATTAAAAAAAAATATTCGTTTCAAGAAAACAACGATTTAGTGCTAAGTGATGCCATGTCTATTCATTAAACCAAATATGAATTTTTTTTATTCTTGGACCTTCAAACAAGGAAATGAGGAGGCCATTTGATCCACCATAGTAGGGTAAGAATACTGGTTCTGGCTCACTTTTCCCCATGTAAATGAATGGGGGATTTTCAGCCATGAAATTTTTCTTTTTTTTCCCCTAAAAAAATAAATCCCCTTTTTAGCCCAAGGTATATTTATTTGTCTCCCCTTTTAACCTGGAGCCTGGTGTTGGCTTAGTGGTTAGGGTGGCGGCTTGGGATCCCAGGGTCCTGAGTTCAAGCTCCGTTGGCTGCTGAATTAACACCAGGGGGTTGACTCAGCCTGCCATCCTTCTGAGGTTGGCGAAATGAGTGCCAGTGTACTGGTCCCGGTGTATGCCCCGGTTAGAATAGGTGTACCATATCCCTGTGTGTCGTAAGAGGCGACCAGGGTTGGCGTCAGGAAGGGCATCCGGCCATAAAACATTGCCTCAAGAAAAAGCCAAACCCCTGCACAGCAGGGAAAAATGGCTGTAAAAACGGTCATTTTTTTAATTTCCCCTTTTAACCTAGGGGCTCTCTATTCAAATAGCCCATACAACAAGATAAAGATTTGTTAAAGGTGATTCTAAAGAAATATCTGAAACGTCTAAGCCTCGGGACACTCTTTATCAAATAACCGATGCATATTGTTTAGCTCACTCATTGAACCTATAAACATTTGTTCATTCTCAAATTCCTTCAATAGTTTAATTTTCTTTGCACAATAATCCCCATCTAAAATATTGAAAAACAAAACATTTGAATCTTTATATTTTTTAAGATACCCCTTTTGTGCCATTACGAAATGATAAACTTCTCTTAATGATCTCATCTGGCCACCGCCCGAGTTGCAAATCATTTTTGTACATAAACCACGCCATAAAAAAGTTTTGTTTCAAATGTTTTCAGTTCATGCCGTGAAAATGAGGAAGTGTTTTTTTTGACACGGCCGTGCTGTGTGAATGAGGAAGTGGTTTTGGACTGTCATGCTGTGAAAAAATAGGAACTATTCTGTGAGACAAGGTCTCGTGTTTATATTTTATCTCAGAACACGAACTGAAAACATTTGAATCAAAACTTTTTTATGGCGTGGTTTATGTACAAAAATGATTTGCAACTCGGGCGGTGGCCAGATGAGATCATTAAGAGAAGCTTGTCATTTCCTGTGCCCACACCCAATGATTAAGCAATCTCCTCATCGTTGCTTTATAAGCGGTTCGCCAGACAAAGTTTCTGCCAGACGGGATTTTCATTTTTACAACTGAGGCATGGACGATCTTTCTTCCGATGAAGACAACAGCCCACTACAGAGTTGGTAAGTTTGTGGATGGTTTTCTCTTTGAACGATGAAGCAAATGATTATTAATTAAATCATGATAATTCTGATATATATATATATATATATATATATATATATATATATATATATATATATATATATATATATATATTTTTCCCTGACAGGGCATTGGAAGAAATTGAGTTTACATATCACGACGTGGTTCATGAAATTAATACTCTTATTGAAGAGATCAATGATTTTAGAAGATAATTGAAAGACATTTACAATGAGTGGCATGAAGTCTTATCACGTCCTCTCATCTCGAAGGAATTAAACCAATGGTGAGACACGTGTGTGTGTGTCTCTCTCTCTGTCTGTCTTTCTACCTACCTCTCTCTGCTCTTATTGAAGAGGTCAATGATTTATAATGACTGGTCTCTGATCTCGAATGAATTAAACCAATGGTGAGGCACGTGTGTGTGTCTATGTGTGTGTGTGTGTATGTGCGTGTGTGTGCGTGTGTGTGTGTGTGTGTGTGTGTGTGTGTGTGTGTGTGTGTGTGTGTGTGTGTGTGTGTGTGTGTGTGTGTGTGTGTGTTGCTTTCCCTGTCTGTCTCTTCATCTATACCCTTGACTTATTATTTTTTTTCAGCACTATCGCACAACATCAGCTGTTGAAGCAATCTTGTACAACACATGATTTTCTGGAGGTAAATATTTCTGAATTATTATTAATATCACTCGTACAACACATGATTTTCTGGAGGTAAATATTTCTGAATTATTATTAATATCACTCTCTCTTTAGAATGTCGCCTTATGTTGGTTGCATCATTAGTTTGGACGTGGTTTTGTCAGTACACTGGAATTCATTTTATTGACCTTGAAAGGATGACAGGCTCCTGGTGTGTTAATTCAGTGGTCAACGAGGCTTACTCATATTACCATGTAATTATCTTTATAAAACCTAATTATTATCCACTTTTTGTTTCAAAACAGAATATGGTGTCTGAGTTTCGAAATCACAAGACATCTGAAGAAGATTGCTGGGAAAGATTATACATTCTCACAAATGAATATTTAATATTTTCAATATTAATAAATTATATTTGTTTTGTTTACAATTACTTGATTCTGAATTACAAGAAAAGAATCAAGACATGAACGAGAGGGAGGGGTTGGGGGGTGGGGGTAGGTGCGCTCCCCCAATGACCCATCACCCCTCATCCCATCCCTCCCCTCCCCATGTGTGTGTGTGGGGAAGGGTGGGGGTGGGATGAGGGAGGTGGTGGGTCAAAGGTGGGGGCACACAGGGGGGATGAGGGGGTGGGGCTTGTGTGGGCGGGGCTTGTGTGGGCGGGGCTTCGGTGGGGGCTTGTGTGGATGGGGTGTGTGTGGGAGGGGCTTGTGTGGGCGTGGGGCTTGTGTGGGTGGGGCTTGTGTGGGCGGGGTTTATGTGGGTGGAGCTTGTGTGGGAGGGGTTTATGTGGACAGGGTTTATGTGTGTGGAGTTTTTGTGTGGAGCTTGTGTAGGCAGGGCTTATGTGGGAGGGGTTTATGTGGGCAGGGTTTATATGGGCAGGGGTTTATGTGGGTGGAGCTTGTGTGGGAGGGGTGAATGTGGATGAGGCTTATGTGGATGAGGTTTGTGTGGATAAATGGATGGGTGGAGAGATGGGGGGTTGGGTGGATGAGTGGAGCTTGTGTGGATGGGGGGATAATTTTTAATTAAATAAACATGTTGTGTGTGTGGGGAACTAATTAACTAATCACTAATTATGTGAATATGATGAATATGGGTGGAGCTTGTGTGGGGTTTGTGTGTGTGGAGCTTGTGTGGAGTTTTTGTGTGGAGCTTGTGTGGAGCTTGTGTGGGGTTTGTGTGGGGTTTGTGTGGGCGGGGCTTCGGTGGGAGGGGCGTGTGTGGGCGGAGTCAAAAAGGGGCGGAGTCAAAAAATTTCAATTTATTGGAGCTTGTGGGGTTTGTGTGGGGTTTGTGGGCGGGGGCTTGTGTGGGTGGAGTCAAAAAGGGGCGGAGTCAAAAAATTTCAATTCATCTTTGTCTTTTGTAATTCCTGTGAATAAAATGAACCTAAAATCTCTTCCCCTTCCAAATCATATATCTTATAAGTCCAAGGAACCGTATCTATTACATCAACAATTTTAAAAAGCTCGTTGGTCCATCTTTTCGTATAACCTTTTTCAAAATGAGATTTCCACCTATATATTCTTACGATATCACCAACTTTGAACTTAGGTTTTCTGACATTAATCTCTTTTTCATATTTTAATTTTGTAAATGTTTCTGATGGTTTCATATTTGTTGCCGTGTGAATCGTGTCATTATACTTATCCACAATATCCTGAATAAAAGATGACCATTGTTGTGAACCGAGTTGTGTGACTTTTTTATATAGTCTCTCTTTTAAGGTACGATTAAAACGTTCAACAACAACTGCCTTCCCTTCATTAAAGGTACTGTATAATGTAATACTGTTATTTTTTAGAAAATTCATAAATGTCTTGTTATAAAACTCTCTACCCTCATCAGTCCACAATTTTTTAGGTTTTCTCTTACTTTTATTAAATATCTGTTGAAAAGCTAACATAAGAGTATTACCTGTTTTGTTTTTTAAAGGGGCAACCCACGCATATCTACTCCTCAAATCAATAACGGTTAAAGCATACTTGTACCCCTTATCATGATTGAGTTCAATCAAATCAGCAGACCAGATATAATCTACTTCCTTGGAATAAACTTTCCTTCTCTGAAACTTTGTGAATATTGGTTTATGTAATTCATCAGCTAATTGCTCTTCAATCTTAATGACATCATTAGAGCCTACAAGTTTTTTGAATTTCCAAGTCCAAGTTTCAATTTAGCACTGATCATCTTCTTCACAATGAACCGATCAACTTTTTCTCTCAAGGTTGGATTTTGTATCAGAGACAAATTATACAACATTTCTCTATCGGCTTCATGCTTTTCTTCCAACGTTGTGGTATTCCCATAATCAATATCGTGTCTCATGCACACTTCATCAACTCTATTGATAGGCTTACTCCAGGATTTAGGATTGTCTGCCTCATCTAATCTTTTATCCAAGTTTGTGCCTGGACCACAGAAAGAATACCCTGGAAGATGTAATTCCCCTGGTATTCCAGTAGTTGTAAATTTACTTCCTGATAAAAACTTTTGTATATCTCCTCCTAGTTTGTGTTGGGAGATAAATTGATTTTTTTTTTGAACCACACACCGAACATATACCTTTTTGTATAACCCTGTTATTTTTACTTTTAATATATGAAATATTTTTAGTATTAGTTTTCTTTTTACATTTGAGACAATAACTCATTTATTTATGAGAAAAATTCCTGCAGAGTGCAAAAACCTTTTTAGTTTCCAACATGCACATTTGAATCTTAATTTTTAAAACATAAAGAATCCTTAGAAATGTCTTCACTCTCTCCCCCATTTATTTAAGAAAAAAAAATAAAAAAATGAAAAACTTGAATTAAAATACATGTCTTCTCGATGTCAATAGTCTTGTCGAAAGTATTGTAAATAGACTTATCAATTCTTTGTTTTCCTCCTCGGTGGGTTGAGTTATTTTCTGTAATACCACCATTCTTTTTTGAATCTCACTGGTTTCCATATTTTGATATTTATTCATCCACTCTCTTTCCTCCCTCTCCTCCCTCTCTCTCTTCTCTCTTTCCTCCCTCTCTCTCTTCTCCCTTTCATCCCTCTCTCTCTTCTCTCTTTCCTCCTTCTCTTTCTTCACCCTCCCCTCCTTCTCTCTCTTCTCCATTTCCTCCTCTTCCCTCTCTTCTTCAACTCCTTCCTCATCCCTTACTATCCTTGAATCGCTTACACCCCATAGAATATTATACATATATTCATCAGGATTTCTTGTTATTCCTGTATCCAAAATAATTTTTTTTACAACAGGAAACCAATAAAATTTCTTTTGAATTTCTAAAAGAGCCTTACCTTTTCTTAACTTTATAATTTTTTCATTATTTAACATTCTAATTAAATCTAAAGTTGTCGGTTTATCAACATCAGCATAATGCCAATCTTTTATTGAAAATACCTCATTCTTATGTTGTAGAACATATTTATTAAAATACCGAATACCCTTTTCTTGAAGGTATGCTTGAACACAGAAATGATAATTTTCTTGAAGCCTTCTTGCTGTCATTTATGTATTAGAAATATATGTTAGAATAATATTATGGCACGAAACACCTCCCCATCTTCCCATAGTTAAATCATTTTGTATTTCTTTACTTATTATATATAATCCTGTTTTTTCTGTTTTCATGAGATAAACAAGGGCAAAACCATTATTATATTTACCCTTATTAAATTCTTTTATTTGTTGTTTACTAATCGTAGCCCCACAAAACTCATTCTTGATACCAAGTGGATAATATTCTTCCTTACGAGATTGATTTAATTGTTCCAGGTCTTCGAGGTTAATTTTAAATGACCAATTATACCCTAAATCATTCATATCATACCCCCATTGTTCTATTCTCATACAAACGATACGCCCTTCTTTATAAAAATTTATTTTAATTTGAACTGTGAATTCTGTATGGCCTGGAGATAATATCAACACTTCTGTATCTTTGGAATACACAGCCGTTTTATTTAAGTATATATATATATATATATATATATATATATATATATATATATATATATATATATATTGTGATAAATCACTTAATCTCACCAAGTCATTCGCTTCAGTTGGGGTTGGATAATTTTTTAATTTATAAGCATTTTTCATGTTAATATTTTTGGTTATATTATATTTATGTCGTTCAGCCTGTGCCTTTGTGTAATAATTTGATAAATCAATATCCAGTTCTTGAGATACACCAAAGATAGAACCATCTTTACCAACATAAGTCATTTATATTATATTAAAAATAATATCATAAATTTTTTTTATTTTTGTTGAGTTGAAATAACACATATAGGCATAATTGGCCACAACACTTGGAATTTAATTCTTGGACTTGAAATGTTTGATAAACACCATTCTGTAAGAATTTTATGACTTCAACAGGTGGCGGAAGACCAAAACTATCAAAATAATATTTGTCTTGACTATTAAAAATACAAACCCAATGAGAACTGTTCCCATTATTATCTTCTAAGTTCATAATAATATTCTTTGTATGTTTCGGCACATTTGTTAATTCATCTCTCATACAAATAACCACACTATGAATTTTTAATTTCTTACAATATTTGACAAGTTGTAAATTTGATGTTGTATTCTTTCCAAATTCTTTCAACCACTCATCAATGCTCATTTATTTATTAGAAAGATATAATCCATTACCTCTTTTCGTTAATTTTACACCTGCTTGTGCTATAGAAGAAAGCATATCTCCAACTAACAATCTCGCTTTATCAGGCAGACCTTCAAGTTTTTCAGCAAAATCTACAATTACACCACTTCCACTAATTTGTTTCTCCAACTCTTTGTTATGTCTTTCCAATTCTTTTTGAGCCTGGAGTTGAGCCTTCCTTTCGTTGGCAGTTTTCACCGCTGCTGAAATACCACCCGTCAATGCTCCAACCGCACTTAAACCAGCAAATAAAGGAATTAGAAATGGGAGAAATCCTCCACTCGTCTCTCTTATTGAATATTTTTTCAACATTGGTTTTGTCATTTTAATTTTAAGTGAGCCAGTGTCATTCAAGATTTTAACCTGTTCTCTTGTGAGAAAAACATCAATTCTTACTGCTCCTTTTCTCTGAATTGTATTAACGTTAATCGTACAAGGCTTTTGATTTTGAACACAAGATGATAGTTTATGAAGATTGATTTGATTAACATATACCCCAGTTGGTACTTTGCCACTCATTTATTTAACAAAAAATTATGTGAGACTAATCATCACACCATTATCTGTATTAATCTGCAATTCTGTTTCTTCCAAAAGCAAACAATATGTATCAAGTTCTTCACTCTCTCCTCTTTCAATGTATAGGGAAGTATCCACTCGATTAGACTTTATAGTTTCCTTTTGAGTGCTCAGGTCAAACGCATAGATTGTATACAAACTTTTAAATGCTGTCATATCCAAAATAGGTTCTTTATTTCCATTACTTTCACACACCTTTTGGTAAGACTTGTATGCTTCAGCAAAATCATTTTTTTCCCAATTAATTTCCAATCTATCTCGTGGATAAAATGTTCCATCTAGAGAAACGCGAAGTTGTTTCACCTCAGCATTATCACTCAATGCATTATTCTTATCAGTCGCAGTACCACCATCTGGCATTGTAAAAATGATCCACAGATATCGTGGCTTTCCTTCCAGAACACCCAAATTCCACGTGTAAGTAGTTTGATTGAGTTTAACGTGTTGACATCTTCTTTTGAGGTATGATACACTGAGTGGTTTCTTTGAGTTAAGTCTTCGATTCAACATCTCTTCTGTTTTAAGATTAGGAGTATATTCACTGATATACCAACTCATTTCCTCAATTACAAATTTATTCTGATCACCAAAAGCACTACCAACACCAAAAAGCAATCGATTTTCATTATCATTCCTTTGTAGTTGAAATCTAATTTTAAGGCCATACAGAACTTTATCATGATCACAAAATCCAAATATACCTTTAAGAGGAACTGCCACAGTAAAACTATTTTCTGCTTTTGTATCATCATAATACATTCCTTTCCTTTGAGTATATCCAGGGTCTGTGTTTGTTCCCGTTGACATATCAGGAATAAAACCTTCGACAGACCCCTTTCCCATTCTATCACTGAATGTATAGAGTGTAAATTTTATCATTTCAGATACAGCAGAGACATAATCAACCGCTTCAACTTCTTGTGTTCCAATATACAAACGCACATTATCAAACATTTTCCAGAAGAAATCATTTACAAGTGTAGCGTTTGTGTTATTCCCAGCCTTAGTGAATTTAAATTTACACAACAAGAAACTTTCGGAGAGATTCAAATAGGTTTGTTGATTATTTATTTCAAAACTTTTTGTACCATTCGTATTCCAGTCTGTTCCAGTTATTGCATTTACCTTGAAGTAATCTTCTTTTTTAGTGGAGTTTGAGATAATAATAGTATCATCCAAATCATAGATACTATCAATTGCTTCCATACTTGTATTTATTTAGGAAAAAAGATGTTAAAACTTTTGAAACCCTGATCCAAGTATTTGAATTATTTTCTGTCGTTCTTGGGGGACAACTGAGTTTTGCCTTTCTTAATTTCTTTTATTGCTTGTAATTTATGAGATTCCTTCTGAGCATCTTTTATACTCTTTACAGCACCTGCTACATTTCCCACAGCAGAAGCAGTTGAACCAATTAGATCTTTATGTTTAAGAATAGTTGAACCAATACCCATGAGAGTATCAATTATCCCATCTCCTCTAAATTGATGTCCAACACCCCTTTGTCTCTTAGGTTTATAGTATCCTCTACCAAGATACATACCTTCACCCTTGTAGTATGGGGAAAGGAACATCCCATCCCCTGTAATTATTTTATATTTTCCCAACTCGTGTTTCCTCACAATAACCATCGTATTTATTTATTGGAAAACTTCACGTAGGTGAATTCTGATGGATATAACTTCTCCATTAAAAGAAATCACACGATTATCTTGGTCAGTTATCCTAAAATTTACTCTGTGTATGGTTTTTCCTGACACAGGTAGATAAACCAAATTTTTGGGTTCCATATTGAATTTATAACCAATTGGGGTTGAGTATGCGCTGAATGAAAATATTGTATTTGTTTTTTTCCCATCATTATAAGCACCATCAATCAAATCACAGTGAATTAACACCGAATTTATTCCTGAGGATATTTGAATGACATTATTGTGGTGAATTAACGTGAATTGAGGGACATGACGCGGGATCACATGTTGTGCGTCTCGCGTATAAGGGGATGTCTCTGCGGCACGAGTGATTGTCCCCGGGGCATTGCTATTGACATCGGCTGTCCACTTGATGCTCGTTAACTGAAGGTGCTCATTGACTGGTGAGAATGGAGATTATATCGAACTCCGTGCTGACGCGGATTGTCTGCAATGGTTAACTGCACATGTATACGTTACTGCTTATGTACTCCTAGCTGAACCTGTATTTCCTGGTGTGCCCACAGAAGCGGCTCCAATCAAATGGAATAAAGCCTAAACTCTGAAGGTTCATCTCTCGCTCTCATTTCAATTTATTCCATTTGATTTTCTCGGCTCTCTCAACCAAAGATGGACAAGATCTACAAACCAGAGAGGTTCGACGCAGACCCGAACGCGACTGACGCAGAAATGAAATGGTCACATTGGTTCTGTTCCTTCTCACACTATCTGACCATCATCGAGGAGGGAGCTGACAAATTTGCCGCTCTCGTGAATCATGTCTCGCCCAGCGTGTACAGGCTCTTCTCGGGGTGCGACACTTACGAAGCAGTGATCGAGGTGCTGCAAGCGCTCTACGTGAAGCCCAAGAACGAGGTATACATACGACATCTTCTCAACACACGCAAGCAAGCAGCCGGGGAGACAATCGATCAGTTCCTGCAAGCTCTGAATCAGCTGGGAAAAGACTGCAGCTTCCGGGCGGTAAGCGCCGAGGAACACCGAAAGGAAGCGACCCGGGAGGCATTCATCCAAGGACTCAGATCAGCCCACATACGGCAACGCTTACTAGAGAAAGCGCAACCCACTCTTGACAAGGTAGTCGATCAGGCTCGAGCGATGGATACGGCTCAGCAGCAATCTGAGTCATTTGGGACACCGATGCTGCTCATGAACGCTGCTACGATGGGAACCCAAGGAACCCCACTGGCACAGACACAGCCAGACATAGGGGATGGAGAAACACCCGAGGAGCCGGATACCCAGACCTCGTCAAACTCCTCAGCAACTGCTCCGGTTGGTAAATGCTTCTTTTGTGGGTACAAAAGGCATCCTCGTCAAAAATGTCCCGCCAGAGATGCCACATGCATGAATTGCGACAAGAAAGGGCATTATGCCAGGGTATGTAAATCTACTCTAAGGAGAAATAAACCCACTTCTGCGGCTCTCTACTCGCAAAAATAAATTGACTGCAGCCTCCCCGGGGAATCTATCCAAGGCTATCATCAACGTACGAATTAACGGGCATATGGCTGAGGCACTGATTGATACCGGTAGCTCTGAAAGTTTCGTCAACAGCTCGCTAGTGAAGGGCAGGAAATGGGTAATCCACCTGACTGACAATACGGTATGCATGGCCGCCACCTCACTACAATCCCGCGTACGAGGGTACTGCAATGTTGAATTGGACGTAAAAGGGTACACGCATCGGGATGTAAAGGTGCTGGTGCTTCGTGATTTGTGCGCAGACGTAATTCTGGGTCATAATGTCCTCAAGCAGCACACGAGCGTCGAAATACCCTTTGGAGGAAGCAAGCCTCGTCTAATTTTAAATGCGTTGACCACCGCGGAGGTGACGTCCCCCAGCTGTTCGCTAACTTGTCGCCGGTCTGCAAACCGATAGCGATCAAATCGCGGCGATATACCACTGCTGACATGAATTTCATCACTTCGGAAACCAAGCGATTACTGGAGGAGGGAATTATAGAACCGAGCGATTCGCCATGGCGCGCACAGGTGTTAGTAACCAGCAGTCAGAACCATAAGAAACGGATGGTTGTCGATTATTCCCAAACGGTCAATCGCTTCACCCAACTCGACGCCTACCCCCTGCCGCGCATAGATGAGATGGTCTAACGCGTGGCCAATTATAAGGTATTCAGTACCATCGACTTGCGAAGCGCCTATCATCAAATTCCCATCCGAGAGGAAGACAAACCGTACACTGCATTCCAGGCAGGGCGGCGCCTCTACCAGTTCAGAAGGATACCATTCGGTGTCACGAATGGAGTAGCTTGCTTCCAACGGGTTATGGACGACATCATCTCAGATGAAAACCTCGAAGACACTTTTGTTTACGTGGATAATGTCACAGTGTGCGGTAGGGATCAGAGGGAACATGATAGGAATCTGGACAGATTCTTGAGCATTGCTAGAAAATATAATCTGACTCTCAACTACGAGAAATGCGTATTCTCGGCAAGGTCAATTGACCTTCTCGGCTACACAATAGCCGACGGCACAATTAAGCCTGATCCTGAGCGATTGCGCCCGCTCCGTGAGCTTCCACCACCTCAGGACTTGCAAACAATGCGCCGGGTGATCGGGATGTTCGCTTACTATGCGAGATGGATTTCGCAATATTCCGAGAAAATACATCCCCTAGTGCATTGCAAAAACTTTCCACCAGATGCCGCTGTCGTAAGAGCTTTCCACAATCTCAAGGATGATATTAGTAAGTCCGTGGTTTTATCGATCGATAGCTCGGTGCCCTTCGTGGTGGAAACCGATGCTTCAAATCACGCCATAGCTGCTACACTTAATCAGTCTGGGCGGCCGGTCGCGTTCTTCTCGAGAACTCTCTCTAGAAGCGAGCAGAGACACTCGGCAACAGAGAAGGAAGCGTACGCCATCGTTGAAGCGCTGCGGAAATGGAGACATTATTTACTGGGAAACCACTTCACGCTCGTTACGGACCAACGATCCGTGGCTTTCATGTTTTGATGGGAAAAATAACGGGAAAATTAAGAATGAAAAAATTATGAGATGGCGGATAGACCGAGCTTGCTACAGATACGACATTGTTTACCGGCCCGGGAAAGAAAACCCTGCTGTAGATACCTTCTCCCGGGTCTACAGTTCGGCAACAATCAGTCAGGCTTTGCAAGACCTCCATGTGTCTCTGTGCCACCCAGGGGTAACCAGGATGGCACATTTCGTACGCAGACAAAATCTTCCCTATTCTGTTGAAGATATTAAACAAATGAATGCTTCATGCCCTGTTTGTGCTGAACTAAAACCCAGATTCTATGGCGCGGCTTCTGGCAGACTGATCAAGGCTACTTCCCCCTTCGAGAGACTAAACATCGACTTCAAAGGGCCCCTACCGACCGAAACAGACAACAGATACATATTCACCGTTGTTGATGAATATTCAAGGTTCCCTTTCGCGTTTCCGTGCTCGGATATGACCTCGGGCACTGTCGTAAAATGTCTCTCTGACCTCTTCGCTATGTTTGGGAGACCTTCGTACATACATTCAGACAGAGGGCCGTGTTTCATGTCGGCCGGGCTAAAACAATTCCTATTAGAGCACGGCATAGCAACGAGTCGAACGACGGGTTACAACCCACAGGGAAACGGGCAGGTGGAACGGTATAATGGAGTAATTTGGAAAGCCGTAACTCTGGCGCTGAAATCGAGAGGACTGGGCCCCGAGCGATGGGAGGTTACTCTTCCTGACGCTCTGAATTCCATACGCTCTTTGCTCTGCACGTCCACAAATGCCACTCCTCACGAACGTATGTTTACTCACCAACTGACGTTATGTTGACGGTCAAACGGTGCCCAACTGGCTGACCCACCCCGGTACAGTGTTCATGAAACACCCGGTACGACAAAGCAAGTATGAACCGCTGGTGGAGGGGTCGAACTCATTGACACTAATCCAGAGTATGCTCATGTCAGGCTCCCGGATGGCAGGGGAGACCACTGTGTCGGTTCACCATCTGGCTCCCTCAGGTACTCCTCCCGCCGGTACACCACCTTCTGGCACTCCTCCTTCTGACATTTCCAGGAACCCGCCAGGCGACGGGGCTGCCGCGTTCCACCCGAGAGCGATCGAGGAGTCATCCCGGCACAAGTCGAGGCTCACCAAGAGGATCGGGAGTCTCCCTCAAGTGAAACTGCCGTTTACTCCCGGAGAGGTCGACGAATAAGGCCCCTCGACGACTCAATCTGTAAAGGGGATTATCGGCATTCTCGCTGCTCATGCTCCTATATGCCCATTATATCATATATCGATGCTCATTTCCATGCTCCTACAACTCAAAATAATCACTGCTTGGCATGTATGCTTCTGTAGATCTATTAGTCCGCGTTGCTTGAAATGTATACTCCTATAGTGCTAAAGCAATCATGGTGTGTAAGATGGGCCCCTAGTTACATTTAAAGGTGGGGAGAATGTGGTGAATTAACGTGAATTGAGGGACATGACGCGGGATCACATGTTGTGCGTCTCGCGTATAAGGGGATGTCTCTGCGGCACGAGTGATTGTCCCCGGGGCATTGCTATTGACATCGGCTGTCCACTTGATGCTCGTTAACTGAAGGTGCTCATTGACTGGTGAGAATGGAGATTATATCGAACTCCGTGCTGACGCGGATTGTCTGCAATGGTTAACTGCACATGTATACGTTACTGCTTATGTACTCCTAGCTGAACCTGTATTTACTGGTGTGCCCACAGAAGCGGCTCCAATCAAATGGAATAAAGCCTAAACTCTGAAGGTTCATCTCTCGCTCTCATTTCAATTATCACTGTAAAACGTCCCATTAGTTTCAATCTTTTTTGAGGAGAAACCCAATAACTCTCTAAATGAATTATCAATTGTGAAATCAACCTTGTAGTTATTTTTAACTTTAATCGTTGATTTTGAAGTATGTTTTTGAATGCTTATAACAATATTTTTTGGTTCATCACCCTGTTCTTTCATAAGACGAGCAATTTCGGAAGATATTTGAGAAATCTCATATGCTCCGGGTGAGACTGTTATCGTTTTGTATCCACTTCCCGGATTATAACTAAACTTGTCATTTTTCTCGGTTATATTAAATAAGGTATTATAAGTTTCCATGGACAATAAAGATGCCTCATATTCTTTTGTTGTGTCAAGTTGTAGTGGGTATGGGAATGAAGATGTGTGGTCGCTTGTTGTGAAATTGAAACTAAGGATTGTGCTTCTCATCTTATTTAATATGAGATAAAATGTCTTTATATTGATATTTATTAATTATTTTCATGTTCATCAACTGGTCTAAAATGGCTGATGCTTCATTAAAACAATTGTTATTTCCAGCCTTCTTACTGCCTAACAACAATAACAGTCTATTAACTAATTGCGATGGGTCATTTGGAAGAAAACTAACACCTGAACCAAGGATACTTAAAGCCTGAATAATGTGTTTCTCCTTCTCATTCTTCCTACTTTTACCAGAAAGAATAACCTTATAATTTAGAGTGTTCAGCAGATCAATATATACTCTATCATCATTATTTTCCATATCCAATGGTTTATCAATATACTTTGATTCATCCCTCACAGTTGAACCTTGTCTTCCATCTTTTGTGAGAAGAAACATTAATCTCGGAGTTAGTTTAACAGGGGGTTGAGCAGAACCCAAGAACCTTAATTCATCATTAAATATCAATACCTTTTCTTGAACAAGATGAAATATTGCTGATTGTTCTGTTGGAATGAGTCCTGCTTTGGTTTTTGAATCCGCTGAATATTCATTGTTTTGAAGAGCATTCACAATATAATCAGGGGTCGATTAATCTCTTCCAGTTGTTGAAATAATTCTTCATCATGATATTCTCATTCTCCAATATGCTCTAATTCTTCCTCCGTCATTTGACTGAAATCTTTTAACATTTGAAGTTTTTAGGAGTATATTCTACTGTGGGAACTGTGGAAACATCTTTCATTTTTTCTTGGGAAGTTTTTAAAAGTGGTTTAAAAAATTTCTCTTGTTTTCTTTCAAATGCTTCTTCGCCCGTTAGTTTCTGTCTGCGTTTCTTCTTTATGTCTTCCTGCTGTTTTACAACTTTTGAAACCAACTCTTGATGTTCCCTAAATCTTCTTGCTCTTTCTTTCGCATCCATTTATTTATTGAAAAATATCATTTAATATCTCATCTTGTTTCACAACAATATATTTATATTTTTCAGTCGTGTGTTTCATGTAATCCCCAAATTCCTTTTTACTACATAATGTAGAACAATTGTCTCTCCAAAAATTGTTTATATCTATTGAATTTAACTTGAATAAAATAAAAGTATTAGCATTGTTTCTGATGGAACGACGAGGAAGCTGAAAGTACGATTGACTAAGATAAATACAATTACAAGAAGAATGTCTCCCTCTTGTGTAGTAGCTGTCCATTACCGTTTGGTTTCTCTCATTAACACAATCATCAAAGATAACGAGGTTCTTTTTGGATTTATCCAAATCTTGGGGAGACGGTATATCATCCGTATTTTCACTCAGAATACAAGTTATCGGTTTTGATTTCTTTTTACATCTCTGTGTATCACAAAATAGTTGTATTATATCTTCAATGTTAAAATCATTTAGGTTTTTTTGAAGTTTAAATAAACCGATTATATCTTCTTTTTGAAGACCAGCATTAAAACCTTGTGAGAGTAGTTGATACTCTGGTTGAAAACTCGACTTTGTGAAAATTATTAAATTATCATAATCTAAAAAGTTGGGAGTGAGGAGCATCTTTAAAAGTAAGCAGGTTTTTCCACATCCACTTGAACCAACTATGAGGCATCTTAATGAATTTGGGAGATTTTTATGGTTGTCAAATTTTATCTTATTTTCCCAAATGGGTAAAAAATCATTCATTTATATATTTGGAAAACAGGTTATTTAATTTATTATTGGCTTTTTTCGAAATTCTATATTTTATCCTAAGTTCAGGTTTAATTTCAAGATAATCCATTATTTTATTTATGCAATATCTTGTGTTGATATTTCCCTGAAAATCACATCCATGAATAATATATAACAACAATCCTTTGAACATTTCTCTAATATGTTCAGTTTCTTCCCTTGTAAGGAAAGGTGTGTTCTCACCCTCGTACTTTACATTCATTTCTCTAATCAATCTTGTAAAGTAATTCATTTTTGGTGTAAATCTAAAAGAATTATTTTCCTTTTTATATTTTTGATTATCATTAATTAGAAGATAATCACAGAATATACATTGTTTATAGGCTTTTGACTCTGTGTTTAATCCCCGTCTTTCACACGCAGGGCAATTCTCAAATTTGTCATATGGAGAATCATGGAATTCAAGAGGCTCAAAATCGAGTAAACTATTCATATTTATAAAGTAAAACTTTACCTAAACTGAAATTCATCTTCGATATCATCTTCGATACTTTCAGAATCATCTATACTTTCATAACTATCATTTGAATGCAAACTCTCGGTATCATAATCACTCTCATAATCTTCAAAATCTTCAGTTGAATATTGGCTCATTTAATTAGTAGAAAAAACATTACCATCGATATCGATATACATTTTTTCATTAACAGATTCAACTGCTACATTTTTTATATTAAAGGTAATTTTAAAATGATCCTTAACTACAATTGAACGAAATGTCATTTCACCTGATATATTAACATCCTTTATTTCATCAGGATTTATATCTTTAGGGTTGTTGAAAAAAATACAAATTTCTCCTTGCATATTACAGATGGTCTTATCTTTTCTTTCTAAAGCTTCATCCATAAGGTTTTTATTTTTTGATACCTTTTCTTGTTTCATTGCTTTTTCTAGTTTTGAATATATTGCCAGAAGGAGAGGAGAAACTTTTGTTAGAGATACCTTAATTGATGTTCTTCCAGGTATACGAAAAGCCCTTCCACTGAAGTAAATTGAAGAACTCATCATATCCACCATAATTGTTTTTATCCAATAGTTGTTATATTTATCTTTGTTCAATTTTACATCCTTGACATATTTCTCAGCATCTTTAACAAATGAAGAGATTGATTGAAACTTGTCTTTTGTGTCTTGAAACATTGTATTTATTAAGTGAAAAAGTTGGAGGATAAAATGGTTTTAAGCACAGATTCACCTGTAAAATAAACGAAATTTTCATCAAGAAAATTTTAGTTTAAGCACAGATTCACCTGTAAAATAAACGAAATTTTCATCAAGAAAATTTTAGTTTAAGCACAGATTCACCTGTAAAATAAACGAAATTTTCACCAAGAAAATTTTAGTTTAAGCACAGATTCACCTGTAAAATAAACGAAATTTTCATCAAGAAAATTTTAGTTTAAGCAGAGATTCACCTGTAAAATAAACGAAATTTTCATCAAGAAAATTTTAGTTTTAGCAAAGTTTTATTATATAAATATGGTGAATACAACATACTGCGATGTTTGTAATCATGAATATAAACATTATAGAAAACACCTCCGAACCAACAAACACACATTCAATCTATTTCACAAAATATCCCCTCTTGAGTTGGAAAGAAAACATTGTGATACCTGCTCAAAGGATGTTTTGAAGAGTAGTTATAATAGGCATCTTCAATCACAAAAACACAAGAAAAATGAGTTTAAAGTAAAGGGAGACTATTATATTGAAAACACTGATGGGGCATTTAAAGGGCATATAAAAATAAGGATTTTTCAATTTGGAGAACCCGGTCCATCATCAATAGTTGAATCAATTGAAATAGTGAAACCTGATGTTGAAAAATTTATTAAAAAGACATTAAAAGAAATGAAAACTTTAAAGTTTTATATGGGAGTGAAAATGAATATGAAAAGACAAGATGAAGAACAAACTCCTTATATGAGGACAGATCTTCATTTTATAACATCATTTCAAGATTTTTTGAATAGTGGGGTTTATGAAGAACTATCAAGACAAGAGGAGGATGTTGATAATACAGTGGTAGGAAGTGGATTCAATATTAAAAAAATCATCTTTTTAGATATACACATTCTAAAATCAAACCCTCTTAAAGCTTCTTCTTATATTGAATTACCAAAAGAAATAAAACGAAAGAAGGCAGTTGTTAATATTAAGAATAATGATAATAAATGTTTTCTCTGGTCTGTTCTTGCTCACTTACATCCACCAAAATGTAATTCAGAAAGAGTAAAACAATATATGAAATATGAGAATACCTTGGACATTAAAGATTTTAATTTCCCAATGCCACTAACAGATATTCCTAAATTTGAGAAAAAGAATAATCTTTCTATTAATGTATATGGATTAACGGATACAAACAAAGTTCAAATATTAAAAATTTCAAACAACTATAAAAATGAAGAAACACACATTGATCTTTTATATTTTAGTGTTGGAAAGAATTCACATTACACATACATCAATAATTTATCAAGATTAATCTCTTCTCAGGTATTCAGAACAGCAAACAAAATATATCCTTGTAAGCGATGTCTTAATTCATTTCATACAAAAGAACGATTAGAACAACATTCAAAATATTGTAGTAATCATAAATCAGCTGTAATTACAATGCCTAAACCTGGTGAAAAGATTTCTTTTGAAGATTATAATAAATCTATCATGCACCCATTTGTGATATACGCTGATTTTGAATGTATCCTTAAAAAGATAAATACTGCTTCTCCTAATCCAAAAGAACCATATACAAATAAATATCAAAAACATATTCCTTGTGGTTTCTGTTATTACCGGTATATCAAATCATCTGTTGGAGAAAAGTATAATAAACTTGAACAGTATAGTGGAAAAAATGCTTCACAAGAGTTTGTAAAACGATTAGAAAAGGATTGTATAAGACTAACTAAATTAATGAAAGAAACAAATGAACCGATGAAATTAACCATAGAAGAAAAATTAGAATTTAGAAAGAACAATATCTGTCATATTTGTGAGGAGGAAATTGAGGAGTCTAAAGTTAGGGATCATTGTCATCTTACTGGTAAATATAGAGGTCCCGCTCATTCCTGTTGTAATCTTAATTATAAATTACCTTCTTTTATTCCAGTCTTTCTTCACAACAGCGCCAACTATGATACACATCTATTTATAAATGAACTTTCAAAAACACCAGGGAATATTTCTGCCATAACAAACACAAGTCAAAAGTATATTTCATTTACAAAAATGATATTCACAAAACCTATAACTCGTATAAGGTTTCTTGATTCTTACAAGTTTATGGGAACGCCACTAGCCAACCTCGCATCAAATCTAAGCTCCACTGGCTCTTTTCCAAATCTTAATTCATTCTTTCCAAAAGAGGAAATTCTAACTAAAGAGGAAATTCAGATTAAAGAGAGAATTCAAAGTAAAGAGGAAATTCTAATTAATGAGGAAATGAATGAAGAAATTCTTACTGAAGATGAAATTCTAATTATACAGAAAATTCGAACAAAGAATGAAATTCTAACTAAAGAGGAAATTCTGATTATAGATAAAATTCTGATTAAAGCGGGAATTCTAACTAGAGAGGAAATTGGAACAAGGAATGAAATTCAAAGTAAAGAGAAAATTCTTACAAGTAAGGGAATTTATCCTTATGGTTATATGGATTCATTTATGAGATTTAAAGAAACACAACTTCCTTCAAAAGAAAGTTTCTATAATAACCTTTATGAAGAAGAGATAAGTGATAAGGAATATAAACACGCACAAGAAATTTGGAAAATATTTAAGATAAAGAACCTTGGAGAATATCATGATTTGTATCTAAAAACAGATGTTTTATTGTTAGCTGATGTGTTTGAAGCTTTTAGATCACTCTGTCATAATAAAAATTGTTATGGATTAGATCCTGCCCACTATTTCACAGCTCCTGGTTTAGCTTGGAGTGCAATGTTGAAAATGACAAAACAAGATATAGATTTTATCAGTGATGTAGATATGCTTTTGATGATTGAGAAGTCTAAGAGAGGTGGAATATCACAAGTATGTTCAAAAAGATATGCTAAAGCAAATAATAAATATCTTCCAAATTATGAGAGTGAAAAAGATAGTAATTATTTGATGTACTTTGATGCTAATAATTTGTATGGATGGGCAATGTCTCAATCTCTGCCTTATGGTAAATTAGAGTGGGTGGAAGAAAAGGATTATGAAAAGGCTTTGATGATTATTGTTATTTCTTCTCAAGAGAAATTGAATGACAAAGAAGAAGGTTATTATTTTGAAGTTGATTTGAAGTACCCGAGTGATCTTCATAATAAGCATAAAGACCTTCCTTTTGCATGTGAGAAAGAAACCCCAAAGAAAGAATGGTTCAGTGATTATCATAAAAGTTTTAATATTAAAGGCAAATCAACAGAAAAGTTATTACCAACATTCTATGATAAAGAGGGATATGTTTTGCATCAAAGGAACTTGAGACAATATTTATCTGCTGGGTTGAGAGTAGCTAAAATTCATAGAGTTTTAAAATTTAAACAAAGTCCTTGGATGAAAAAGTATATTAAATTCAATACAGATATGAGAACAAATACAAAAGTTAAATTTGAAGGGGAATTCTATAAATTGATGAATAATGCTGTCTTTGGAAAGACAATGGAGAATGTTAGAAACAGGCAAAACATTAGATTTGCAACATCTTGGAAAGAAGCTTCTAGATTGATAAATAAACCAAGTTTTGAGAGAGAAGAGGTTTTTTCAGAGAACTTTTCTGCTATTCATATGAAAAAGGAAAGTATTGTCATGGATAAACCAATTTATATTGGAACAGCAGTTCTTGATTTATCAAAGATATTGATGTATGATTATTTGTATAATGATTTAAAGAAAGAGTATGGTGAAAATGTTTCATTGTTGTATATGGACACTGATAGTTTTATTCTAGATATAAAAACTGATGATGTTTATAAAGATATGAAGAAAAACATTGGAGTATATGATACAAGTAATTTTAGTAAGAAGAGTGAGTTATTTTCAAAAAGAATGAAAAGGTTATTGGTAAGTTTAAGGATGAGTTGGGTGGAAAAGTAATGAGTGAGTTTATTGGATTGAGAGCAAAGGCATATGCTTATAAGTATGGTGATCAGATTGATAAAAGGTTAAAGGGAATAAAGAAATATGTAATAAAGAAATCAATAACTTTTAGAAATTATTATAATTGTTTGATGAATAAGAAAGAAGAATATAGGAAAATGAATACAATAAGAAGTTATAAACATAAGATATATAGTGAAGAAGTAAATAAAAAGGCATTAGGGGCCTTTGATGATAAGAGATTTATTTTAGATAATGGAATAGATTGTGTTCCATATGGATATTGTATGATAGAGTGTATAAAATAGATTGTGTTCCATATGGGTATTGTATGATAGAGTGAATAGAATAGATTGTGTTCCATATGGACACAAGTTTTAACGATGGGAAGATGGGTTAGGGTTTTTAAGGGCTACCGCCGCGTTTTTCACAATATATAAATGGCCGAACCAAGTATTAGTCAAACTAAAGAGTGGAGAAAATCTCAGTCTTGGTATATAAATGGAAAACATAATGAATGTGAAAAATATCAAATAAGTCTTATTGAAAAATATCTAAAACAAAGGTAAATAAAACAAATATGCGAATCAATTTAAAAACCAATAAGTTAGAGGATGTAAAGAAAATAATAAATATGTTTGAATGGACTGAAAAATTTGATGGTTATCAATTGAACAATGGAAAAATAATTTACTACAATATCAAAATGATATGCAACTCAGGAGGTGGCCAGATGAGATCATTAAGAGACGTTTATCATTTCGTAATGGCACAAAAGGGGTATCTTAAAAAAATATAAAGATTCAAATGTTTTGTTTTTCAATATTTTAGATGGGGATTATTGTGCAAAGAAAATTAAACTATTGAAGGAATTTGAGAATGAACAAATGTTTATAGGTTCAATGAGTGAGCTAAACAATATGCATTGGTTATTTGATAAAGAGTGCCCCGAGGCTTAGACGTTTCAGATATTTCTCTAGAATCACCTTTAACAAATCTTTATCTTGTTGTATGGGTTATTTGATAAAGAGTGTCCCGGGGCTTAGACATTTCAGATATTTCTTTAGAATCACCTTTAACAAATCTTTATCTTGTTGTATGGGTTATTTGAATAAAGAGTGTCCCGGGGCTTAGGTGTTTCAGATATTTCTTTAGAATCACCTTTAACAAATCTTTATCTTGTTGTATGGGCTATTTGAATAGAGAGCCCCTAGGTTAAAAGGGGAAATTAAAAAAATGACCGTTTTTACAGCCATTTTTCCCTGCTGTGCAGGGGTTTGGCTTTTTCTTGAGGCAATGTTTTATGGCCGGATGCACTTCCTGACGCCAACCCTGGTCGCCTCTTATGACACACAGGGATATGGTACACCTATTCTAACCGGGGCATACACCGGGACCAGTACACTGGCACTCATTTCGCCGACCTCGGAAGGATGGCAGGCTGAGTCAACCCCCTGGTGTTAATTCAGCAGCCAACGGGGCTTGAACTCAGGACCCTGGGATCCCAAGCCGCCACCCTAACCACTAAGCCAACACCAGGCTCCAGGTTAAAAGGGGAGACAAATAAATATACCTTGGGCTAAAAAGGGGATTTATTTTTTTAGGGGAAAAAAAAGAAAAATTTCATGGCTGAAAATCCCCCATTCATTTACATGGGGAAAAGTGAGCCAGAACCAGTATTCTTACCCTACTCACCATTGATGTGTTTCAGCCTAAGTTCATATCTATCTATCGATCTATATATATATATATATATATATATATATATATATATATATATATATATATATATATATATATATATATATATATATATATATATATATATATATATCTGTATCTGTTTATCTATCTATTTATCTTTCTATCTATCTATCTATCAGTCTATCTATCTGTATTTCTATATATCTGTATACCTATCTATCTATCTATCTGTATATACAGTATATATATATATATATCTATATATATATCTATATATATATATATATATCTGTATCTGTTTATCTATCTATTTATCTTTCTATCTATCTATCTATCTATCAGTCTATCTATCTGTATTTCTATATATCTGTATATCTATCTATCTATCTGTATATATATATATATATATATATATATATATATATATATATATATATATATATATATATATATATATATATATATATATATATATATATATATATATATATATATATATATTGTGTTGCGGTTGAGGAAATTCGCAAACCACCATTCAGGTCCTGTAGGTGAGATATCTCTGTAAGTACATGTGTAGTTATCCCCAAACCCGTTGTTTCGAGGGAATAAATGTGATTCATTCGGGCTGCGACCCTTTGAGATAGCCGTTTTTCTGTTCTATCTTTATTTTGAACCAATCACGTCTCAACCGCCATCACACAACAACCACCAACCACAACGCCGCTTTACAACAACAACAACGCCAACAGCCACAATATTTACCTTCACAACTCGCTCCGGCAAACATCGCATCACCGCCATTCCAAACGGCACCATGGCCATAAACCACCACCATAAACCCTCCACCACCTTCACCTCTCTCCTTCTGCGGCCATTCCCGCACCACCTGGGAGCACCGAGCGTCAGGCTGTCCTGGGCTCGTACGGGACGCGCGCCGAGCTGCGAGTGCAAAATGCGGCCTTTCCGAGGAGAATTCGGATCAGGAATGCTACACGCCCACTTCTGATCCGTCCAATCAGCAAGCGTGGGGCGGTTTGGCCCCGCCTCCAGGCGCATCGGTGTAGAATCGAGATATGCAAATTCGAGGATCAGGGGAGACTCACGCCCCTTTTTCTCCGTCCAATGGGCGAGCGTGGCTCCACCCCCGAGCTCGTTCTGATCCAGAAATTTGCATATGGGTTCTCCTGCCGGCCTATAAAGCGCCGAGCGCGGGGCGAATTTGAGTCGAGTCAGTTTTGGAGAGCAGAGTGTGGCAGCGGCAGCGGCAGCGTGTGGCAGCGGCAGCGGCAGAGTGTGGCAGCGGCAGCGGCAGCGGCAGAGTCGGTCTCGGTCGAGTCGGTTTGGGTCGAGTCGGCCTCGGCAGAGTCGGTTTGGGCAGAGTCGGCCTCAGAAGAGGGGAGAGTGTTTTGGGCAGAGTCGGGTTGGAGCGCGGAGTGGAGTCTGGAGGCGAGGGCTTACAGGTGGTTTGCTGCAGTCGGCTGAAGAGAATTGGGGAAGAGTCCGAGTAGCTCGGGTCCGAGGCAAGGAAGACGGCGGTCGGCGACGAGGTCGCGGTGGAATCGCTCGTCACGGGACCCAAGCAAGCCAGCTATACTCTTTCCCCAGAGCATCAACAATTCCCCCCCTTTTTTCCCCCCGCGCTGAGATAGTGCGAAAAGGGGGCCCCGTTCCCACCTCACTCCAAGCAGTGCCAACGAAACCCGCGAAGGAGCACGAAGTCGGGGCACCGCCGCGCTGCCACATTTGAGGCTCATCACAAAGACACGGGTAGGATCCACCCGGTCTCGCGGACCTGACCGCTCTTTCAGGTCCCGCGCAAATATTGGCCCACAGGCCCCGTCTGCCCCTTTGTCTTTGAGGGTGGCCCTTTTCTATTGTTTCTGTGTAAACGTGTGTGTGTGGCGCCAGTCTGGTGAAGTAAAACTGTGTAAGTGTTGCCGTGTGTACGCGTAGTCGGTTGTAGATCTGCATTGTTGTGTTTCTTTTGTTGCAATTGCTTTATGTGCATTCTGTTTAATTGTATATGTGTGCTCTCCGTGTGCCGCGGAATAAATGTGCAACATGTTGAACTGTTTTCCCGTTTCACTTCGTTTTTTCTTTAATTGAATCTCCATCTTGCTTCACGTAAAGGGTTGGTCGTGGGCTTAATACGCCCGATAATTAATCGGAACCGTCAAGGCCGACGATAACACCGCTCGGTTATCCCGATAGTACGGAACGGATCGCTTAAGTGGCCCGTGTCCGGAGTCGACCTGCGGCGAGGTGCGATTGCCCGGCCTACTCTCCGCGTGGGTACTTTGGTAGGTCGAGTTTGGCGAACAACCCTATCCCACGCGGGGGGCCGATTGGCTCGATCGTGGTGAGGCGGAAAGGCCCACCCGTGACTAGCTCCCGGCGTTGGTCCGAGAGGGTCACGACAGAATTGTCCGTCCGGTGGGCGACATGCCGCGATTCGAATTTCGTGGCCGTTCGCACGCTGGCGGGCGCGAATTCGCAACAATATATATATATATATATATATATATATATATATATATATATATATATATATATATATATATATATATATATATATATATATATACATATATATATATACATATACATATATATATATATACATATATACATATATATATACATATACATATATATATATATATATATATATATATATATATATACATATACACATATATACATATACACATATATACATATTGTTGTGGTTACCAGATTCGCAAACCACCATTCAGGTCCCTTAGGTGAGGTCTCTCGGTAAGTGCATGTGTAGTTAGGCCCAAACCCGTTGTCTCGTGGGAATACATGTCATTTATACGTGCTGCGACTCTTCAGGATAGCCGTTTTTCTTTTACTATCTTTATTTTGGACCAACCGCCATGATTACCACCACAACCACAACATCAACCACCAACCACAACACCGCTTCACCACAACCGCCACAACCTTCACGTCACACCTCGCAACCGTAGCATCGCCACCGTTCTTGCCCCGCTGTGGGTACCGGTGTTGGACTCGTGCAGGGCGCACGTTGAACAGCGTGTACAAAATCACGGATTTTGTGCTTCAAAAACGGATCAAAAACGACACACGCCCACTTTTTGCCGTCCAATCGGTGAGCGAGGGGCGATTTGGCCCCGCCTCCAGAACGATCGATATATGCAAATTTGTGGATCAAAAAGCCTTCACGCCCACTTTTTCTCAGGCCAATGGGGAGCGAGGTGAAAGGTCAAAGGGAGGGGGTGCGATCGCCCGGTCTACCCTCCGCGTGGGTTCTTAGGTAGGTCGAATTTGGCGAGCAACCCTATCCCACGCGGGGGCTGATTGGCTCGATCGCGGTGAGACCGAAAGGTCCACCCGTGACTGGTTCCCGGCGTTAGTCCGAGAGGGTCACGACTGGATTGTCCGTCCGGTGGGCGACGTGCCGCGATTCGAGTTACGTGGCCGTCAGCACGCCGGCGGGCGCGAAGACCGCAACACTGGTGTCAGGTCGTGCGATACAAATTCATCGCCCTCCTCGCGGCTCTGGTATCGGAGAACAGGAAAACAGGCTCTCCTGTCTCCGGCTAAATTCACGGGAATCGGTCCAGGGGTGAGAGAAGCGACCCCCGATTCCCTCCAAATTACGAGCGAGCAAATTAACCCTTCACGAGAAGCAAGATGGCGTCTCAAGGCGAGCGGGAGCCGGGGGTATTAGAAATGTATATGTGTAGTAATGTAGAGTCCATGGTCCAGGATGGAATCCCCGTGCAGGAAATGTTGATTGTGCAGGAACACGGACTCGCCCAACTGAACCCAGAACCTGAAATGGGTGCGGCAGCGGCCGCAGTGTATGACACCTCCCCCCCCCCTCTCCACCAAAACCCGCCGACCCTTGCCGAAACGGCTCACCCAAGCGCATCCGACATGGCCCAGCTATGCGCCATGCTGGCGGCAATGAACGAAAAGATGAATGCGAAAATGATCGAAAAAATGGATGCGAATATGAATGAAGTGAAAACGACGATGGATGCGAATACACAGCAAATGAATGAAGTGAAAACGACGATGGATGCGAATACACAGCAAATGAGGGAAGAGATGAAAAAGCTGCGGGGTGAGACGCGGAACATGGGCCGAAGCCTGCAGGCGGGCATGAAGGCCGTGACAACGGAAATAATAATAGTGGAGACAAGGGAGGTAAAGGGTGAAGAGTTGGCAGTGACGGTAGCCGGGAAGGGAACGATAGAGGAGAGACTACACGAGAAAGACGGGGTAAGTGACGCACACACACACACAGAGGTAGTGGAGGATAATGGGGGTGAGCTGGCGGACTGGGTAGAGACCCGGTGCGAGCAGCTGGATAGCCTCCTCCAGGAACGAGGGGAGAGAGTATTCCCCCTTGAGGCGAGTCACGACCAGGTGAGTTCGGTCGTGCTTTGCGAGGTCGAGGGGAGGAGTGCTGTGGACAGGTGCACGGAGAGCTTGGGGGGTATAGAGGCCCCGGAGACCCTTGTGGGGACACAAATCCCCGGTGTGGTTGTCCCTGTGTGTGTGGTGCAAGGTGTGAGTGCGTCCCCGTGTGTGGAAGCGACCCCGTGTGTGAGTGGTGTGGTGGCGATGGTGCCAGAGTGCGTGCTTCCCAGCACGCCGGGTGTGGATGGGGCACCGTGTGTGAGTGAGGCCGTGTGTGTGAGTGAAACGGCCAGTGTGAGTGGTGTGGTGGCGATGGTGCCGGAGTACGTGCTTCCCAGCACGCCGTGTGTGGATGAGGCACGGAGTGTGAGTGAGGCACCGCGGGTTAGTGCCCCCGCGTGTGTGGGTGAGGCACCGTGTGTGGAAGAGACCGCGTGTGTGAGTGTCGCCGTGTGTATGAGTGAGGCACCGCGGGTGTGTGCCCCCGTATGTGTGAGTGAGGCACGGAGTATGGATGAGACACCGCGGTTGAGTGCCCCCGCGTGTGTGGATGAGGCACCGTGTATGAGTGGCGCCGTGTGTGTGAGTGAGGCACCGCGTGTGAGTGCCCCCGCACGCGTGAGTGAACGGCCGTATGCAAGGGAGACCGTGTGTGTGAGAGAGCGGTATGTGAGGGAGATGTCGGTTGGCATGCGGGAGCACGCAGCCGCATCTCCCGGTGTGAATATAATGGAGTGGACTGTGTGCGTCGTAACACACAGATGTGCGTGGGTTGAATGGCGACGACGACGGCGACATGGGAGAAAAGAAAGCCGAGAAGCGGCTGTGGTCGTTTCGGGGACCGTGCCGGGTTCACCCAGCAGTGAGCACGAGGTTCGTGCTGTGCAACGCACGAGACCACCACGTGCTCGCTTTCGAGAGTGAAGTCCCGGTCCGGAAACGCACGCGGTGGATTTGCCGATCCCGCGGACGGACAAAGTTTAGGCAGGTAAATGGATTTGGACCGGACGGGTTCTCCACGCGATCGTGTGTGTTAAGCTCCAACGGGCAAAGCACATGTGTTCGCGTGGGGAACCCCTCGAGACGTGGGGCTTGTGTTTTTTTTTGCGCACGGTGACGTCATGGCTGCACGTGTGGTTGGAATCCGGCAGGAGGGGTATCCCGGCCGGATGGTACCGTCCAAGGAGGGACGAGGTACACGTGCAGCTGCATGACGTCACGGGCAGGTGCAAAGTGCGCGAGCTCTGAGTTGCCGCGCAGGTGCTGCGCATGAAAAAAAAAAAAAAAAAGCAAGCCTCACTTTCGGGTGTACAGGATTCCTGGGCAAGGGGTGAAAGACCCCCTTGACCTGGGCACAGGATGGAAACTAGTTAGGGGGAAGGGTTAGCTTAGTTAGACCGACTTCATGGGGCAGGGGTAAGTCCTCATGGAGTCCGTGGAATGGATTAGTTAGAGGGATTGTAGTCAGATTTAGGTTGGGAAATAAAATGATTTATTTGAGACAGCGACAGACTTTGAATGTATAGAGGGGACGTAGCTTAGCTACGTAGTGTTAAAAGGAACGTGCTGTAGTATAAGGGACGACGTGGGAGCACGAGTTAGTTAGGGGATGTAGTTAGAAGGATGGCAGAGTTCAGCGGTGAGTGTGTTGAAGAGTTGTTGGTGAGTTGTGAGGTGAGTACTTGGTGAGTGAGTGAGGCCAGCGGGTCTGTGTGTATGGAGCGAATGGGGAATGCATGGTGCGATGAGTGATTGGGGGGAGGAGTGACTCCCGCCCAAGGGACCCCGGGGTCAGAGTAAAGTGAGTTAGCTGGGTTAGTCAAATTGAAAAATGGAGGTCGTTTTGTTGTTGGTGGGAGTGTAGGCTCGAAACCCATTTGGAGGGGTGCAGGAGCCCTGTTGACGGGCTTGGGAGCGTGGCTGCGAAAGGTGAGTATCGCTGAGTGGGTACCCCGGGCACTAGGCTAGTCGGCCGCGGTAGGCCATGGGCCCATGGGGGGCCGGGATAGAGTAGTGGGCACGGGTGCGCCTGCTTGGTGCGGGGGCCCGGGGCGCCATTAGCCGCGTGGGCAGTGTTGTGGGCACGGGTGACCCTCGGAAAGGGGCCCGGGAGGCCGGCCTGCCACGTGTGCGTTTCAGGGGAGGTGCCATGGGGGCACTCCCGGGGTTAGGGAGCTGGTAGGCTCGGAGGCAGTCTAGTGCCCGGGGGTGCCATAGCGGGAGATTCGGCAGAGGGTCGTGCCTGCCAAAGGGAGCCACGTGTCCCAGCCAGGAGACCGTGTGAGGGCACGGAGAGAAAATTGGGGGGCGAGGCCCGAAATTGTGAGGACACCAACACAGGCGACGGGAATCTGGGTTGTTAGAACCAATAGTTTAAGCGAGAGGCGCTTGTTGAAAGCCCCGGGGTAGTTTAACAGTTAAATGGTTAGGGTAGATTAGGAGATGTACCCCTCCGCACCATCCATCCCCTCGCTGTCGTTGTGGGCCGCTGGACCCACTTTGGTTAAAGATCGCCGAACTCTGGGGAGGCCATTCTGAGGCTTCGTTGGGCCTTGACACAGGACGTTAGCTCTCCCTTGTTCCCCTCTGGGAAGGGAACGTAGGGGTTGGGAGTAGGCTAGGTGACAGGATAGGTTAGCCGAACAAGGACGATAAAGGGGGTTAGGGGACGATTTATAGTGGGGAAGTAAAAATAAAAACAACAAAAAAAATAAGTGGGGGCTAAATTGGTTTTTCACAAATTAAGGGAGTGGGTATGTACAGTGACAGGCAAAGGCGATAGGTTGGGAGGGAGACAGGTAGGTAGGTCCGAGCCCGCCTTCCAAGTGGCCAGCACCACCGCACTCCCTCCACCAACTTCCACTGACGGCAAAAGCTGGCCAGCTTCATCTGCTGGCTGTGTGCTGCAAGGCCTGTGCCGGCCGGATCATCTGCAGCTGTGGTACTTCAAGGCCTGTGCCGGCCAGTTCATCTGCCGGCTGTGTTTGCCTGCAGCGGCCTTCTTCTGCGGGCTGTGTTTGCCTGATCACCTTTGCCATGCCATGCCCACTGCCCACGTTCACCAGCCCCGTTCAATTTTGCTTTGCCCCCCCCTGTTCATTTCCATGTGCGCCAGGATCAAGGCAACAGTTTGCAAGCTGCGAGAACTGCCCTGTTGGCAGCTACAACACGGGCCTGCAGTGGCAGCCCGTGCACCGTGTTTTGCGTCCATCCATTCATCCATTCATTCGTTGTGCTCATTGCGTGTGCCACTTGAGCTGGCACGGAGACTGCGTTTGTGCAGCCCAAGCACCGTTGTGGTTCACTGCGTTCAGTTCAAAAGGGAAGGCCTTGGACTGCGTGTGAGCAGCCAGCCACGTTCCCTGTCACCTGCATTGATTGAGCCAGAGACTGCATGCGGGCAGCCTGGCTCCCTGCTAACTGCTTTTCTTTTGCAGAGTTCAGTGATCCTGGGCCATGGTTTAGTGTAAAATTTGTAAGTTAAGGTTAAGATGTACTGTAAATATGAGTGTGCCCCCGGCATGTATGTCTTAGCGCCGGCAATTTTATTTAAGTCGTCCGTGTGAGTGAGTTTGTTTAGATAGTTACGCAGCCCTCAGGTTATTTATTTTGGGACACGAATACCATGAATGTCGCACTCAGGGATCCGTAGGTAAAATGTACTAGGGGAAAACTACACATGATGGCACACGAAAATTTGACGACTCGGGACGAGTCTGTAAAAAGGGGAGGGGGTAGTGTTGTGGTTACCAGATTCGCAAACCACCATTCAGGTCCCTTAGGTGAGGTATCTCGGTAAGTGCATGTGTGGTTAGGCCCAAACCCGTTGTCTAGTGGGAATACATGTCATTTATACGTGCTGCGACTCTTCAGGATAGCCGTTTTTCTTTTACTATCTTTATTTTGGACCAACCGCCATGATTACCACCACAACCACAACATCAACCACCAACCACAACACCGCTTCACCACAACCGCCACGACCTTCACGTCACACCTCGCAACCGTAGCATCGCCACCGTTCTTGCCCCGCTGTGGGTACCGGTGTTGGACTCGTGCAGGGCGCACGTTGAACAGCGTGTACAAAATCACGGATTTTGTGCTTCAAAAACGGATCAAAAACGACACACGCCCACTTTTTGCCGTCCAATCGGTGAGCGAGGGCGATTTGGCCCCGCCTCCAGAACGATCGATATATGCAAATTTGTGGATCAAAAGCCTTCACGCCCACTTTTTCTCGGGCCAATGGGGAGCGAGGTGAAAGGTCAAAGGGAGGGGTCAAAGGCGAAGCTACGGGGGGATAAAAGGACGGTGTTCGTCAGTCAGCGGAACGAGAAGGAGTCGGAGGGTGGAGAGTCGGAGTGTGGAAGTCTGGAGCCCGAAGCCTGCAGTAGCTGGAGAAGCTGAAGAGAGTCGAACGAGGAGAGCCCAAAGAAGAGTCCAGGGTGGAGAGTCCAGAGGCGGAGAGGCGGCAGCGGCGAAGGCAGACGAGGGGGTGCTCGCGACGGTGCCGGGAGCTGCACGCCCGAGGAAGGCCGGCAGCGCAACCTGGCCGAGGTGGAGACGCACACCAGGGATAATAAAGATCCTCTATACCCCGAGCATCAGCAACCCCCTCCTGTTTCCCCCCGCGCTGAGATAGTGCGACCAAGGGGGCCCCTTTTCCCACCCCCTGCCTGACACTGTCCGCGAGGCCCGCGGAGTGAGGCGCCATCGCCGCTCCGCGTCTCATCACCAGAAGGGTAGGCGCGACCCGGTCTCGGCCTCAGGCCCGCCTCATCCTTGAGGGTGTTTCTTTTCCTTGGTTTTGGGTATGTGTTGTCGGCGCCGTCTGTGAAGTAGAATTGTATAAGTGTTGCCGTGTGCTCGGTAGTCGGTATTAGCTCTGCACTGTGTTTTCACTTTTATATTTGCTTTTTGTGTAAATGGAAGTGTTTTCTTTTTTTTGTGTGCTTTTGGTGGAATTGTATTTGTGTGCTTCCCGTGTGCCGCGAATAAATGTGCTTTATTGTTGAACTGTTCTCCCGCTTCGCTTCGTCTTTTCCCCCATTGAACCCTCATCTTGCTTCACGTAAAGGGTTGGTAGTGGGCTGAGTACGCCCGATAATTAATCGAACCGTCGAGGTCGACGATAACACCGCTCGGTTATTCTGATAGTACGGAACGGGTCGCTTAAGTGGCCCGTGTCCGAAGTCGACCTGCGGCGAGGTGCGATCGCCCGGTCTACCCTCCGCGTGGGTACTTAGGTAGGTCGAATTTGGCGAGCAACCCTATCCCACGCGGGGGCTGATTGGCTCGATCGCGGTGAGACCGAAAGGTCCACCCGTGACTGGTTCCCGGCGTTAGTCCGAGAGGGTCACGACTGGATTGTCCGTCCGGTGGGCGACGTGCCGCGATTCGAGTTACGTGGCCGTCAGCACGCCGGCGGGCGCGAAGACCGCAACAATATATATTATCTGAATATCTATCTATCTGAATATCTATCTGTATATCTGTATATATATATATATATATATATATATATATATATATATATATATATATATATATATATATATATATATATATATATATATATAATGTCGAGATCAGGGTTTGCAATCAAGCAATGACTACACCAATCGTCGTAGAGAAGAGCGTTTAATGCGCATCAAAAGTGTACATGAGAGTAGAAAGGCACAGAATACCTACAGTACACCAGCTCAGTCAAACTCTGGCCCGCAAGCAGTTTTGTTTACTTTATATATACTTTTCCTGCTCATCTGGTTTCTTTGAAAGTAACAACACCCCAGCAAATATTCTCTCCTGGCCTGACAAAGCATTTATCTTTTCACAAGCAAGAAGATCTGTTATTGATCAGGCAGATCTTTATCACAATATATATTATCGTCTCATTCTGCTACAAGATGTTCCCTTTTGAACTATACCAAAACAGTGCTGATTTATGATTGGGCTTCTCTGAGCCCAAGGCTCAAAGAATGTTGTTACAAGGGCCAACAAGAAAGCCAGATGTTCAGCTGCACGACAAAGAGACAGAGACAGAGACAGAGACAGAGACAGAGACAGAGACAGAGACAGAGACAGAGACAGAGACAGAGACAGAGAGAGAGAGAGAGAGAGAGAGAGAGAGAGAGAGAGAGAGAGAGAGAGAGAGACAGAGACAGAGACAGAGAGACAGAGAGACAGAGAGACAGAGAGACAGAGAGACAGAGACAGAGACAGAGACAGAGACACAGACACACAGAGACACAGAGACACAGAGAGACAGAGAGACAGAGAGAGATATAGCCGACTTGCTTTGATTACCAACAGTCAAAAATGGTAGCTTACTGAGAGCATCTTAAATGCTTTGGCTTCCTCAATTAAATGCTACATTCAATTTTAAGAAAAGGTAATCCTATTAAAATGGCTGCTTTCATCTTGGGAGCTGTTCAACAGCTCCACATTTGCCCCTCTGTTACTTAGAAACATAGTGGAAAAGGAACACCACAATTATAATATTTTTTAGAGATGGGATCTTGATGGAGCGGCAAGGTGGTAAAAGGGAGTCTCGTCCAGAAGTGGCCCACTCTTATGAGTAGCTCCAAGTGGGTCATTACGTCACGAAAGCTCCGCCTGCACTTTCTTGCTTCATAGAAAAGCCCCCCTCCACCATTCCGACCAGCCCACCAATACCCCACCCCTCTATAGAATAGTGGATACATTTCAACAATTATAACTTGAATATAGGTCATGAGGAAGTAAAAAATTACCTTTCAAAAACAACTCACACAAAAATTATTTCACACACACAAAAAGATACATATATTTTCAACTAACTATGGTTCTTTATGAACAAGAATATAATTTTTTATAAACAATTAAGAATCAGCAGACAAGAATATAATTTTTATAAACAACCAGTAAGAATATATTTTTTTGCTCTTTATCGTGTTCTTTATGAACCAACAAAAAGAATATCAGCAAACAAGAATATAATTTTTATAAACAACAAGTAAGAATCTATATATCGTGTTCTTTATGAACTAACAAAAAGAATATCAGCAAACAAGAATATAATTTTTATAAACAACAAGTAAGAATCTATATATTGTGTTCTTTATGAACCAACAAAAAGAATATAATTTTATAAACTGCAGGCCAGAGTGAAAGAAAATTTTAAAGAAAAGTCCCAACATTTTCCAACAAGGCAATGTTTAGATAACATTTCTTTCCATCTTCGTCATGGGTACAAGAAATTCGAGACACTCATCCAATTTGAGTGTAAGCAGAGTGTTTACTCCCGAAAGCACTTGTGTCTGTACTTTCATATTTCCCAAAAAAAATAATACCACCATCACGGTGTCTCGACTAATTTTAAACTAGGTTCTTCATTTTCTGCGTTTTCTGGGTTTTCAGAGATGGTTGGTCCAGGGGAACTTCATGCACCACCATTGTGTCACTGTGGTAAATTTTCTCACACACACACACACACACACACACACACACACACACACACACACACACACACACACACACACACACACACACACACACACACACACACCATTACTTTTATGCCATGATGACAATAACACTGAATATCATAAGGCCAACGATCAATATGTGGAATATCCATGTTCCCCCTTCACCAAACACTTCCATTACCCATGATCTGAACCCTTCTTCCTTAAAATAGTCATGGTACTCTGCAGTTACCTTCCTTAGGTGTTCCGCTAGGTCACAGAAATATACGATTAATGATTTCTGGGATTCTGCAAGATTATTTATTCGTATTCTTATCTCTATCCTTGTCCCAGTTATCCCTTCATGTAACAATATGCCTTGTTCCAGGCGTACAATGCCTTTTGTCCCCTTCATCCCGTGGCACACGAGATGCATAATTGTATATCAGGGCCTGATAAGTGTTTTCCCATTTACGCCTTCCGAATGCAATTGATCCCAATGTTTGCCTTTTTTCTTCCCTGTGCACCCTGTCACAACCCATTCCTTGTTTCCCCTAACATTGACCTACCAAACATTCTGATCTCTATGACATTCCCAAAATGTCACGATCTGTTATTGTCCATATTATCACGATTATACACATGCTAATCAAACACTGCCACATCTGTCATAAACCTCCAGTAACATTTCTTTCTCTTTTCGATTTCCTGTATCCTTTTGCAATGAGATGCGTGAAACAATGATTGGCTTACCTTTTCTTGACAGCTCCATGGGTAACCAATAATACCTGAAAAAGTCCAGTCCACTGCATCTTTAGGACGTTCCTCCATTCGAACACCCTGTTGTCAAACTCTTTCACAATATTTATTCGCATCACAAGAGTTAATATTCATTTATACATGTCCATATATTTTACAGACATTCTACCAATAATTATATGTACTGTTTGGCCGTGCCCTTAAATTGGTGACCAGGATCCCAGAGCCCTGAGCTAAACTTTCATTTACCACTAAACGAACCCCAGAGGGCTAACTCAGCCTGTCACTCCTTTAAGACTGGCAAAAAAAAAAAATGAACATCAGTACACTGGTAATAGGGACACCGCATCAGCAGCACAGTCATGCTCCAACCAGTGATGCAACCAACAGCCCAAAGGCAGCACACACCACAAACATTTGATAACACATAGCTGCTTCCAAAACTTTCGATTTTACAAATTTTCGATTTTCTCCCACCTCTGCAAGTTCTTAAATGTACCATATTCTCAGCACCTCCTTCTACATCATCCCCCTTTTGTTTGTGCAGCTCATTTTTATGAGCCAAAACGAGCAAAACACCTTTTGGGTAACCACTTTGTTGTGGGGGCTGGGTATCAGCAGCAAGCACGACCGCTAGAGGGAGCAGTAGAGTCAGTTCCACCAACTGCACCCTTCTTTCCCATTCATAAGTTGGTCGTCATCAGAGAGCGTACATAGCCCCACTGTCTACCATTATGACAATACAATGCACAGAGAACCTTCCCAGGTACGGTGGCAGCTATGATATGAAAAACGCGTTTTTAAAATACCAACCGATGCTGACGTCAGAAGACAACAAATTCAGATCTCAACGTAAACAAAGATGTTGTGAATTCTGCCTGCCCGAACCGACCCATGGGTTCACACCACTACCTTCACCACACATGCATGTGCTCACCTGCACCCACCACTTGCTCACCCACTGACCCAGACGATCCTGATGGTGTAATTATCCCAATCGCCCCTTGGCGTCCTGGTGTTGCAGACTCCCCTTGCAGACCCCTGTCTCCAGCATTGCCCTGAGGGCCAATCATGCCATCATGACCACTCGGGCCTGGAGGTCCGATAGGACCTGAACCACCAACAGTTCCACTGCCTCCCGCTTCTCCAGGCGGTCCAGACAACCCAGTGGCTCCCTGGGCACCATCATGAAGCCCATAAGGAGCACATAAGGGCAGAGTCATTAGACTATAAAATAAATGGAAATTTATACACAAGCACCCATACAGGTGCTGCTTAAGGACTGGCCCCCACCAGACACACACCCCCCCCCAAAAAGGGACCCCGTTGGGTCTTCATTGATACTCCCCCCTCGGAGGGAAGGTGAGCTGGAGGTGAGAAGCTTCCTTGGACCTTCCTGCCTCGTGCAATCCTTGACAATCCGGCTCGATGGTACTCGCACCTGCAACTCGATACCGCTGCAAGCACCAGGTAGTTAGGTAGCGTTGATTGCCAAATAACTCCCCCACAGGCGCTCGGCACGTATGCTCATCGAAAAGGCCGATGGTGGAAGGTAGCCAGGGAGGATGTCGTTGTTGTAGTTTTTTTTCTTCTTCATATGTGCTCAATATATTATTATTGATTTAACTATTCTTGACTAGCACACTTTGCGACATTAAATATCCTCTTATTTCCACAGTTCCCCTACATTGTATCATCTGTACAGTATACACATATCAGGAATATGCTTTCACCCTCGGCTAGATTGCATACCGCAATTAGCACAGAATCACTTTCCAAGATGTTATTCTCAGTGTACACTCCATACCCTGACAGTTATGTCCAGTATAGGACATCTTTCGATTACCACATTTTACTCTAGCAGTGAGTCAACCAACACTGCCTAATCAGATATCATCCATTCATCCATTTGGACCACACTTCTGCAAAGCATTCGGTTCTGCCCAAAATAAAATAAAATAAAATATTTTCCTCTGTTCCCGGCTGAGTTGTGTATGTTATTATGTCCACAGCCACAGTTGCGATTTTAACTCATTCTTCATTCAAACATGTCATGGTAATTGTTTTTAAAATCTGCGAAATTCTCAATTATCTTTTACATGAGCCTAAAGTAAATCCCAACACACACTCCGCACCTCACTTGGACGATTCGCATTTCCTCTTTCAAACCGTCAGAGCACACTGTCTATTGTTTGTGGCTCTTGGCGACTCCTGACTCTCAGTATCCCTGGTTCCTGAGGTTGACTCAGCCTGTCATTCCACCCAGGTCGGTGAGATTATTTATTCCAATGTGTGTATTAGTGGAGGGACACTGCATCATTTGCACGAACACGTCCTTGTGACAATTGATACTAATCTGTCGCCACGTGCTGCACACAACTGACGACTCGAGTCCCGACCCATGCCCATCCTGACAGCAGCTGTGCCCCTGTACGTTCGAGCAGCAGTTTTGTAGCTTAATGTTCAGAGTGCCTGCAATAACTTGCCAACTCTTCGCAAAAAGCATCGTGGGATCTTTAATGTCCACGAACCGATGTTAGCAAACTTTGCAGTGCATGTGAAACACCAGGATGGCAGTTTAGAGCTGCGTTGAGATTTGAACCGAGGCTGCACAGCTCAAAGGGCAGCGTCCATACCTCCACTCTTCGGAGGTGCAGGTGGCTGTAGGGGGTTGGCACATTGTGGAATTTACTCAGGGTCCAGCACACAATGGTCTTGTCCATTTGCACATGTGTACTTGCAAACTTACAAGGCCAGGATGAACTGCTTCGAAAATTTACACAGCACCCTCGGCACGGCCGATTTCAATGCGGCCCAGATGTTGACCACACTCGTGCTTCGTACTCCATCTCGCACACCGGACAGCCCTCCCTCCTTCGAGGGCTCCACACACGGCTTACTTTGTACATTCAACCACAGATGCCAACCACAATTGATTGTAAAACTGAGCTCCTCACAATAATGATGCAACCAACCGTGTTGATAATTTTCCGTGCCTCACTCGGTTAAAAAAATATATTTCTTTTCCAAAGCTTCTCCCCGTATTCAGGCAAACTTCACGTAGCCCGACTCTCCCAAGCAAAAATCGCGCACAGCCCGCACTTCACAGCAGGGCACCAACACATTTAGCACGATAACCGCTTTTATGGTCAATTTTAATCCAAATAATTTATCCTGACAGATAGAGGCTCATATAAGGACAACAAACATGCTCCTCTGTCCACTTTCATACAAAAAAACTTGATCGCGCCAGGCAGAGGATTAATGCTCCGTGACAAGGTCCGCAATGGCCGCGTGTCAAAGACCACGAGTCATCTCCCCCAAAAAGCATTTCTGCAGCTTGCCTAATGTCTTTGTCCTGGTTCTTGGATGTCATTGTTTCATTCACCGACGAGTGAAGACACAGCACGCCTCTGGGCACAGCATGTGCACTTCGACACAGCTCGCCCCCACCTTTTATCCTACCCCTCCTTCCTTCGCACCTTGGTCCCGCGTCTCTCCCCATCTCCACATCCACAACAAACTGTGTACATACGTTCGACCCACACATCAAAACGTATACAAATCAATTTAAACATATTTCAGAACTATTTGACTCTATATTAAATTACCTTTTATTTATTTCCAACCGCGATTAAATAATTCCCAATTTAATTCGTGTTGTATGGACTCCTGGACTTGGAGATCACAATCAAGGCTTTATTCGGCACATCTGCCACAAATTTTCCCGTTGACTCGTTTTGGAGTCGTTAAAAAACTCTCAAAGAGGAACACGACCCCCACCTTTACCCTTCAGGCAATGCGCACACATTCCTCCACTTCACCATGGGGCATCCTTCCCTATGTGGGTTATCATTCCCTCCCACCTTCCATTTCCACACATCGTTTTCACGAGCAGCCGAGCTTCGTCTGCTGTTCTTTCAGCACCTCGCTTTAAATTTCCAATTATTATCACATCAGAACTAATCTCAATTCCTGTTCTTTTAATGGATATTTTACCGATTTTGAGTTTGCTGCACTGTAACCTTCCCTTCCGCCTGCGTTTTCCCGCCACCTCCTCACCGGGAAGGCAAAAGTCGTGGCCAGCGACCTCGTACCTTCCAGGTTTGGACACAACCTCGACGGATTAAGGTAACCATCAGATGGGTTACCTGGTATTCTCTCTTGATTTCCCCGCTCTGTGCACTGCAGTTGCACGGGTGGGGCAAGGTGTTTTCTCAACTTATTCTTTTAATCTTAACACTTACAACTTTTCTTTTTTCTTTTTCCAACATTATTTGTTTGTCATGCTTCTTCCCTACACATCTTACAAGCTTCAAGTTTGGTTCGGGCTTATTCACATATGCATATCTTAACGAATCTTATTCTCGGAATGCATATGGGTACTTTTATATTCATTCATAACATTATTCTAATTGATCACAATACCTTGGTCCATAATTTCTGTTACAGCTTTATTTTCCCACTTTCCCTGAATCATTTCTAGAGTATTCTTGGACTGGTCAGTGTTTTGCCTGGGGTGGTCTCGGGTTGGGTTGAGTGTCTTTCACACCTTTCCACGAACCCTCACACTCCCTTGCACACCTTCCACGTCCTCAATCTCCCACAGAAATACCTTGTCTCTTGGAGATTTCTCAGATTACCCTCCCAGGGTTTGTACCTTGCAATCTCCCCTTTAGACATTGTTCTCCAGGGATTTCTTAGATGAGCCTGTAAGCATCACCTGCAACCCCCCCTGCGAACACTTAACCCCCCCGGGGGTATCCTTTTTGATGCGCACAAAGCTCCCTCTTTTCTCGTTCTTTTAAGATAAGTACAGATCACAAAGAGCAGCGAACCTGTATGTCCCGGTGCGAGAAAAAGAGGCAGTTCTTACCTTATCTTTAAGCCGGCCGGCTGCTGTCCTCTTTTTGTCTCACCAAGCAAGAAGTTCCCCTCTTCTGCTCTGTTTTTACCCCCTTGCCAACTACGCCAAAATGACGAGATCAGGGTCTGCAATCAAGCAATGACTACACCAATCGTCGTAGAGAAGAGCGTTTAATGCGCATCAAAAGTCTACACGAGAGTAGAAAGGCACAGAATACCTTCAGTATACCAGCTCAGTCAAACTCTGGCCCGCAAGCAGTTTGGTTTACTTTATATATACTTTTCCTGCTCATCTGGTTTCTTTGAAAGTAACAACACCCCAGCAAATATTCTCTCCTGGCCTGACAAAGCATTTATCTTTTCACAAGCAAGAAGATCTGTAATTGATCAGGCAGATCTTTATCACAATATATATTATCGTCTCATTCTGCTACAAGATGTTCCCTTTTGAACTATACCAAAACAGTGCTGATTTATGATTGGGCTTCTCTGAGCCCAAGGCTCAAAGAATGTTGTTACAAGGGCCAACAAGAAAGCCAGATGTTCAGCTGCATGACAAAGAGACAGGAGACAGGGAGACAGGGAGACAGAGAGACAGAGAGACAGAGAGACAGAGAGACAGAGAGACAGAGAGACAGAGAGACAGAGAGACAGAGAGACAGAGAGACAGAGAGACAGAGAGACAGAGAGACAGAGAGACAGAGAGAGAGAGAGAGAGAGAGAGAGAGAGAGAGAGAGAGAGAGAGAGAGAGAGAGAGAGAGAGAGAGAGAGAGAGAGAGAGAGAGAGAGAGAGAGAGAGAGAGAGAGAGAGAGAGCGAGCCGACTTGCTTTGATTACCAACAGTCAAAAATGGTAGCTTACTGAGAGCATCTTAAATGCTTTGGCTTCCTCAATTAAATGCTACATTCAATTTTAAGAAAAGGTAATCCTATTAAAATGGCTGCTTTCATCTTGGTAGCTGTTCAACAGCTCCATATATATATATATATATATATATATATATATATATATATATATATATATATATATATATATATATATATATATATATATATATATATATATATATATATATATATATATATATATATATATGTCTGTCTGTCTGTCTTCGAGTTGCCACGTATTTTCGCTGCTCCTCGAGTTGTTTCGACTATTCTTCATAATAGTCAAACTACTCCAGTTCTATTAATATTTTTGTTTTATTTTGGTTATCTGAACCGAGTTGGTTCATTTGTTTATTTTATTTTTGTGTTTTGATTGTTTAATTAGACCTTATGTGTTGAGGCCTAGCTGTACGGCCTAGCCCGTGTAGGGCTAGTTTTCCACGCTCGACCTGTGGCGTTATTGATAAAACATCGTTTTGAATTCCTTTTGTTTATTGCTTAATGACCCTTTACTGTACTAAATATCACAAGATTGTGAATGAGCTGAGTAGTGTTTGCTTCAACGGAGTTTCTTAAAAAACCGCGTTTTTTAAACGTTTGGTTTGCTTTCTTAAAATCGTGTTCTTTTTTTCAACGTTTGTTTTCCTTCAGGTTAATTACACAGTCCTTTATTTCGTGAGCAGTTTTGTTTACAAAAGATATATCAAAGTACTGTAAACATGCCTATGAATCGTGAATGGGCTGGAGTTGCTGCGACTTTAAAATCGAACCACGACATTGCGAGCTCCCTCAGCCACCACCCGCATACAACATGGGTTGGCCCCATGGCACAGCTGAAATGTCATTCTGTGGGATATCGAGGAAGAACATAGTGTTATATACCTGCTGGTCATGCACTCGCTCCACTACATGGCTCTAGAAACCCGACAGGATACTCCCTGGCATGAGATTCTTCCACTTACTTTTCAAAGTCATCCACGTTGGGGTTCACTCTATCTTCACCCAATGGCGGACTTGATTTGGAGATTGCTGCATGGTGCCTTAAGCTCTGGAGCCATGATGTGGCATTTCACAAACGTTCCAGAGGAATGCTGCTTTTGTGGTGAAAGAGAAACGGTATTTCACATGTCCCTACAATGTCACCATCTTCAGCCAATTTACTTACTGATGATAAACTTACTTTTGTGCTTCTGGCTTCACTTCTCACCAACACTCTTAATCATCAGACACCCGGTTAAGAAGCAGAGCAAGTCATGAGATCTCCTTGTCAACTTTATTTTAACTTGTGCAAAGATGGCAATATATAAAACGAGGAAGGCAAAAATTGAAAGGAATGTGGTGGAACACAGTGCTGTGAGCCTGAAAGGCTTGATAAGCTCACGCATCGTCTCAGAATATAAGGCGGCAGAATATGGTAACACTTCAAAATTTTAAGGAAACTTGGGCCACAAATGAAGCACTTTGTCATTTCTCTCTACAAGGCACTTTGTTCTTATTCATATAAATGTGTTATTTTGGTAATTTGTTCTTTCTCCCCCCCCCCCTCTCTCTCTTGGTGCTGCTTTCTCTTAAAATGATCCACCTTACCTCCTGCAGTCCTGACCTGACTCGCAGGGGTGAGGAGAGCAAGCAACATTAAAGAGAATTGTGGCAATTATAACAAAAGCACGACTACAACTACTCGTACTACTACTACTGTCTCAATTATTCCCATCTTCATGTGGGATCAGCCAACATTTTTATGAACAACTCGACTGGCTTGGCCTGACAATCGATTGAGGGTGTGAATAATTTTGAATTTGTTCAGCGTGCCAGTGGTAACTCGCCCACTCAACGAAAGACAGTGGGAACTTTAACATCCACCAACAATTTCTGTTATATGGGTCCTCCGGATTAATGTCCTTCCTAAGAAAAGCACACACATTGATGTATTGCCCTGCAGGCAAAACACCAGGGTGACAGTTTAATTAGCTCGATCAAGATTCAAACCCAGACGAGACTGCCTAAAAGCAAGTGTGTACACCTTGAGACTATGCTGCATTGTGAATGCATATACATACACACATGAGGGAATCAAAATTCTGATCATCACTAAACACATTTCAACATCCGTTGAATGAAATTTTACAGGTAACATCATCATTTTAAACATATACAATATATTGACTTACGATGTACACAATGCTTTCACCAGGAAGATATCAGGTATGACTGTGTGGTATATATAAAATTATCATCATCAATAATATTTACCCAAAGTAATCTCCCCCAAATAATCATGTGCATGGCTTATATTGTACATCCTGAATGGAGAATATTTCAAATGATCACTTCCACCTCGATCCCACAAAGGATCATATGGTCAACCCGGTTCGGAATTTTAAGTTTTATATAGCGGTTCAAAATGTGTTTTTTACAATTGAAGGTGCTGTTTTTTCCAGGTGGTATAAAGATGGTTTTACTGCACCTAAGGAGAAATGAGGAAGAAGTGGAAAATAAATGTAATAAATAATGAAATTGTTGAGTAATTTATTGTGAAGCAAGTAAATAATTGTTGAGAAAGTTTGATTTTGATCTCAAGCTTTTTTCAAAGGTTCACATGAAGTTTTTTATTTTTTATTTTTTATTTTTTAACTATGTGGAATAGCAAAGCAAATAAGAAGATGGCATTTGGAGAGAGATCAAGCAATCTTTATCATTACTTCCACTTACTATATACTTTTCCATTTCCTAAATTGCGATTCAACATTGTCTTATTACAGTGTATAAGGGTAGTTTGGTATAAGACTGCTTCAGTCGCTCTAAACTTCCGGATTTTTTTAAAAGCTCTTTAAAATCATTATTTTATTGAAATTGAAGTGCAGGAGGGCCATGCCATTTGTGGGTTTTCCCTTCGTAGATATGCTCCATCACAATGAATGTACTGAGGCAGTGGTTGTGGTCAATGCACACAAATAATTATGTGTTGGTGAAGTATTTTCCACATTTATTTGCCTAATTAAAATGGGCCATCAACACAATAACCCCCTCAAAACCTTCCACCATCATCATTTCCACCATCTTCATCAACTCATCTTTATCATAACCATTATCAACATCATTATTGCATTATTGGATGAAGTTTATCATCATTATTAATAAAGGTAAGTTTTATGATCTTAGTAATGCCAAGAAAATAAACTTTATTTTAGGTTCTGAATACAGGAAAATAATACTCTATTTCATGTTCTTAATTACTCTTTTATTCATGAAAATAAATAGCACAAAAACAATGCATAAACACGTTAATTGAGGGTACAGTTTGGACAAATTTTAAGCTGAAGTCCCTAACCCTATTTCCCCATTATCCCTTAAATTCGTGGATTTGCAGTTCACAGGGATTTTCAAGAATGTAACCCTCACAAACAGCAAGGCCCTCCTGTATATACTTGAACACAGTGAGGGGTATTGTGTTCTATTACGTCTCGAGTTTGTTTGTGAGTTTTACAGTTGCACTATAGTAAACACGTACTCCAAGTCCTTCTTCCTTTTCCTCCCACCCATAAGGACGATCTCTTTGCTAGTACTGCATGATAAACATAAAACAATTATGAAAAAAAATTACAGGAAAAGTCAGGAATGAAGTATGTATAGAGTAATTCAGTCATTGTGATACCCACATCGAGCCTTCGTGGATATCGTAAAATGGACTGACGAACAGATTCACATTAAAGAATCGCATTCCTTGAAGACCATTGTTGTTCTGCAGAAGGACCTTGGATATCTGCTCACAAGTGATAATGAGAGGTATCAGTCATTCTCTCAAAATAATTATTGTTCATTTATTCATTTTAATATTTCTGCTTCTTCCTCGTTTCTTTTTCTCATTCCCTTCCATACATAAGGATTTATTTTCACACTTACGGCTTTATTAAACTTGAGCTCGTTTTAAATAACTAGGGGAAAAGCTTGTCAAAATGATGGGTGCATAAAACTCAACACAACACAGAGGATCACATTACACACAAAGTTATGGATTATGTCCGATTAATTATTTGCAATAAGGGAATGGGTAACGGGAACATGTCGAAACGGGATACTAAACATGAGCGGGTCAAAACGTTAGGTGGGATATCTTTGATGTGATTCAGGCGTTAATACAACATGGGGTTGACAAGTTACGAACCGAGTAACATGAAGTATTCAATCTATTTATAACGTGCACAAGTTGACCATTTTTCCTGGGAACATCGTCGGTATCAATTGAATTTGTATTTAAATAACCTGAACATGAATTAATAAATGTCCGCACCATGGGTTCACAGAGTAATCTGGAACTCCCCGAGTCATACGAAGCCAACACATCTCTCTGTGATGAGGAATTGATGGCGTTATGGACCAAGTAACACACCACATTCAATCGATTTATTACATACGCAGTTAACCCTTTTTCCTGAATACATAGTCGGTATCAATTGAATTGGTGTTTAAATAACCTGAACACGAAGTAATAAATGTTGACACCATGGGTCCACAGGGTAAACCGGGACTCCCCCGAGTCTAACGAGGCTCCACATGTCTCTCTACAACACGGGATTGACAAGTTGTCGACCTGGTAACGGGCCATGTTCCATCTATTTATTACGTTCAGTATGCAGTTGACTTTTTCCTGGGGCCTTTGTCAGTTTCAATTGAATTACTGTGTATCTACCCTTAAACCCATACAGGTGCAGCCAAGTGAGCCTTATTCAAAAAAAAAAGCTCTCACATTCAAACAATTAAATAATTCTGGCTGTCAGACCATGCGGCCAATGGGGTTGAAATGGCACTCCCAATTTCTACAAGATCATAATTGGGAAGTTTCACATTGATTGACGCAGTGGTTCCAGAGAAAATATTATTTAATATTTTCCTTCAATCCAATATGGCTGCCAAACCATATGACCTATGTCAAAAAAGGGATGGATATTTTTGTTCATCAAAGATAGGCAGTCATACCTGTAAAGTTTTGCCTCAACCTGGTAAGCTATTCTGGAGGAGCAGATTTTTAAGGGTATTTAAATTTTCAATCCAATAAGGCTGCCAAACCACATGACCTCTGACATCATAAGTTTATATTCCATCTCTATTTGGGTAGTCGATCACGCTTGTGAAGTTTCGTCTTAATCGGATAAGGTGTGTTTTTCTATCCAAGATGGCTGCCAAACCAAATGACTTATGATGTCATAATTTTTACCCTATATGCAGCAATTGTGTTAGATGATACTTTTGCAGTTTCGCTTCAATAGGATGTGGTTCCAGAGAAAACATTTAATATTTTCCTTCAATCCAATATGGCTGCCCAACCATGTGACGTTAATTACTTGTGAACACACTGGTATCCACAAGTCTTGGGAACCATGAGTGTAAAGTTTCACCTCGATCTGTCAAGCCATTCTGGAGATTTAAAAATCAAGGTTTTAGGGTAAATGCAATATGGCTGCCAAACCATGCGACCTACGTCAAAAAGGGGGTAGATATTTTTTATTTATCATGGATAGGCAGTCACAGGTGTAACATTTCACCTCGATCTGGTCAGCCATTCTGGAAGAGAATGTTTTTAAACTTTTTAATTTTCAATCCAATATGGCTGCTGAATCATATGATAGATGACATCATAAGTTTATATTCTCCCTCAAATTGGGTAGGGGATTATGCTTTTGAAGTTTCGTGTTTATCGGATAGGTGCGTTTTCTATCCCAGGTGGCCACCAAACCATGTGACATATGATGTCACCATTTTCACCCTATAATGCAGCAATGGTGTTCGATGATACTTGTGAAGTTTCATGTCAATTGATGAGGTGGTTCAAGAGAAATAATTTTTGAAAGATTTTTGCTCAATCCAATATGGCTGCCAGACCATGTGACATCAATTATTCGTGAATACCCTGGTATCCCCAAGGCTTGAGGAACATTTGTGTGAAGTTTCCCCTCGATCTGTCTTGTCATTCTAGAGATTTTTGAGTAAATCCAATATGGCTGACAAACCATGTGACCGATGACGTCATATGTGTAAACATTTTGTTCCTCATGGATAGGCGGTCATACCTGTAAAGTTTTGCCTCAATATGTTCAGCCGTTTCAGAGAAGATTTTTGAAGGTTTAAAAAAACAAACAATATGGCTGCCGAACCATGTGACCGATGATGTCATCAATGTTTTTTTTCTGTGGTTCAATTTATCCCTAGATGACCCTCAAAAATTATCATACTGAACGGATATAGCGTTCTACGAGTATGTATGCAATTATGACGTCATAACGAAAGCACCTACGACATCATTAAAAAATCACACTTATTCCCCATGAGGAGTCCATGTCAGGTGCCAAGTTTCAATTTTTTTCCTTGGTGCGGTTTTGGAGATACAGAGGTCCATAGTTTTTCTTTTTTCCAACATGGCTGCCACACCATGTGACCTATGATGTCATAATTATCATTAGAACATTCTACATTAGTAGTTGCTCCGAAGGTGAAAATTTGTCTCAATCGTACAAGCGGTTGCAGAGAAAAATAATAAAGTTGTGTGCGGACAAACAAACAAACAAATAAACAGACAGACAAACAGACCTCTCCTCTGGTGAGGGTAACTGAGTCACTATAACCTGATTAGCAAAATAAGTAGTTACGACATGCCCACAAATAGGTGAGTGATCCTAGCTTGCTCCTTTTTTTCTTTTGTATACATAGTGGAAGGGCAACTTTTCAAGGCTTGTGGAAGGGCCATTACGAGTACACTGAATGGATCAGGACACAACAGGCCAAAAGGAACAGCAGGAGAACGTTGGGGGGGGGGGCACCAACAGGAGAGGCAGTCAAACAATGGGTGTGTGGAGGAATGGGGGTAGGAGCGGATGCATGGAGTGGACAAAATGGATACAGAAGGGAACTCTCAGGAGGGAAAACTGGAAATTTGGAAGGAGGGGGGATTGGGGTGGGGTGGGGTTAACGAGGATAGAAAAGATCATGGTGATTGGGGACAATCTGACATGGTGGTGAACAGCTGTCTTGAAGACCCGGAGGGAAGAATGAGATTGAAGATGATGTGGAAGTTTGTTCCACGGGTAGGAAAAAAGAGATACAGTACAAATGAGTGGAGGTGAGCAGTGATCCAGGATTTAGGTAGTTTCACCTATAAGGGGTTTGATGGTGGACCGTGTGAGTCCTGCAGAAAACAGGGGTGGACAAAGCACGGAAAGAGAAGAGTGTGGAAGACCAGAAAGGAGTCGGTGGAAGACAGAACGACCGCCGACTTGTCTGTGATGGTGAAGTGATAGGCCCATAGACTCAGCTTCATCGCGGAAGATTCCAATAACCTTAAAGGCCTTGGTTTCCATGGTATCAAGCTTAGCAATATGAGAGGCAGGGGAGCCAGCTCAGAGCCAGTCTTCTTGGACAGATACAGTGCATCATCACATTGAAGGGTAAGAAATTGATTGAAAATAAGTCAAAGATCAGGTCATACGTAGGTCGGTGTGACCTCGTTTGCAAGGGCTTTGAGGACAACCAGACGGTGGGTGCATTTTCAGCTATATATGAACACAAACCTTTGTCAAAACAAAAACTTATGTGGCAGTAATCCCTAATTATGAAAAAGCTTATTCAGGGAACACAACCTGACCCATGGTCTTCCACAAAATGGGTTAACAAGAAAAAGGGTCAATTAAAAGTCAAGGTCAAAATGCATACCCTGGTGTTCAACTTTGGATATCTGAGGCCTAAGCTATTTAGGTGATATTATAACAACAAAAATAATAATGATGGCCAGAAAAATAACTAAAGGTCTTCCAATATCCATTACAATAAAAGGCTTGTGACTATGTTGTAAATATTACGTTCGTTCAAAATGCATTGATAAATCATTGCAATTTGGTTTTCAAAGGAACCTGTTGGGGGTAGTACAGGTCCAAAATCCACCAGGGCTCCCACTCTCTTCCTGTGATGGAGCAGAATGCTGGGCAGGATAGGTCAATGTTCTTTTTGAAAGCTTCTTCTGGACCTGTGTTCTCTCTCAGTGTACTGGACTGAGAAGCCTTTCCATACACCACATTGTCTGATGGGGCATTGTGGAGGAAATGTACAAAATGGTGGAAAGTTTTATCAAATATCAAACAAAGGGCGCTTTGCACCTCACATATGATGAGGATAACAATCTCAGTATCACGAGAAACAAAAAAACTTTTATTAGTTTGGTTATATTGGAAGAAATAGTTGCTGATGCAAGATGACAAAACCAAACAGGTCAAAGCAACGAGGATGCCATGACTGAAATAAAACAATGAGCATCATATACTTACACAAACATATTTACCATACGGCATTCGCTTTAGCTGCAAACACTTTCTAAAACGGCACTCGGTGGTGGATGTTAAAGATCCCCATGATGTCCTTCGCAAAAAGTAGGTAGAGAGAGGGAGGGAGAGGAGGAGCTGTAGAGAGAGTGAGAGGAGAGGGAGAGGAGGGAGGGGAGAGAGGGAGGGGAGAGAGGGAGAGGAGAGAGGGAGAGGAGAGAGGGAGAGGAGGGAGGGGAGAGAGGGAGAGGAGGGAGGGGAGAGAGGGAGAAGAGGGAGCGGGGCAGAGAGAGAGGAGGGGGTGAGAGGGGAGGGGAGAGAGAGGAGGGGGGGGAGAGAAGGGGGAGATTGAGGGGAGTGGCAGAAAGATGGGTTGAAAAGGGGGGGGGGAATAAGGGGTGGTAAGAAGTTTCCTTCTGTATCCATCTTGTAGACCCCATTCCTCCCCACACCCATTATTTGTTCAAGTCTCCCTCTATTTTGTCTTTCCACTCTGCTGTTGGTGTTTCCCCCTCTCTCTGTTGTTCCTTTTGTCATGTTGCATCCTAATTTGTTCAGTGTTCTAGCTCTTCCATCAACCGAACCTTGACTCTGGACACAAAAAACTGTCATAGGTTGACAACCATTGTGCAGCATTGATTGGCTGAATGGTCACTTTCTGAATTGAAGTTCCTTGGAAGGGAAGTCATCTATTATATATTGTGAACAGTGGTGTCTGTCCATGCATTTGGCTGTCTCCTGTTTATGACGGCCGCTTCCCACACTATTTGAAACAACTCAACATTCTATTTTAAAATGACAGGAGAACAGGCATGAACTAGAACAGCACTCGGTAGAGCACATACCACCGCCAGGCTGAACAGCTTATGCTTTGTGTCCCACTGACAGGCCGCATCTGGATCAAGATGTTAAAAATATAATCAGATTGTTCTTGTCACCAACCCAACTCATCCATCAAGTTTTGTCATAAAAGGTCCACAACCTTTTGAAATATCGTGGTATACAATATAGTTTTGGCCAAATCTCTCAAAGGTGAAGAATCACTGAAATTTTTTTTTATCAGATCCAGGTCCGGATCTTCACCAAAATCGAACCAATTCGTCCTTGTCACACACCCAACCTGTCCACCAAAGTTTCATCCGAATCCGTACATAAGTTTTTGAGATATAATTTTACATATCGTTTTTAGCCCTATCATTCAATGGTGAAGAACATTTTTTAAAACTCTTGTATCCGGATCCAGATCTTCACCAAAATCTAATAAGTTCATCCTCATCATGCACCCAAACTCTCCACCAAATTTCGTTCGATTCCGTCCACAACGTTTTGAAAATTCCTGCTCACGGACGGACAGACAGACAGACCAGGGTGAAAACATAACCTTTGTCCACCTTTGGTGGTGGAGATAATAATGTTGATGTCAAATTTTATTTCGTAAGCAGGATATTTAGTCCACATTTTAGACAAATTGAACTTCCACCACCCAATGTTGCACCAACATTCCACAGTGGGTGGTACAAGTATCTCAGAGCTTTATCTTTGAGTGAAGCCAAGAATGCATCACAGTTAACCTTTTTAAAGTAAATTAAATAATTTAAATTGATAGATTAACTTAAACTTTTCCTGTGAGTGAGGATGGGTAATTTTCCTACTGGTAGATAATACAAACCATTCAATCTCAATTGTTGTGGAATTGTTCAGCTTACATTCGGAGTTAGAGAGAGGTAAGCTGGATGCTTTCACTGTGCACACCGACATCCATTGTCTGCCCACCAAGGTGATGTATCGGGCACGGAAACCTTCACAATCATATGTTTTAACATGACTCTTCTGTTGATCATTAAAATGCGTGCAGCTGGTTGGAAGACAAAAAAAAATCACACCAACATGTTTGACGATGCGAAAAGTTTCGAAAGGTTTCTTACGTGTGAGATGTGAAACAATGAGGAACAACATGTGTACGTACAGTTCCTATAGAACGTCCACACCCCCTTGAAAAATTTTCACCTTTTGTTACCTTTTAGCCTGGAATTAAATTGCATGAAATCAGACTTTTCCCACCTTTATTTACACATCATAACCCACAACTTCCAAGTGAAAAACAAATTCCACAAATTTCAGAAAATTAATTTGAAATACAAAACTGAAATATCTTGATTGGATAAGTGTCCACTCTGCTATATAATAGCAATTGTAAACAAGAAAAGTAGCAATCAGAGATTGCAGACCCTCACCAGGACTTGTTTTGTGTGACGTTTGTGGACCGGTGTGTTACGTAAGTAATAAGACACATAATTAGACCTGCCACTTTATAACTGCAAGCATTGATGACTGGGTACCACATGTCCCGCTATAATGCAACCCAGCTTTGATTGGACACCTGACACTGACCCATGCCGTTTTTCATTATTATTCAATAGAATTATTATTTTTTTTTTGGAAACATTGGTGAGGCTCGTATGAGAGCTAACACACAACACACAACAAGGGGGGCAGGAAACAAGAGGGGTGGGAGAGGGAAGGACAAAACAGTGGGGAACAGACACATTAGGAGATCTGTGGACGGGAGAGGGATGGAGTGGGGAACAAGATGGTGGGGAATACAAGATGGACATTACAAGAACATTCAGGAAGAAAAGCAGGGAATTTGAAGGAGGTGGGTTTGGGGTGGATTAACGGGGGTAGAAAAGATTGTGGTTTTGGATGGGAGAAGATAAGAGGTGGTGGAGAACAGTTGTTTTGAAGGCCGAGAGGGAAGAATGGGATTGAAGAGAGTATGGGAGTTTATTCCAAAGGCGGGAGAAAAAGAGGAATGAAAGAGTGAAGGTGAGCAGTGATTCGTGATTTTGGTAGTTTTACCAGAAGGGGGTTGCTGGCGGACCTTGAGTGCCCTACGGAAATATTGGGGGGGGGTCATGTCGTTGACAGAGCAAGGGGCGGGGGGAGGAGGCGATAGCAGAGAGGAGATGGTGGAAGACAGAAAGAGCACTGACCTGCCTGCAGTGAGAGAGTGAGAGGTCCAAAGACTCAGCCTCATTGTGGGAGATACCAATGATCCGAAAAGCCTTGATTTCCACAGCGTGAAGCCGAGAAAGGTGAGAGGCAGGAGCACCAGCCCAGAGGCGAGAACAGTACTCCATCAGGCTGTGGACAAAAGCTTTGTACGTGGTCAGGAGCTCAGGTGGGCCGAGAAAGGACTTTACACAATGGAGGATTCCCAGTTGGTGACTGGCTTTGGAGGCCAGGTTGGAAATGTGGCTTTCCCAAGAAAGATCCTGGCAGATAGTTAGACACAGAAGCTTGAATGAAAGGACTTCTTCCAGAGGATTGTTGAGAAAGTAGATTGGGGGGGGGGGGATTCCAGATGGTCGTTTCGGAGAGACATCATGAGAGTGTGAGATTTTTCAGGATTGAAAGACATGTTCCACTTGTTGGACAAATTTGTGATTTTATCCAGATATGTAGAGAGCGAAGAAGCTGCTGCTTGCCGGTCTGAGGGATGGCAGATGGTACGGCAGAGGGTGCAGTCCTGTAATGAAAATTTCGTCTCAATCTGAATTTAGAACAATTTTTTTTTGAAATTGTTTTATACCCTTCCCCAGATCTATGCCTCCTCACAATTCTATCTCGGAGTTCTACTGACAGTTCCCTGGACTTCATGGTCGAGTTTCTGCTCTGACATGCACTGTCAACTGTGGGACCTTATATAGAAAGGTGTGTTTCTTTCTAATTCATGACCAATCAATGGAATTCACCACAGGTGGACTCCAATCAAGTTGTAGAGAGATCTCAAGGATGGTCACAGAAAAATGGATGCACCTGAGCTCAATTTGGAGTGTCTTAGCAAAGGGGTTGAATACTTATTAATGCCAGACATTTCACCTTTTGATTTGCAATTAATTTGTAAAGAGTTCTAAAAAAAATTAAAAAATCCACTTTGACATTAAAGGGTATTTTGTGTAGATCGGTGACAAAAAAATTCCATCTAACCAATTTAAAATTCAAACAGCAACACAACAAAGTGTGAAAGTCAAGGGATGCGAATACTTTCTGAAGGCACAGACATTTGTTCTCCTGCATAGGTACTGACAGTGCCACACCCCATAATCCAGTGAATGCATTACTCTGCAGGCCTGACCCAGAGGTCTAGCAACCTCTGGCACAGAACTTATGGAGATATAAACAGCATTGCAAAGGTAAGTGAATCTCTCTGTGACCTCAACATCCTCACCACAAACAGGAACAGACAAGATTACAGTATCCAATATGTCTTTGAAAGCCTGAATCTTAGTTTTGACCCAAGATCCGTAAACCCAGTGTCTCCAACTCCTCATTCAGTGTCTGGCAGGCCCCCATCAGGATATCCAGAGTCTCCGCAAAGATAACTGCATCAACTGCAAAATCAAGGTCAGTGACTGACATTCCTAAACGATGCTCTGCAGCAATGTATGGATGCCAGTACACACTCCTTACGAACTCCAGTAAAAACTGGAAATAAGTCAGAGATGAAATCTCCACACCTCACAGCACTCTCAGTACCAGAGTATAGTTCAGAAATCAGATTGATCAACTTTGGTGGCACCCCACCAAGACCGAAAATCCTCCAGAGGGCATCCTGATTCAACGAATCATATGCTTTACTGACATAAACCTAGGCTGTGAGCAGACCCTGCTGAAACTCTCATCTGCTTTCAGTGAGGAACCAAAGACCAAGGATACGGTCAGTCATTGACCTTTTTGGTGTAAAGCCTGACTGCTATGTGTGCTGATGCTCAAACAGATGGTGGTGAACCCTATGAATAATTATCCAAGCAAAGACGTTGGCTGGTACTGAGAGCAGTGTCACCAGTCAGTAGTTGTTGCAGTCCTGGCAATCACCCTTCTCTTTCCCGATAGGCACAACAAGGCCCCTCTTCCAGTCAGTTGGGATGATGCCTGTGCTCCAAACAGAGCACAGAATTGCATGTGAGGACACAAGTGCAGCATTTCCACCAGCCTTGAGAAGTTCAGCATTGATGCCACATATCCCTGGAGCTTTACCCCCTTTTAACTTGTTCACCGCAGCCTGTGTTTCCAGAAACAAAGTGGTTCACAGTTGATTGGAGGGTCAACAATATGGATAGGAACATTCCTCACATCCAACTCAAGAGCTGGTGGGTCAGCCTGGTACAGCCACTCAAAGTAACCAGCCCGGCCGGCTTTCACTTCAGACTCCTCTCAAGAGCTCACCACCCTCTGCTCAAACTTAAGCAAACTGATGGACAGGCTTGGAGGAACGCAATGCACAAATTCCTCTGTAAGCAGGGTGATAATCACTTGACCACAGGTGATGCTCTACCCCTTCACAGATTCCTCGCACATAGGCCTCCTTGCCTGCCTTCAGTGAACGTACAGTTTTATGCCTCAACTCCCTTAACAGCACAGTTCTGCCATGAAGCCTGGCCCTGCAACTCTGGTCAATGGTATCCAGTGTCCCTTTGGAGACAATGTTCCTCTTCGTCTGGTGGTGGGTTCCAAAACAACCACCAGCAACATCAACGATGGTAGTCTTGGAGGCACTCCACAACTTTTCAAGATCCCCTGAAACACCAAGACCCCCCGATCCCCACTCAACTTGTTCACAAACTCCTCAGCTACTCTCTCATTCTTGAGCTTACCAAGATCCAGCCTCGGCTGGGATGGTACCATTCTCCTGGATTTGAGATGCAACTTCAGAGTTGCTACAACAAGCCTGTGGCACTCTGGTAGATCCTGCAATCCTGGAGCATCCTCCATCGACCATGAGTACATGGTCAATCTACTTTGCTTTGCCACAACACCAGTTCCACCCCCATGGGGACCAACTCATGCCTCATAACCATCCTTATCAGTGCCAGTCGATGCATTGAAATCCCCTAAGACGAGAAGAGTATCTTGCATAGAAAGTTTCCTTCACAATGAGATCACTCCCCTCAGTTGGAGCATATACAGAGACCAGGAAAATGATACCCAGAGAGTGACGAATCCTCAAGTCTCATTATATGCTCATTGACCGGTATTACGTCAATTATCAGCTTCTTGGATTGAAAGACATATTCCAAGTGTTTGACCATCTTGTTCATCAAAGGATCAGCAAAGACTCTGTCTTACATGTCAAGAGATTTAAAGCTAAATTTGGAATATTTTGAGTCAATTTATTGTCCACATTAAAATACAAATACTGTATAACAAATATACAAGCCGGTAGGAGGACATGGGTAGTCGAACAAGTCGAATTTAGTCGTTTTTCAGCCGTTACTAGCCAACAAAAGCGTCCATAGCAACGGTTCTTTCTCACACATAACTAAGACATACCATGAACCTACCATACCAGTTTCATGTATATCTGACTCATCGTCTCTGAGATATAACGAACTTCGTTTTATTTATTGTTTTCGACCAGGGTTCATTCAAAGTCTATCTTCTCCGACAGTTTTCATAGGACCCGGCTGGAAATTTTTGACAATATGGCTGAATGTACTGCCCACAGTCGCTCGTGGCCCGATTTTTGATTCTCAAAAAAATTAATTTTTGAGATTTTTTTGACAATTTCAAAGGTCCGTTGCTAGGCAACGGATGGGTCCATAGCAACGGTTCTCATTTGCACACAACTAGGTCATGGTATGAACCTACCAACCAAGTTTCATCGAAATCGCCATTGTATTAACTGAAATCGCCATTTTAAATACTGATAAGGGTAGAACAAATCTCTTTTTTTTTCGACTAGATAGACTACCCAACAAACAAGCCGGTAGGCGGATATGGGTAGTCGCCGACCCAACAGACAGACAAAAATTTCAAAGTCTCGTTGCTAGGCAACGGTGGTGTCCATAGCAACAGTTCTCATTTACACACAACTAGGTCATGGTATGAACCTACCAACCAAGTTTCATCGAAATCGCCATTGTATTAACTGAAATCGCCATTTTAAATACTGATAATAAGGGTAGAACAAGTCAAAAAAAAAATTTGGCAATTTTTTTTTTTCTGACGAGATCGATTACCCAACAAATATATCGACGGAAATACTGATAATAAGGGTAGATAGATCGACTACCCAACAATTATTACCCTCACTGAAGGAGAGAGTATTGCATTTGTGTCCGTTTGTTTGTTTGTTTATTTGTCTGCATTGAACTTTAGTTTTTCTCCACAACCGCTTTTTGGATTGAGACAAAATTGTCACCATCGGAGCGACGACTCATGCAGAATATTTTATTGATTATCATGACGTCATAGGTTATGTGGTGTGGCAACCATGTTGGAAAAACGGAAAAATTTTGGACCTCTATCTCTGAAACCGCCCAAGGAACAAATTGAAACTTGGCACATGGCAAGTACTCCTCATGGGTCATAAGTGTGATTTTTTTTTATTACATCATGCTGCTTTTGCTCTCCCAACAATGGATGGAGGTCCTCAATGCCAGACATGAAATCCGAGCCGTATCCCTGGAAATATCACGTGCTTTTGACACGGTCTGGCACCCTGCCCTGCTCAAACTCTCTTCCCATGGTATCCAAGGCCATCTCCACTCATGGTTCGCAGACTTCCTCTCCTGTCGAAGTAAACGTGTGGCCCTAAATGGAGTTCTTTCATCTCCTCTTCCTGTCCAGGCTGGAGTTCCTCAAGGCAGCATTCTGGGCCCTGTTCTTTTTCTGGTATTCATCAATGATCTCTCTCTGGAAAATCCTCCATATCTCTTTGCTGATGACTCCACCCTCTGCCGTACCATCGGTCATCCCTCGGACCGGCAAGCAGCAGCTTCTTCGCTCACTGCAGATCTGGGTAAAATCACAAACTGGTCCAACACGTGGAACATTTCTTTCAATCCGGACAAATCTCACACCCTCACTATGTCTCTCCGAAAGGACCGTTTAGAACCCCCCCCCCCCCATCCACTTTCTCAACAATCCTCTGGAAGAAGTCCTTTCTTTCAAGCTTCTGGGTCTCACTATCCGCCATGATATTTCCTGGGAAAGCCACATTTCAAACCTGGCCTCTAAAGCCAGTCGCCGACTGGGAATCCTCCGTTGTGCAAAGTCCTTCCTCGGCCCACCTGAGCTCCTGACCACTTACAAAGCTTTCGTCCACAGCCTGATGGAGTACTGCTCTCCCCTCTGGGGTGGTGCTCCTACCTCCCACCTTTCTCGGCTTCACGCTGTGGAAACCAAGGCGTTTTGGATCATTGGCATCTCCCGCAATGATGCTGAGTCTTTGGGCCTCTCACTCTCTCACCACAGGCTGGTCGGTGGTCTTTCTGTCTTCTACCGTCTCCTCTCCAGCCTCGCCCCACCCTGCTCTCTCTGCGATTTGTCCCCACCACATTTCCGCAGGGTGCTCAAGGTCAGCCAACAACCCCCTTCTGGTAAAACTACCAAAATCATGAATCACTGCTCACCTTCACTCTTTCATTCCTCTTTTTCCCCTCCTTTGGAATAAACTCCCTTACTCTGTTCAATCCCACTCTTCTCTCCAGGCCTTCAAAACAGCTGTTCACCACCACCTTTTATCATCCCCAATCCAAATCCTGGATCTTTTCTACCCCTGATAATCCACCCAAACCCACCTCCTTCAAATTCCCTGCTTTCCTTCCTGAAAGTCCCTGTAATGTCCATCTTGTATTCCCCCATGTTCCCCGTCCCATACCTCTCCCTTCCACAGATCTAATGTCTCTGTTCGTCACCGTTTTGTCCTTCCCACTCCCGCCCCTCGGCTCTTGTCTCATGCCCCCCCCCCCCTTGCTGTGCGTTGTGTGTTAGCTCTCACACAAGCCTCGATTAGGTATACAAAAAAATGCCTTCGTTATGACGTCATAATTGCATATGTATAACGCTACATCTGATCAGTATGAAAATGTTTGAGGGTCATCTCGGGATAAAATGGTCCACACAAATAAATTGATGTCATCAGTCACGTGATTCGGCAGCCACATTCCTTAAATAAATTCCATTCCTCCCGGAGGGAGGGAGCGGGATATTGTTTTGTCTGTTTGTTTGTTTGTCTGTCTGTTAGCAACTTTACGGCAAAACGGCTTTAGCAAACACTCTCAAATTTAATCCACAGGTGGGCAATGAACCTTGGACGACCCCATTAACTTTTGGGTCCAATTGGATCAAAGGTCAAGGTCAAGGTCACGAAAAGATCAAAATCGTTTTTCGCTCATAACTTCATCAAAAATGATCTGATTTACTTCAAACTAAGCTTATAGTGAACCTTATTCTATTTGTCACTTATGATTCTACCCATTCCTATAGTGAAAAATGCATATTTGTGAAGATCGGTAGGGTCTGAAGACTTTATGCCTTAAATGGGTGGGATTTGTTGTGCCTGGAACCACTTGTTAAGTCTGTCTCTGGAGTATGCTCCCCTTCCATCTCTTCAAATGGCAGCACAGCTGACTCCACTTGTGAGAAGACCGAATGCCTCAATTCTGTGATTGCTTACAAATCTTGTCTCCAACCCCTCACTTTCGGTGCCCATCATTCCCTGTCATACCAAACTGCTCCTGGACTGTCTTTTCACCTGAGAATGTGGAGACAGTTCTTTCAACCCTCTACTCTGACTCTGCTACTGGACCAGAGGGCATCAGCTCACTGTCCTAAAAACTTGCTCTGCTGGTCTTACACATCCCCTCTCTGCCCTTTTCACCCTGTCATTTGTGCTAGATCACCTTCCATCTACTTTGAAATCTGCCAACATCACTACACTACATCAAAAAGGTGCAACAACTGATTCCCTCAACTACAGACCTGTCAGCTTACTTCTAATCATCAGTAAGGTCATGGAATCCATCATCACAATTAATATGAGAACCTTCATTTTCTCCAACAACCTTATCTCAGATCACCTATTTGGATTCAGACCAGGTCACTCTACAATGTACATGCTGCTTCTACTTACCCAACAATGGATGAAGGCCCTCATTGTCAGACATGAGTTCAGGGCCATCTCTCTGGACATATCTCGAGCTTTCGATACAGTCTGACATGATGCCTTACTCTACAAACTCTCTACCTATGGCAATCAAGGCCAATTTCACACATGGCTAACTGACGAACGGACTTCCTCTACTATCATACCCAACATGTGGCTCTCAATGGCATCCTTTCATTTCCTCTCCCTGTGAAGGCTGAATTGCCCCAAGGCAGTGTTCTGGGCTCAGTCCTATTCCTGATCTTCATTCATGATCTCTCTGACTCTCTGGAAAATCCTCTTTATTTGTTGCTTCTGATTCCTCCACCCTCTTGGCTTGATGCCATGAAAAGCAAGTCCTTCAATATCATTGGAATCTCCTGCGATGAAGCTGAGTCAATAAAATAATCACCGCCATTGCAGATAGGTTGGTCTCTCTGTCTTCTACTGCCTCCTTCCTGGTCTTGCACCCTCTGCTCTTTCCATCCTCCCCCCCCTCCAGGTTTCTGCATGGCTTACATGGTCGACCTTCAACCCTCTTCAGGTAAAACTACCGAAATCCAGGATTTCACTCATTTGTTCCTCTTTTTTTCTCACTTTCACTCATTTGTTACTCTTTTTCCCAACTATGGAATAAACTTCCAAATGCTCTTCAATCTCATTCTTCCCTCCTCGTCTTCAAGACATCCTCCCGGCCTTCACCACCTTATCAGATCATCCCCAATACAAAACGATGATCTTCTCTACCCTCGTCAACCCCACTCAATCCCTCCTAATTTTCCAGTTTTTCTTCCTTGAAGTTTCCTTCTCCATGCATGTGTGTTTTGCATCCTGTTTTTGTCTGTTACTTCCTGATCCATTCAGTGTACTAGAGGTCTTCCATGAGCCTCGACAATGTATACAAAACAAAACATACAAAGAATATGGAATCACTACAGACAGAAAAGCCAGTTTAATTCCCCTCTGGAGATATTTGGTACTTTGTAATGCAAAATGTTCATTTATATGAGCAATTGAGTTTTGCTACAACTCTAATGATAAATGTCTTTCATTACCTGGTCATGCTTTCATTCCCTGTACTATGAGCTGGTTGTATAAAGACTTGGAAGTTGAAATAATGAGCTTTCACTGTTACAGAATGCAGGATGAATTCTTTTTGTAGATCCACCTGAAATGATTTTACATTCTGATTAGTATGGTTTGCAATTAAAATTGCACTTAAGTCCTGCACATTGAGATCCCAAAGAATTTTTAAAAAAACAATACATTGATTGAAAACTTTTAAGTGAAACTCAGAATGACATATATGCTCTGTACTGGTTAATAATATTGTTAAGACCTGTCGAATGGAATACATTTTTACATTAATTTGAACTATATTTTACAAAGCATATCATGTGACATGACAAAACATGTGATGTTTATAATGCTGTTACAAAAAAGAAAATTTTAAGAAAAAAATTTATGACTATATCCATGCGCACATATGCCAATTGTACCTCCTGGCTGTAATGGTGAGCATCAGCTGCAGATTATGTCTCACTGTAAAATCGAATAATCCATAAAGAACAAAAGCCTGTCTGTCACTCAGAAGATTGTTCACACTAATGCAAACCAAGAAACCAAAAGGCAAGTGCAATCAGGTGGAGATATAAATCAAAATGTGTGGAGTGTGATGAGCACTCCCACCCGCTCTCCAAAGGACTCAAGTCCTGATGCTCACCATTACAGCCAGGAGGTACTGTTGGCATTGAAACGATGACTGTGATTATCATTTGTTGGATATTTATATGGTATGCTGGCTTGGTGATAATTTGGGGTGACATGCTGTTGAAGTCATGGGGACCCACTTCTATGGAAGAAGGGGTCCACCATCCAATTGTATGACTATGCATTCTGGCCTATTGGGGTTAGCATGTGTGTGTTTGACCATGTGCTTCAGCTTTTGGGTTGAGGGCATGTATATGCTAATGGGATAGTCTTGTTAGACTGTGTATTTTGGCTGTGGGGTTAAGGTGCATGTCCCAAGTTGTTTAAATGTTTGGTTTTTCTTTTTGTTTTTTTTTTCCTACCTTTTTTTAAACAAAAAACGGCACCTTCAAAAGAGGCAAAGAAGACTGAAATCCAGATAGGTGGCTATGTTTAATATACAGTATAACTGATGGTGACCATAAAATCTCTGTCTTTTGACATGAGTGGCTGGGCTGAAGCCTCTGGATTGGAGGAAATGCTTTGGTGTGGGAATTTTGTCTGTTGGAGATTAGGTAGGAGTGCTTTGCCATGACGCGCGCACACACACACGTACCACCCGTCACTTCACTGTTTCGGAAAGGGGTAGAGCAGGGAGGGAGAGAGGGAGAGAGGGAGAGAGGGGGAGAGGGAGGGAGAGGGGGGAGAGGGGGGGAGAGGGGGAGAGGGGGGAGAGGGGGGAGAGGGGGGCGAGGGGGTAGAGGGGGGTAGAGCGGGAGAGGGGGAGAGAGGGAGATATATATATATATATATATATATGACTGAGGTTGATGGGGAAGGCAGCATTAGGGAAGGAGAAGGAAAGGCAGCATGAGGGGAGGGAAAGGACAGGCAGCATGACAGGAAGAGGAGAGACAGCATGATGGGAGGGAAAGGGAAGGCAGTGTGAGGGGAGGGAAAGGAGAAGCAGCGTGACAGGAGGAGAAGGAAAGGCAGCATGATGGGAGGGAAAGGAGAGGCAGCATGAGGGGAAGGGAAGGCAGCATGATAGGAGGGGTAGGGAAGGAAGCATGAGGGGAGGGGAAGGGAAGGCAGCATAAGGGTAGGGGAAAGCAACGCATCATGAGGGGAGGGGAAGGGAAGGCAGCATGAGTGGATTGGAAGGGAAGGCAGCATAAGGGGAAGGGAAGGCAGCATGAGTGGATTGGAAGGGAAGGCAGCATGAGGGGAAGGGAAGGAAGCATGATAGGAGGGGTAGGAAGGCAGCATGAGGGGAGGGGAAGGCAGCATGAGGGGAGGGGAAGGGAAGGCAGCATGAGGGGAGGGGAAGGGAAGACAGTGTCCTGGGCTGTTACCGGGGAAAAAATGCTTTCAATTGTAAATTGTGAAAGTGAACTTGTTGCTGTTGCAGACCTTGGTTTCTTTGAATCCACATTCTCAACTGTCACTAATGGGTATGCTCTCTGGTGTTTGGTTTGCAAATATTTTAGCATATTGGACATATTATTGTGATGAGCAATGTCTATTGAACAAAGTGACCATTAAACTTTTGGACTGTCTTCTTTAACCTTCCTGAAATAATTCCAAACTGCTGTTCTGGACTTTTTGAATGACATGTTGTCAAAACTTTGTCAGTCAATATTTTGCCTACCTCTCCATCAGCAAAGCAATACCGGCCAACTCAAAATGCCGTGATATTCATTTAAAAGGAACACGTCCTTGGGGTGTGTTTAGTTTGCAAGTGACTTACTTTTGCTGCTATATTGCAAAAATTGCTGCCCCAGGGATGTGTTTCTTTTCAATTAATACATTACCAGGCCATGTGTAATCAGAACATTGCTCAAACAAAATGCTTCTTTCCATGCAGTCGGAATTACTCGGAATCGACGTCGATTCCTGTTCACGACTCAATTCCTTTCGATTCCATGGTTAGAAATGAGTGCTTTGGAATCAATTCCACCCACCACTCTTAAGCACTCTTGCAAGCACTACAACCAAACAGTTGATAAGGAATGGCGGGCTTGGTCATGTGAAACACCATCCGGAGACGACTGGAGTATCAAACAATGTACGAATTTGATAAATGAAAACTTTTTTTAGCAGTCTGAACTGCTGCTAACTTCAATTCCACAGTTTAAAATTTGAAATTTGGTTCAGGTTAATAGATTCTCAAGGTTACCGCATTTAAAGTGCAATGCTTATAAACATCCAGAGAGTTTTTATGGGAATAGAGGGGGGAGGGGGTTTGGGAGGGGGTAAGAGTGAGGTGAGGGGAAGGCAGACATGCAGTGGAGTATTAATTACGATTCATACTGTCTCATCTAAATAATTCTGCAGAGAATAACAGTGGAGATGGAAACAAAATAATGTCTGAAATACATTTTTGACTGGTCATTCTATAAACACTGTCTGGACCCGTTTGGAGAGAAGTACCGCCCAGACACGTCTGGAGACAAACTCCTGTCCAAACATAAACAACACCCTGACACATCCGGAGACAAACACTGCCCAGGGACAAACACGAACACATCCAGACACAAACATCACCCGGACATAAACACTGCCTGGACACATCCGGAGACAAACACCACCCAGATATAAATACCGCTCGGATACAAACACCATCTAGACACGTCTGGAAGCAAACACTGTCCGGACATAATCTCCGCCAGGACACGTCCAGAGACAGAGAGAGCGAGATGTGTGGGAGGATCCTGCACTGCATTAGGAGGGGGGCGGAGCGAGGATGGGACAGACAGAGACAGACCGAGACCGAGACCGAGACCGAGACCGAGACCGAGACCGAGACCGAGACCGAGACCGAGAGAGAGAGAGAGAGAGAGAGAGAGAGAGAGAGAGAGAGAGAGAGAGAGAGAGAGAGAGAAGTTAGCAGAGAAAATGTTATGCTTTATGAACAACACACACACACACACACACACACACACACACACACACACACACACACACACACACACACACACACACACACACACACACACACACACACACACACACACACACACACACGTGCTTGGCTGATATCGGAAATTTTTTGGGAATCGGCAGATTGGAGTCAGTGTGATTATCGACTTCAGCATGTCCTGTATACAACCCCAACAACCCCAAAACCTTGAGTAGCTTTCACCCTTGTTTTGGGGGAATTTCAGTGAACAAATTTTGAAAACAATGCTGCAATATCGACAATTTAAGATGTGCATAAACATTAATCTGCATAAATATGCGTGTGACGGGTGTAAAAAAATTTGGCTCGGTAATTTAGAAAACATGTTCATATGGCAAAATGCTTGGAAAGCAGGTGTTGTCAAATATATTTTGCTTTGAAACTTACAAAAAGAAACCATATAACATTTCTGAAGCACACCCGGTTCATGTGAAATAACCAAATGCTTTCGAAACAGTCCTGAAGCCAAATGAAAATGTGATTGCTTGTACGCTGCTGAGGTTATAAGTTAAAACCTTCACCAATCATCATCATAAGATACGAGATGAAACTTTGCCAACATGGTGCTTGTAATCAAGCATGTAGGCATGTACCCACACACGTCCCTTTACAGATCCAAGTCTACCCGTATGTACATCTACCTTGTAGCAACTACCAACTGTCCATCCCGATCAGGACATGAATTGTACCGCTATCGACTGCAGAGTGCTCAGCAAGTGGCTTAAGCAATCAAGCAAGCACTCCAATTAAATGGTTGAAAAGGAACGGCTGGCTTGGCAAGCGAAAGCAAGCTTATTGGTAATGGCAAAAAAACTAAACTATGCCAATTTCTTAACATTTTCTGATTTCACTCCAGATTTAAAGTTATTTAGTCCATGTGATCCAATTCTCCAAACTCAAATCTTATTTCTATTATATACTTGAATTAGTCTGTGAGAGTAGATCATGGAAAATCGCATCATATAATGCATGAAATCGCTCCAAGCTCCTAATTTGAAAACTATAGCACTTACAAAAGCGATGTATGCAGCGATTCATAGATATGAAGGTCAGGCATTTGACGATATCAGCGAGGAAAGTGAAAAAATACATTTTGAGCATATTATCGTTAATAATCTGTTGTGGCCTGTTCCAACTCAAGGCATTGCTGAGCAGGCTGAACAAAATGGTGAATTAAGACCCCAGAAAGGTAACCGGAGGGTGCCCTTAAGACCCCATCAAGAACAAGGTGTCCAAGCATGCATCTCATAAAGGATATAATTAAATAAGGCTGTTAATTATCTTCAAAAGGGGTGTTTTAATGAATCCAAACACCCAATTTTCACTCATGCATTCCCTTGGAGTTCCCTTAATATGCATGCAAAGTTTCAGGCTGCTAGGTTTCCCGGTTTTGGAGTTATGGATGACACACACACACACACACACACACACACACACACACACACACACACACACACACACACACACACACACACACACACACACACACACACACACACACACACAGACTGACTGACACTCACAAATTTTATTATTGATAAGATATATATTTATATATAGATACACTAGTGGGGTTTGCTTACACATTGTGTATGCATATGAACTGTGTTTCCCCATCGTCTTGGGTTGCTCACCTGCATTTGATCTTTCATTTCTTTATTTTCATTTTTTTTACATTTTTGTATTTGAATGTTGTACGATGATTCTGCGATTTTTACCAGTGTATCAGCTTCGATGTCCAACACAAAATTACCACTCTTCCCCATTGTCTCGTGTCGTTCACCTGAATTTTTTTTTTTAAGTTTTAAAATTTATTTTCATCTATTTATATTTTCATTTATGAATGTTGTACGACAATTCTGTGATCTTTTCTGGTGTACTGGCTTCGATTTCCATTAGCACAAAACATTTCAGCTTTCTACTTCACCTGGACGGTCCTGATCTTTAACATCAGTCAGTCACTCAATTAGTGGTTAGAAAGAGCTTTATATTGTAATGTTTGTGTGGTAGATGGAGGAATTTCAGAGGAAAGTTAGAATTGTATAGTGTAGCATTGTCCGTGGATATGTAGGAAACATCTCAATGCAGGTTAAGTAGGGAAATTGAGGTTTCGTTACTTGTCACCACGGCGGGCGGGGGGGGGGGGGGGTGGTGCTGTGTTAAATTAGGTAGGGTTTAAGGACAAGTTCTCCTAGTATGTGATATCCCCTGTGACCTTTTCCTATATTTTTTGCATTTCAAGACCGACAATAAAAAGGGATCACGTCCTTAAAACAATGACAACTGGGGTGCATGTCAAAGCAGGCAGAAAGCCCGCCACCAGGGGTGACGGCTGGCGAAACCATGCCCCGGGAGTGGATGATTAACAGGATAAGTGCCAGAATAAAGTCAGAGAGCCGGTGGAAGGAAAGTGAGGTTCAGAGTGGGAGAACAGAGGACACAGTTGTGGGAGGACACGATCAAGTAAGGGGGTCTCGCTGGCTGGCAACATCTGGACACGACAAAATACAGCAACACAATTTTCATGTCACGCTGTGAATTTGCCCACATGATGAAGCAAGACGCGAGTCATTGACTGTTGAGCTGTGAGGCTTCCCTCGAAGTCTCGTGTTGTGCCATTCTGGGCGAGCGATCCTGGCATTCTGCAGAGGAGCGGCGTCAACCACTCCAATCGTGAGGAGGAACTTTCATTACAGCTTGTGTGCTCTCTTGACGAAGGGACCGTCCACATAAATGACCTCCCTTATGCTTACCACAACGAGAGTGGCTTGGTGCCATTTTGGGCGCGATTTCCCGCCACGCAGGACAACGTGGCTCAACCCCAAAGCTCAAAAAAGATCACTTCTGGACCTGAAGATAAGTGCCAGAATAAAGTCAAGATTTTTATTTTGCTTAATCTCTCCCCCTTGTCCGTTTTTGTGTCTGAGTGCGGAGGCGCCTCAAATAGGAATTTAGATTTAGTTTACCTCACGTATTGATTTATTGCCATGATAACGGTTTGATTTTCTGTTTATTAAATCATTATTTATTTAATTTGCTGGTGTCCATGTATCTGTTGTGGGTTCAAGATAAATCCCCTTGCACTGTGCTTCCATCTGCTCTGTCCTTGTAGCTGTTCTTTCCCGTGAGCACGCACCATAATATCTGAGAATCTCGGCTGTAAGCCTCCAAGGGAAATCGTTTGGCCATCCATCCAGGTAAGGGCTAAACCTATTGAACACGACAATATATTAGATACCGGCAAATACGACCCGTCGCTTCGCTGACGGTAATACTAAAAGGGGGAGGGAGAAAAAGAGGAAGGAAGAGGGAGAGCGGGGTGGGGGAGAGAGAGCGGGGAGAGGGAGCAAAGAGGGGTGGGGGAAGGGAAAACAGTGCGAGGTGAGAGGAAGGGAAGGCAGACGTGTGGTGGAATATTAATTATGATTCATACTGTCTCATCAAAATGATTCTGCAGAGTATAACAATGAAGATGGAAACAAATAATGTCTGAAATCCATTTTCTACCAGTCATACTCTAAACACGGCCCAGAGACAAACTCCTATCAAGACAATTGCGGATACAATCTCCTGTCCAGACATAAATACCACCCGGATGCGTCTAGAACCAAGCTGTCTGGAGATGAACACCGCCCGGATGCGTTCGGAGATGAACACCGCCCGGAAGCGTCCAAAGACGAACACTGCTCAGACGGATCCGGAGACAAACACCACCCAGAGGCATCCGGAGACAAACACTGCCTTGATGCACCCAGAGGCAAGCACCACCCATACCCTCCGGAGACAAGCATCGCCTGGATACGTCCGGAATCAAACACCACCCAGACACATCCAGAGACAAACACCGTCAAACATAACCACTGTCCGGATATGGAGAGAGAGAGAGAGAGAGAGAGAGAGAGAGAGAGAGAGACAGAGAGAGAGAGAGAGAGAGAGAGAGAGAGAGAGAGAGAGAGAGAGAGAGAGAGAGAGAGAGAGAGAGAGAGAGAGAGAGACCCACTCACTCACTCAAGGTGATGAAGCATGGACCACTCGCTCAGGGCGATGGAGCACGAACCACTCACTCAGGGTGATGGAACACGAAGCACTCCCTCAGGGTGACGGAGCATAAACCACTCACTCAGGGTGATGGAGCACGAACCACTCACTCAGGGTGATGGAGCACGAACCACTCACTCGGGGAGACGGAGCACAAACCACTAGATAAGGGTGATGGAGCACGAAGCACTCGCTCACGGTGACAGAGCATGAGCCACTCTATTACGGTGAACGAGCATGTACCGCTCGCTCAAGGTGATGGAGCACAAACCACTCCCTCAGGGTGATGGAGCACAAACCACTCACTTAGGGTGATGGAGCACGGACCACCCTCCCAGGGTGATGGAGCATGAACCACTCGCTCAGGGTGACGGAGCAACACCACTTGATCATGGTAATGGAGCACGAACCATTCATTCAGTGTGACGGAGCACGGACCACTCACACAAGGTGACAGAGCACGAACCACTCGTACAGGGTGACGGAGCACGAACTACTCGCTCTGAATGATGTGGCACGGCTAAAGGGTCTGCAGAGAGAGAACGATTCGCTCAGAATGACGTAGCGTGGTACTGCTATCGACAATGGGCACTCGGCAAGTGGCTTAATTACTCATGCAAGCTCTCCAATTAAATGGTTGATTAGGAACGGTTGGCCAGGCTGTCACTCCATACCATAAAGGACCCTTTGACTTTAAATCCCGTCTTCACCACATACACAGCAGTTAATGAAATTAAATTAATAAATGGAATAAAATGACCATCCACAAAAGAGTCGCAGCTTAACGCAGAACAATCCTGGACATATCGCAGAGTTCAATCGCCTGTGAAATAAAAATTGAAGAAAATCTGCCATTTTGCATGCTCGTCTGTGCACGTGTCACGTGGTGCATCGGTTCAGGGTCCACGCAAATGTTATAACTTTATTTTAAAGCGTCAGTTTTTTCCAGATTTGCTTTGTCTTTCTGCAGAGCACCTCAAGAAACCTCCCAAAATATAGACACAGATCTGGCAGACGCTATGGAAAGGCAGTACTTCTGGGGGACAGGGCGTGAGGTGTTAAATCATAAATGTTAAATCATGTTAAATCAGTGAATGCATTAAATCATACAGCTCAATGAAGCTGGTTCTGTGAAATACACATTGCAGAAAATCTGCCATTTTGCCTACTCGTCTGTGCTCGTGTCATGTGCTGCATCGGTTCGGGTCATGCGCAAACGTTATAACTTTTTTTAATGTCCGTTTTTTACCAGATTTGCTTCGATTCCCTGTAGAGCACCTCACGAAACTTCCAAAAATATAGACACAGATTTGGCACATGCTATGGATAGGCAGTCCCTCTGGGGGACATAACAGGGCATGAGGTCTTGCAGTGAATGGATGAAATCATACACCTCAATGAAGCTGGTTAATTTTGGTATGTTCCTAAATTTTTTGTTCACTCAATATAATTCTACAAACAGTAGAAAAAGACAAGTTTGATGCTTTGGAAATGTCACATTTTCTTGTGTATGCATGGTGGAGGGAACATAGCCTTGCTTGCTTAAAGTAAATAGGTATATCGGCTTAGTTATGACTTGTTATTTCTTTATATTAACAGATTTCACAACAGATTTTGACACTTATTTAGTCTGGACGATATCTGATCCGCAAAAGGAAAATCATATTTCGATGACATCCTTTAATTAGTTCCGTGAGAGTACATCGCGGAAAATAGTATCATATAATGCATGAAATCGCTCCAAATTCCTAATTTGAAAACTTATATTACTTCAAAAAGCGATGTATACAACGATTCGGAGCTATGATGAACAGGCATTCGATATGAGTGAAGAAAGTGAAAAAAACAAGCTCGAATGAGCGAAGATCCTCGTCCTCTTAATGATGACGTCATAAAAACGAATACGACATCATTGTGATGTATCAGGTTTGCGATAAATTATCTGTGCTAATGCCCGGCTTGATTCCCGCAAACAAAATTCAAATAGCTTGCCTAGTTTTGGAGATAATGGTATAGGCGATTTCCATTAGCGGCGATATTATGATGTCAACTTTTTTTCTAGGAAGAATTTCCAAAATCGGAGATGGTTACTGCCTGCGCGTGGGCTTTCTGCATATACATGGCAAGTTTCACGAAGATCCGATGAAAACTCTGGGTTGTGAAACAAAAAATAGGAATGACGCCATAAAAATTGATATGACGTCATAGTGATGTATCATATGTGCGGTAATTCATCTCTCCTAATGCCCTGTTTGATTCCCGCAAACAGAATATTAAAAAGCTTGCCAAGTTTCGAAGATAATTTTTTAGGCGATTTCCATTAGCGGAGATATTTTGACGTCATAACTTTTTTCTTGGAGGAATTTTCAAAATCGGAGATGGTTACTGTCTGCGCGGGGTATTTTTACATATATATGCCAAGTTTCAGGAAGTTTCGATGAAAACTGTAGGCTGTGAAACAAACTAGTTTTGGAGATAATGGTGGAGGCGATTTCCATTAGCGGCGATATGACGTAAACTTTTTTTCTTGGAAGAATTTCCAAAATCGGAGATGGTTACTGCCTGCGCGTGGGCTTTCTGCATATACGTGGCAAGTTTCACGAAGATCCGATGAAAACTTTGGGTTGTGAAACAAAAAATGTCAAAAAATAGGAATGACATCATAAAATTGATGTGACGTCATAGTGATACATCATATGTGCGGTAATTCATCTCTGCTAATGCCCCGTTCGATTCCCGCAAACTGAATTCAAAAAGCTTGCCGAGTTTGATATCATTTTTTAGGCGATTTCCATTAGCGGTGATATTTTGACGTCATAACTTTTTTCGAGGAGGAATTTTCAAAATCGGAGATGGTTACTGTCTGCTGAGGGTATTTTTACATATACGTGCCAAGTTTCAGGAAGTTTCGATAAAAACTGTAGGCTATGAAACAAAAAAAGTCCACAAGAACAAGAACATGAGTAAGACTTGGAGATCCTCCACGAGGATCTAAAAAAGTCCACAAGAAGATGAAGAACAACAACGTGAGTAAGACTTGGAGATCCTCCACGAGGATCTAAATACAATTTTTCACTCCAAAACATGCTCGCCATCAATTTAGGTTTGGGTGGAGCTCCCTTCTCCCCCCCCCTCCCCCGTAGGATTCAGGTCCACTCCTGGCACCAAATGTGATGGGACCACTGTTTGGTAAGTTCTAAGAACTCACGTGTCGGGCACAAGCAGGTCAGGATTCGGACCCCTTCCATGGAATTTGGAAAACCCAATTTGTGGCTTTCAAACAGTGAAATCCCTCTCGAAGCACAAGTAATTTATCCCAGTGAGTGTTAATTTACCTGACAGAGTGGGCTTATGGCCCAAGCAGTTTCCTATTATGCTAAGAGGAATCCTCATCAGTTCCAAGCGACTGACACGTTCATTTAAAAGCAATGTGGTTTTATTACACAGAGGTAAGCAGTTGAGGCTTCACAAACAAGGCATCACAGGTAAGGAGAGAGATGTAGGAAGCAATAAATAACCCTCTGATTGACATAGGTATACAGACATGAGAAGCAAAAACAATTATAATTAGAGTGACCGCATTATCTATCTCTATGCCTTGATCTCACTAATTCAGAACATTGGATGGTGAGATGGATGACACACACTGTAATGTCAGTCATGACATTTGTCAGTAGTCAAGATTTACAACACCATTAATGTTCTGAGCAGATGTTCTGGGTGGACCTTGGAGCGAAGGTTCTGGACGCAGCTCAGAACGAATGCAGATGCATTCTGGGAAGCCAAAAGCTTAGGCTCTCTGCGAAGCTTACAGCTGATGCAAGCTTATTTCACTCTGTGACGCTTACATCGTGTTTTGGAGCTTATACTGCGTTGCGAGGTTCATATCGAGCCACAAGGCCATCGGTGTTACCAGGCCCATTCTACGTTCTATGTACATACAAGCACTACTCGTTAAGAAGGCTTAAAGTGGTCAGTATATCTGTCTATGTAGCTCACTGTAAGACTTCATGTAGCAAAAAAGATTGGAATGCATTTTGTACACGTTTACATATAAACGCATTGCACGTCACGTACATTCGTGCCATTTACATTACGTATTTCGACGTCATTTGAAGTGTTTCCTGTTTATTTGATTTAAAGTGGAACTGTAATACATTTCTGAAGTATTGTTGTCACAAAACAACATTATTCCTTTCCAGTTTCATGGAGCTCTTTAGAGCTTTTTGGAGCTTTCACGGAGCTTTTTTTTTGCCTTTTGGGAGCTCTTCGGAGCTTTCAAGGAGCTCTTCGGAGCTTTTGGGGGAATTAATAAACGGACAAAGGCTTCTGTATGAACACTACTCCATGTGTCTATATCTGCTTTTGACATCCACAAATCTGCAATACGATGATTACGAAACCCCAAACGGCAGATAAGCGCTTGCTGTGGCTTGCTTGCTGCTGTTATACATACAGTTCCAAGTCTTGTAATGGGGTGATTCGGGGTCACTGCCACAAGTCGCTTGACAATCAGCACTGCCTCACCATTGCTTTCCAAGTAGGTGAAGCCTGATGTGCCCAGTGTTGCTCTGGTATAGAGGATTGTTGGCAGGTAACCATCACAGTAGAAAAAGGAGGAGACAAATGACAGAACAATTCAAACAGGATCAGCAGGCAGCATCTCTCTTTATATCCTCCCCCAAACTTGACGTGCTCATGCACCACTTTCATTGATTGGCCCTTACCCAGGAAGAGATGTTCCGACTCCTAATTCAGCACCTCGATGGCCCCCAAAAGGATATGCAGAGTCTCTGCAAAGATGATTGCATCATCTGAGAAATCAAGGACAGAGATCTTGACATCCTCCCCAGAATCCAGTCCATACAAGCGCTGAAAAGTGTGGGGGCCATTACACATCCCTGACAAACTCCAGTAACAACTGGAAATAAGTCGAAGATGGTATCACCACATCTCGAAGCACTCTCAGCACCAGAGTGTAGTTCAGACATCAGATTGATCAGTTTTGATGGCACCCACGAATATGAAGAATCTTCCAGAGAGCATCCTGATTCACTGAATCAAACATTTTGCAGAGATAAACAATGGCTGCAAGCAGCCCCTGCCAAAACTCTCGCCTGCATTTGGTGAGGACCCGAAGGGCAAGGATACGGTCAATCGTTGACCTCTTTGGTGTAAAGACTGACTGCTCTGGGTGCTGGTGCTCAAGAAGATAGTGGTGAACCATATAAAGAACCTGGCGATCACTCTTTCCTTTCCAGAGAGGGAGAAGAAGGTGCTTCCTCCAGTTCTTCCTTCTTCCAAATGACACCTAAGGAGTGATGAATCCTTCGTCTCATAATATGCTCATTGACCAGTGTTACCTCAATTATCATTGGAATCAGCTTATAGGACACAGCTACAGCAACTCCTTTGGCCTGGTAACCATCAGAGCGACCAGACCAATAGTAGGTGTAACCACACATCATTATCTCGCCACTATCCGGTCTCTGAACATCAGAGAGTGCTGCAATACTGATGTTCAAATGCTTGAGCTCAGAAGACAACAGAGATAGGTGATCATCCTCTCTTGGTGATATAGGGCATTCCAGGCACCCACTCAAAGGGACCGCTTCAGGTTAACCCATGGAGACCGCCGTCTGGTGGATGACACCTCAGGACCAGCCAGACACACACTACTGCAATCTGACCCTGGAAGGTTACCCCATGGTTTTCCTCCTATCATCAGAGTGGGGGTTCCGAAGGCTTTGCCCCAATCCCATCATCCAGTGTGCTGCCTGCAGAGGGCAGCTGCACAGGAGGTACTCCCACGGAGTGCATTCTCAATTTTCTTTGCGTTTTTGTGTTTTGCGGAGTGAAGGGTTTTACGGTATTACGGTGCAAATCCTGCCACCAATGTCCTAAAAAAAAAGTAACAACTGCAGGAGGACATGAGCAGACACAGTTGGGCACTAGATTTGGATGGCCATTGGCTCACAAGGAGCTCCTCTGCCCTTTGACAGGTTTTGTTTTTAATCCTGCTGGGTGTCCATATCGTGCACACTCCTCACCAGGAAACCTGGTGAGGGAGACAGTTTAGTCGCCGACAACCCAACCATGAAACAGGTTAGTACAGGTTTACATGGGTCCTGTAGAAAGTCACAAATTTCATCTGGCCTTCCTGACATTAATCCAGCTCCACATCTGAAATGAGATCCTCCTCCATCTATCTATCTATTACTAAAACACTCATCTTGTATGTATGTATGCATGTTCCCAGAATACAGCCAAAACAGTACACGATAGCGCAAAGATTTTAGGGCTACCTCACAATTCTCCTGCGGTGTGCAGTATCAAGTTTTGTTCAAATCGGGCAACAAAAAAAAATTATTAAAAAATCAATTCCCGATTCAGTCAAGTACGCTTCGGGAGAATTTGATCAATGCAAACAACCTCAGCGGTATAGTTCGCTGGAGCTATCTTTTTTTTTTTTAATGATTTTTTTATTAACCGCTGTCACAACGGGAACCCAACGGGTTCATGGGTCGTCTAGTATATTACTAAAACTCTCATATTGTATGTATGTATGCATGTATGTTCCAAAAATACAGCCAAAACGGTACACGATAGCGCAAAAAATTTTAGGGCCACCTTACTCACCATTCGACTGTGGTGTGCAGTATCAAGTTTCCTTCAAACCGGGCAACAAAAAAATTAAAAACAAGATTTAAAAAATCAATTCCCGATTCAGTAAAGTACTCTTCAGGAGAATTTGATCAATGCAAACAACCTCAGTGGTATAGTTCGCTGGAGCTGTGTTTTTTTCTTGAAATGATTTATTTTAAATTCTCAAACATTTAGTAAAGACAAAGAATGATTTATTTTTAAGCATAAAATATACATCGCTTCGGAAGTATTTGATCAATGCAAACAACCTCAGCGGTATAGTTCGCTGGAGCTATCTTTTTTTTTGGTAAATGATTTTTTTACCAACCACTGTCACAACAGGAACCCAACGGGTTCACGGGTTGTCTAATATTCAATTAAATATTGCTTATTAAGCTTGTGGTACTTGCAGTAATTGAACTTAAACAGCTTGGTTATAACAATCACCATTATCAACTGGAACGGCACTTGGTGGTGTGCATACCTCCACTCGGCTGAATAGTTTTCGTTGTATAGCCCACTGAGAGGCCGAATCTGCATCCGAATCATTAAACAAAATGTAATCAGCTTTTTCTTGTGACTTGCCCTCTCGTCCACTCAGTTTTGTTATAATCCATCCGCAATTTTTTGAGATATCACACAACATATCTTTTTTTGCCCAATCTCTCAATGGTGAAGAATCACTTTAAAATTAAAAAAAAATTTTGTGTCCAGATCTGCAACCGAATCCTCACGAAATTGAATCTGTTGGTCCTTGTCACACATCCAACCTGTCCACCAAGTTTTGTCAGAATCCGTCCATAACTTTTTCAGATGTGGTGCTATGTATCGTTTTTGGACCAATCTCTCAATGGTGAAGAATCACTTTAAAAACTTCTCGGATCCAGATCCGAATCTTCACCAAAATATAATCAATTCCACCTCGTCACACACTCAACCTGCCCACCAAGTTTCATCTGAATACGTCCATAACTCTTTGAGATATCCTGCTAAAAGACAAACAAACAGCAGACAAATAGGGATGAAAAACATCTTCGGTGATGGAGGTAATAAGTTGTTCCTTAACTCAGTGCTGAAAGTATTATCATTTTTAAGTGCCTGTAATCATAGAACACACACAAAAAAAAAATAAAGAGATGGACATTTGAAGGTCTGTTCTTTTCCTTCGCTCTTGACATCCCTTCCGCAAGGATAGCTAACATTAAGGGTCGATCAGAAATTGTGTGGCCTCGCATAGAAGCTGAACAAAAAAAGCTTTTTTATTCAGCTCAGAATATTGAATCTAGTCCTCTAGTTCCGTCAAGTCGTGTCTGACTTTTGGTGATATTCATGATCAGATTTCTCCAAACATCCTTATCCTGCACTGCTTTCCGTAGCTCTTGCCGAGACAGCTTGATTGGAGCCTTTACCCCATCCATCCAGTGCCTGTAAGATCTGCTTCTTCCTCTTGTTCGCACAACCATACGCAGCATGATTGATTTCTCCAAACTTTCGTTTTCTGCATGCATAATGTGTCCAAAGTATTATAGTTTCTGTTTCAGCACGAGTGGTTCAAATGTACCGTACATGTTGGTCTAATTGCTTCTTGCACTGATGTGTTTGTTCTTCTTGCAGTTCATTGAATTTTAACTGGAACACCACATTTCAAAACTGTCAATCTTCTATCAAGATTTAAATGTTCTGTTAAAACTACAACGAAAAATCCAGTTATATCATGCAATGTGAGAAGAAGACTAATAACACCAATACCAGTTTCATTAACGTGATCCATTAACGAGATCATCTATCTCCCAACATACCGATTACCTCTCGTTAATGGTAGAGTTAGATGATATTCTCTCTCGAAAATGCATATTTCTTTCTATTGAAATGCTGCTACGGTCGTTGTAGAGTAGAGTTAGATGAAATGGAAATTAGCACAATTCAGCCATTATGGGAGGGATAAATCGAGAACTGTTCATGAACCCGTGGTGTTTTTACCTTCCACCAATAATTGAGTACATAAAGAGTGATGCATTTTGTTGGATTTAAAACTGTTGTCAATGTAGTCTTGTTTTGTAGTGTGCAATTCACAACCGCATTCTCTGCCACATTCTGCCCTGCAACGGTAGATCCACCAACAAAACGTTCTCATTTTTAATGTTCAAGTTTCCATGGAAGATTTCTACATTTCAATGGTATTCTTTGTTTTCAACAACAAAACTTCCGTAGACATGAAGAATACTTACGAATTGGTGCAAGACCGTTTCCCTGGAAAAAGGCAATCGTCAGCACTAGCCCAAAGATCTGCATCTGTATCACTGCAACACAAAATAATAATAATAATAATAATAATGTAAAATGACCACATAACACACACATACTGTCCTCCTCTACCTATATGACAATTGTGAATATCACTGCTGGTGCATACCTGTTTTATGAGTATTTTGATTTAGTAAACTATTACAATCGCATATCAGACAAATATGTTGACGAAATGATAGTTATAATGAAAAGCAAAGACACCGAGAATGGTTTGGTTGATCAACGTACGTGAAAAGGACATTTTTCTTTCCATAGAAATTGATCACCTCAAGTGTCCAGCAGATCAAAAAGACTTGACGGACCACCTGGATCTTGTTCTTTATAACTTTATGTGATGCTACTCTGGTGTTTACCGTCATAGAGTTTGAATTACATGCTGAAAGGGTGAACGTAATTTAACACCTTTCACACATACTGTTTACATGTCATGCCATATGGAGTGATTATAAACTAAAATAATAATACAGGTACTTTGTATATGCCTGGTGTTGGCTTAATTGTTAGGGTGGTGGGCTTGGGATCCAAGGATCCTGACTTCAAATCCCACTTGGCTGTTGAATTCATACCAGGTGGGGTTGACTCTGCCTGTCATCTTTCTGCAGTTGGCAAAATGAGTGCCAGCTTGCTGGTATCCTGTGTTGGAGTGGTGACCCATCCAGGATTGTGCCCAATAGCCAAGGAGACTGCTTTGGCAACACCAACGCTCTGCACAGAGTATGGTCCCAATGGATGGATGTACTTTGTATGGGTTCCAAGTAGATTTTCAAGCTCCACTTCCCACTCCTCCCCCCTTTCCCCATTTTTGTGTGCAGGAAACAAAAATCTGTGTATTAGAGCAATTAGCTACCATACCAATGTCCTGAATTGTCGTGGGTTTGATGGCCAAGGTTAAACCCGTGACCCAATTTGTGGTGACAGGTAGTTAACACCACCAGCTCTGGACGGCTGAACTTCTCCCTTGGTGGCCGACAGCTGAAACTGAGAAATTAATGCATACGCGTGGGAAAAGGGTGCAATGATGGAGGGACGGAGACACGGGGAAGCACAGCACAGGACGGCAACGCGTGGGAAAAGGGTGCAATGGTGGAGGGATGGAGGCACGGGGAAGCACATCACAAGACGGCACAAGAGGGGTTTATACTCGAACCCCACTACAAATACTAGAATACAGTTACTTAAAATGAACACATTTAATGAAAATAGACAAATATTTACAAAGGACAATAATCAAAAGGTAATGATAATAACGTGAAGTAAATAAAAGTCGAAGTCGAGGTGCCTCTCCACACGGACTTAAATACTGACAAAGGGAAACAAAATAAAAAGAAAATCCCTCCTTCACTCATGTACGTAGGTTGGTCCAGAGCTGGTCTTTATGGAACTTGGAATTGAGGTGCTTCTATTTGCATGTCAAGACACATGCAAAATGGTGCCAAGTCACTTCTCTCATAGCGTGACAAACGTATGCCAGGCAATACGTGAACGGTACTCAACACTGAGGCTCAGAGACCCAGTGCAGATGCTTCGTGCGCCGATCATCCTCATCGACCTGCTATTTGACATAAACAATGCTCGGGGTCCATTCCTCACAACCCAAACATGAGCCAAAGGCCAGTGTCTTGCTTCACTATGTGAGCCAAATCGCCTCAACATGAATACAAGAATCGTGCCGTCCTCTTCATGCATCAAAAAAAAACCTGCCGTAAAGCCCTGTTCTTACAGGCCATCTCCTAACTATGTTCTTTCTCAACCACGTGCATTCCTTCCCTCAACTCAACTCTGCCTCGTGCGTGCACTCAGTCTGAACTCCACTCTCTTACTGATATCATCCTGGACCACTGTTTTCTCCTCCGGGGAGTGGCTTGCTCACACGAAACCTGGTAAGGCGGGGCCACTTGGCTAGCTTCTGATGCCACACCCATCAATCATCAGCCTCGGGGGCATGACTTTGCCCGCCATCACTCTTGGAGGCATGGCTTCTGCCTGCTCGGCACGTTTGCTTGATTCTTATCATGGTTTGGGTTATAAAAGCATAGGGAAAAGTCACGGGGCCAATTACATACTGGGGGAACTTATTCTTAATCCCTAGCGAATTAACACTACTCCCTAGCTACCCCGTGTGGTGACACGTAACACTTAAGCGCACAGTTTCCCTACTTAACTACATTGAGATGATGCCTCCTACACGTCCACAGACGAAGCAACTCTATTCAATCATAAATTCCCTTTTAAATCCCTCCAACTACCCCCACAACCATAACACAGACCCCCTCCCCTCTCCAGAACCTCAGCTCATGCAAGGTTCAATGCAGGTGTTACCATTCCAGCCTTACATTTATTATTTTTTTAAATAAATTTTTTCCCCATGATCCTGAAATCAAAAAAAAAGTATTACGCTTTATTTAAAGCATATATGAAAGGTCATGCATAGAAAAAAAACTTCTAACAAAGTTATAGCAAAACAAAAAAAAATTATGTCCCCAAGGAAACAGAAAACATTAACACATTGTAGGAATAAGCTTTCCCTCGATCCTGAATGGAAAATAAACAAAACACACATGTATGAACATGCATTACCCTTTAATTTGAAGCACTTATGAAAGGTCTTGCATAAAAAGTTTTTATAACAAAGTTATAGGAGAACAAAAATCAGGCCATATCAATATGACACTTCTGCATTCGAGGGGGTATTAGATTTTTCAATATTTTTCCCCACGATCGTGAAAATAAATAAATAAATAAAACACACAGGAATATGTATTCCCCTTTATTTGAAGCATATATGAAATGTCATGAATAAAAATGTTTTGTGGTAGTGAAACAAACAATCATTCTTGGCCCGGGTCAACATGACCCACTTCTGCATTATGCAGGTATTTCACTTTAAATTAATTTCCCCACAATCCTGAAAAACAAAAAACGCAAAGGAACATGTATCACCCTTTATTTGAAACACTTATGAAAGGTCATGCATAAAAATGTTTTGATAACGAAGTTATAGAACAAAAATCAGACCAGGTCAATATGACCCACTTCTGCATCCTCAGGTGAGGTAGAATGATGCTTTATTTAGTTTTATTTGGTCCAACGTCATCCGAGAAATGTAACGGCCGGTCTGGTTGATAAATGTATGTTATCATGTAACTCTGTGACTATATTGAGATATGTTGATTTAAACATCTTTTGGACATGTTCAGGCTGAAATGTTGATGTCTTTTAACTGTCATGTTGGGGTGTAATTGCAGAAGTGAAGTAATAATATTGTGACGTTCACGGGACTTAAACAGTCCCGCTAACGTAAGATGAGCCGAACTGATGGAGGCGGTTTTGACCGCTCTATAGCAAACGGGACGAGGAAGGTGGCACGAGTCACTTTTTACTGAGTTAATAACGTTTATTTATACACCAGAGCGATAAGAAGGCTCGGCAAGAGGAGGGATCCGTGGGCGATTCGACGAAGGGTGGTGTGGATTCGGGTGTGGGGGAAAGCACAAACAATTTCAGTGGATATACAGCAACATGTAAAGAATCAACAAATCGGTACACGAATCTCAAACCCTCTAAGGCGCCAGGTACACACACACACACACACACACACACACACACACACACACAACGGAGCTCGTTCGTCAGGCTTGCCCGTGGTGTCGATGCAAAAGTCATTGGATTGGTGCCGAACGAGCTGGCGGCACGCCTGTCAGGGGCAGGAGACACTGTGGTGCAGATGTTCCGTGAAACCTTCCACGCAGAATTGTGGTTCTTGGCCTGTGAGCTCCAACCAGCCACCGTGATGTTGTTCTTGGTGGTGTCGACCTCCTGTGGTGTGGGCCCAAAACCGCTCACAGCTGCCAGGGAACCCAGTTCATGCGGGCAGGAGATGGAGGCAGGTCTGTCCACCATCCGGTCCCATACCCAGAGCCAGCGGAACACGAGAGCCAAACAAGGTGAGGCACGACAAATCAGGAGAGAGAGAGAGAGAGAGAGAGAGAGAGAGAGAGAGAGAGAGAGAGAGAGAGAGAGAGAGAGAGAGAGAGAGAGAGAGAGAGAGAGAGAGAGAGAGAGAGAGAGAGAGAGAGAGAGAGAGAGAGAGAGAGAGAGAGAGAGAGAGAGAGAGAGAGAGAGAGAGAGAGAGAGAGAGAGAGAGAGAGAGAGAGAGAGAGAGAGAGAGAGAGAGAGAGAGAGAGAGAGAGAGAGAGAGAGAGAGAGAGAGAGAGAGAGAGAGAGAGAGAGAGAGAGAGAGAGAGAGAGAGAGAGAGAGAGAGAGAGAGAGAGAGAGAGAGAGAGAGAGAGAGAGAGAGAGAGAGAGAGAGAGAGAGAGAGAGAGAGAGAGAGAGAGAGAGAGAGAGAGAGAGAGCCAGAAGGCTGAACAAACTCCCCCAACTATTTTTACAACTCTCCTTCTTCCAATCAGATCGCTTCATGCTCATCAGTTCTTGTAATTTCCAACGGAGCCCCTCATTGGTCCTCCGCCTGCTGCCTTCCGTCAATGGTCATCAAGGGGCGGAGCCATCCGCACGTATATGTCCTTTTCTCTCAATCCTCCAATCGGGCCGCCCCGTGTTCCAGGGTCTTTGTAACTTCCAACGGAGTGCCTCATTGGTCCTCCGTCTGCGGCTCTCCGCCATTGGTCATCAAGGGGGCGGAGCCATCCGCAGCACCGTTCTGTCACGTCACGGCAAGCCTACAGGAAATACTAAAAGGGAATACGCATCAACACTTACCGTAACCCGTCTCCCTATCTAATTACATGATAATTATCATTTCCCCCTTCAAGAAATGGACATTTACTGGACAATTTATCACCACTGAATCCCTACTTCATTACATCGAGATCCTGGTACAGCTCGAACAGCATGGCATACCAAATTAAACATCCTAATTACCCTTTAAATGCATACCCCCCCCCCCCCCAGACGTAACACTGCCCCCTCCTCTGGTACCGCAGCTCCTGCAAGGTATATCACAGGTGCTACCGTACCAGCCTTACCACTTACTGACTCACACCTATTTAACCCAACAAAATAAAGCAGGAGGGGCAATGGGCAGCGAGCTGCAACTAACTTACCTATCCTGCTTAACGTACTACCCCCTTATGGCCTTAACCTCACCTAACCAATCACTTCCATTTCTTTTTATTTTGTATTTAAGCACACGAGAGCACTGAGCGAAGTTGCACTCCACCCTTTGGATCATCGCTCCTGTCCAACACTCTTCCGGTGATGTGGGGAGGGGAAACAAAAGGTTCCACAAAAACACAACACTTATACTTTACATTCCTACCCTAAACCTTAACGACACTATTCACGGGATATTTACATGCGACTGCATCCCCCAGTGGATGCTAATAGACCCAGCGTTACCTGGGGAGCCAATTTTCAAATTTGCCTCACTCTAAAATTATGCGGACCCCATGCCCTTGCTGCACGTTTCAAGTTGTATGGGATCGAGTGGGACTCACACATCTTCACAACACTCACACCATGGTCATCATCACATTTCTAGGTCATGGTCCCCATTTCAAAGATTGCAGGCTGAATCCCGTCATGGCCGTGGGGTGGGTTACCACACGATGATGGGGGCATCTCAGGTGCAACCATGCCCACAGGTAAGCTTTAGTCCAACCCGGACGTTTCTCCGCCTCGCTCCCTTTGATTCCCACGCCCTGGTGGCCATCAGCTCTATCCCCGTACAACACACTGGAAGGGGTCTCACTGGCTCCTCTGGCCTTCCTATATAAATACGTACTTTTATTATTGAATTATACCCACCATTTAGAAATGTTTATTTATTTTTTCTGTGTTTTGCAGATGGCCGTACTTTGAGATGGGCCAGTCACCATTTTTCATTCCACATTAAACGAGTGAAAAATACATAAAATCGGCCATCTTTGATTAGATCGCAAAATAAAACAAGAAGCGAATACTTCGATATCGCGCGGCTGGGGGCAGTAAAAGGTTAAGAATGATAAAACAATTTTGCAGTTATAAAATTTAAATGAAGACACGGTGAATTAGCATGCATGATGGGAAGAGTTGTGACGTTGGACAAATTTCTATTTTTGCCCTCAGATCAAAGGGACATACGCGGCCATAAGTGTGACAGAAGATGTGACAGAAGACACAGGACAGAATAGCCAATTATATTACAGCGCGATGTCGCCGCGCTGTAATAACCACTTCTGTCACCAAAAAAAGAGGAAGAAATCACCTCCACAAGACGTTTTAAAACCACTTCTGGTGAAAACAATGAAGAACGAGAGTTACAACGCTGCGTGTCAACAACTAACGGAACAGGAAGATTATCACTTCCTGCTCAGAAAATCAACTTCCGGCGTCACACAGAAAACGATTCAGCACAAAAAACGTCGCTCTTCCGCATTAACCCCGTCCACAATTCACCCGGCAATCTCCGCCCACAATACACCCGGCAATCTCCGCCCAAAATCCACCCGGCAATCTCCGCCCACAATACACCCGGCAATCTCCGCCCACAATTCAGCCGGCAATCTCCTCCCACATCACACCCAACAATCAGTGTGACAGAAGACACAGGACAGAATAGCCAATTATATAACAGCACGATGTCGCCGTGCTGTAATGACGTGCACGTCTATGTCATCATGTACTGTGCTTGTATCAAGTTTGAATAAAATCGGACCATGCATTGCTGAGAAATGGTTGGGGACACACTTCAGTAACAAAATGGCCACCAGTCGGCCATCTTGGATCTGATGTGAAAAAAACAATGACCTGCATATGTAAGCCGTCATTATTTATCTGTGTGGAAAGTTTGAACAACATCGGTAAATGCATGTCTGAGTAATGGTTGAGGACGTGTTTGACGCCGGTGTTTTTTTACAACCAAAATGGCCGCCAATCAGCTATGTTTCATCGCATTGCAAAACAAAACGATGTGCTTATGTATACCATCATTTGTTGTCTTTGTGCCAAGTATGAATAAAATCAGTCCATACATGCCCGAGATATGGTTGCGGACGCACACGCATGGATATGAAAATCGAGACCAAATCCAGCAGCCCCAGTTTTGGACCAAGTCCAACGGGGGCTGATAAATACAAACACGTTTATGACCTGATTTATATGTCCTTTGGTACCCTTTGCCATCCGTTACACCTTGTGAATGTAACTTAAACTATTAGATTGAATGTGTTATAGATCATGGAGATGTAGTGCATGCTTGCAGGGCCGAATGGCCTGCGTCCAAGTTCCTTTGATATCCAATTGACCTTGTGTAAACCTATTTAATATATTATATGACTTTGAATGCACAGTGTACATCAATGTATAAAATATAAATTCAACCTATCAAATCATTCACACAATATCGAAAACCTGCAGCCTCTGTTGTTGTCTCTCTGTCGGCACCACATCAAGCCTGGTGTTGGCTTCGTGGTTAGGGTGGCGGCTTGGGATCCTAGGGTCCTGAGTTCAAGTCCCGTTGGCCGCTGAATTAAAATACACCAGGAGGTTGACTCAGCCTGTCATCCTTCCGAGGTCGGCAAAATGAGTACCAGTGTACTGGTAAGGGGGACACTGCATCAGCGGCATAGCCGCGTCCCAACCAATGACACAACCAGCAGCCACAGGCTGCACTCGACAGGGAGGGAGCACCACATCATCGACATGATCTACAACGCATTATTCAGTCTAACAGTTTGTCAACTCAAATGCACTGGGATTGGGGAGGGGGGTTGAGGAGTGGGGATGAGAACAGTGGGGCAAGCAGAGGTGTAATATATATTATATATATATATATATATATATATATATATATATATATATATATATATATAAATATATATATATATATATATATATATATATATATATATATATATATATATAATATTTTTGTTTTGAAATGTAAATTATTGCTTTCGCCAGAGGAGACGGAATTGGATTTCGGTCCATTTGTCTGTGTTTGTTTTTCACACTCCCCCCACCCCTTGCTCGTAATACAATACAATATATTTGCGGTAAGTGACAGCCTCCAGTGAAAATTTGTGAAAATATGACCGAAATCATGCAGTTGGAGATTCTTATATTGCAAAAAAAAAAAATCAATAAACGGCCATTTATCTTGCGTGTGTAGGTGTGTTTATATAGTTTCATGTTTGAAAACCAAGATCACCTGAAATGCCCAATCCTGAAAAAAAATCAACCCTTTTGTTTCACGAAACAAACAAAAAAAAAAAACCCTGCCCCCTGAAAAATCAAAGAAGCCAAGCACTGCATCGATAAATGTTTTTTTTTTACATTTGAGAATAGGTTTGTTCAATCCGCTAATGTAGTGTCAGCTGTTTCATTTTTAATTTTTTGTGTATACACTGTCAAGGCTCGTATGTAGAAGAACTAACACACAGAACCGCATAACAAGGGGCGGGAGAGGGAAGGAAAAAACAGTGGGGAACAGAGAGATGAGGATATCTGTGGAAGGGAGAGGGATGGGGCGGGCTACACAGGGTAAACAAGATGGACACGAGAGGAACTTTCAGGTCCTTATTACGACAGGGACTTTCAGGAAGGAAAGCAGGGAATTTGAAGGAGGTGGGTTTGGAATGGATTAGTGGGGGAAGAAAAGATCGATGTTTTGGATGGGGGAAGATAAGATATGTTGGTGAACAGCTGTTTTGAAGACCTGGAGGGAAGAGTGGGATTGAAGAGAGTGTGGGAGTTTGTTCCAAAGGCGGGGGAAAAAAGAGGAATGAAAGAGTGAAGGTGAGCAATGATTCTTGATTTTTGTGGTTTTCCCAGAAGGGGGTTGGTTGCTGGCAGACCTTGAGCGCCTGACGGAAATATGGGGAGGGACATATATCAGACATAGCAGGGGGGCAAGGCTACGAGAGAAAACGGTGGAAGACAGAAACACCACAGACGTGCCTGTGGTGAGAGAGTGAGAGACCCAAAGACAGCCTTACCGCGGGAGATACCATTGATCCGAAATGCCTTGGTTTCCACAGCATGAAGCAGTAAAATGTGAGAAGCGGAATCACCAGCACAGAGGGGAGAGCAGCACTCCATCAGGTTGCAGACGAAGGCTTTGTTGTGGTCTTGACCTCAGGTGTGCCAAGGAAGGACTCTGCACGATGGAGGATGCTCAGTCGGTGACTGGCTTTGGAGGCCAGGTTGGAAACGTGGCTTTCCCCAGAAAGATCAGGGCAGATAGTGAGACCCAGAAGCTTGAATGAAAGGACTTATTCAAGAGCATTGTTGAGAAAGTAGATGAGAGAAGGTTTCCAGGCAGTCCTTTTGGAGAGACATGGTGAGAGTGTGAGAGGTGTCAGGATTGAAAGACATGTTTCACGTGTTGGACCAACTTGTGATTTTATTCAGATCTGCAGAGAGCGAAGAAGCTGCTGCTTGCTGATCTGAGGAATGACATGGCATGGCAGAGGGTCGAGTCATCAGCACAGAGATAAAGAGGATTTTCCAGAGAGTCGGAGAGATCATTGATGAAAACCAGAAAAACAACAGGGCCCAGAACACTGCCTTGAGGAACTCAAGCCTGGACAGGAAGAATGGACGAGAGAACTCCATTAAGGGCCACACATTGGCTGCGACAGGAGAGGAACTCTCCGAGCCATGAGTGGAGATGTCCTTGGATACCACAGGAAGAGAGTTTGGTGAGCAGGGCAGGGTGCTCGACCATATCAAAGACAAGTGATATGCCTCGGGAGATGGCGCTGATTTCATGTCTGGCATTGAGGATCGCCATCCATTGTTGGGAAAGCAGAAGCAACATATCCAGTTTAGAGTGACCTGGTCTGAATCCAAATTAATGATCCAAAATCAAGCCATTGGAGAAGAGGAAGGATTTAATGTCTGAAGCGATGATAGATTCCATAACCTTGCTGATTATTGGGAGATGGCTGATTGGTCTGGAGTTGCAAGGATCTGTTTTTGCACCTTTTTTATCCATCCATCCATTGGGACCGTAGTCTGTGCAGAACGTTGTCGCTGCTTAAGCAGTCTTCTTGGCTATTGGGCACAAGGCCTGGACGGATCACCACTCCAACACAGTATACCAGCATGCTGGCACTCATTTTGCCGACCTCGGGATGACAGGCCAAGTTAACCCCACCTGGTATTAATTTAACAGCTGAGCGGGATTTGGACTCAGGACCTGAGGATCCAAAGCCCGCCAACCTAACAATTAACCCAACGCCAGGCATACCTTTTTTGTGCAGAGCGGTAACATTTGCCGATTTCCAAGGAGATGTCAGATGACCTTGAGCAAATGAATGGGTGAATAGAACAGAGAGAGGGTGAGCAAGAGCAGCAGAGCAGGTTTTTAGGACATGTGAGTTGATGCCGTCTGGACCAGTTGCAGAATCTGAGTTGAGGTTTTGACAGCAAACTCTCCACCTTAACAGGAGAAAAGGACACAGAGTCCAGGAACAGCTGGGTGTGACTGGGTAAGGTGGGTACCAAAAGCGATGGGTTTGGGACAAGATTGAGAAGGAAACACAGAGTTGAGGCATTCAGCCTTTTCACGTGCAATGTCAGCTGTGCGGCCATTTGAGGTAAGGGAGGGGATGGAGGGGGAACACATACCAGAAACAGACTTTACCAGACACCACCAGGATTTGGAGGAGGGAGAGAGGATTGAGAGTTCAGACTTGAGATGAGAAAGATGTTGTTTTCTGGCTCTCCTGAGTGTAGACACACTTGTTACGAGCTCTGTGGATGGAACTGAGATTGCCTTCAGTTGGATTAGCCTTCCATGAGGCAAAGGCAAGTTGTTTCAGGACAACTGCCTCACCACAAGCCTCAGTGTACCATGTGCTTGGAAGAAGGGTAGGACAACTGAAGACGAGATGGGATAAATCTGTGCATGAGGGAGAGCAAATTTCTATGAAAGAATTCCCAGGACGAGTTGATGTCGGAGGAAGTCAAGATGGGAGACCAGTCTAGAAGTTTGATGGCTGCTTGAAGACCCTGCCAATCAGCCTGAGTGAAATGCCTATTCGACGGCGCTGAGGTGGTTCTCTAATAACAGCCAGAGAGATGTCCACTTTGATAAGCACGTGGTCAGATGAACCCGTTGGAGCAGAGAAAGAACATCAGATATTTTCAGGGAAATTGGTCAAAATCAGATCCAGAAGAGATGGAGTACCATTGGTTGAGTTCCGGGTTGGGAAGTTTACAGATTGAGTCAGTCCCAATGAGTCACAGAAGTCTTTTGCTGAAGTGCCATGACAGGTGAGAGAGGTACCCACACCTAGCCAACTGGCATGATGACAGTTAAATTCCCAACATATGAGGAAGAAAGAGTTGGGATGAGAGGATAGAAGTTGGTCCATGTTTTCAGAGCGAGATGTAAATGGAGTCATCACTGTTTGATGGGAACGGTACAACCCACATATAAACATGAGGTGGGAGTGGAGGGAAGCCATAGCCAGAGGTATTACTGGCGGTGTGGGGGAGTACTTGCGATATACTCTCGTACTTGCGATCATTCTAATCTGAGAAACATGTCAAAGGATTCCTTCTTCATAGCAACAAGAAGCCAAATATTGGCTTTTGTAATAAAACGAATGGGTAAACAAAATGCAGGTGTGGATTCTAGCTTGGGGATAAATTCGTGTCCAGACAAATATGAGCACAATATTATGTCTGTTGTCACAATCTTGTCATGGTCTTGTTTGCCAAATACCTTTTAGTGACAGCTCCAGTGAAACTTTGTTCCATTACTACACAGTGAGCAAAGCATGGTTAAGCAATTGGCTCACTTTGTCTGTCTGCAGATGTCAGTATATGATCACAGAACTATTTAATTTCAATTGAATATTATACTGTAAATACTGTAGAACACAAACCATAACATGAACCTGCAGTTTAGCTGTACTTTGGTTCTGAATTTGGCAAATTGTATGGAATATCGTCCCAAGCTCACACGTGAAGAGAGGAGTGAGGTACGGTCATTGTTTTTCATGTTTGCCTGTCTGGCAGTCAAACAAAATTGAAAATCATTTTAAAAACAGGAAACTTAATATTTTTCGGGATGTCATAAAGGACATAAACAACAGGCATTAAGAACGAAGAAAACATGTTAATAAAGGTGGTGTAAAAGACGGTGATGTATCAACCGCAGGAAACTTACGAAAAAAAAGTCTGTTTTTTTCTAAAGCCTTTAAAACTTTTATTTTATTTCTATTGATTTATGTACTTGAACAATGTGGACACACATATCGCCTTGTTGGCACTTCCAAAAACCTCTGACAGTTTAGCAGTGCTTGGACAACATGTTACGCCACCTCGACCAATCAAACATGCTGATCACGCTCTCAGTGTTGGGGAATATCGAGATTCAGACCGAATTGCGGTTCGGACAAAATATAGATCGTGCTCGGCAACGCAAAGCACGAGTTGAAAATACCATTCCCATGTCCTTTTACTCAGGACTGCGCAGAGTAAGCTGTTCGATTAACTCTCCAGTTTTCTTTGTGGTTGGTCTGGAGAGTGAGGACATCTCAACATGGTCTATTAACTCTCTCATTCAACATGCATTATTATTATTTCCTTTGCAGCCTGTGACTGCTGGTTGCATCATTGCTGGGAGTGCTGCTGAGCTGCTGATCAACGTGCAGATTGAGATTCATGCTGAAAGAAAAACTTCCATTGAAGAAAATGGTTGAAGTGCTGTCCCTTCCAGGTGTACCTCTCTCAACTATCTTACCCAGAATTCATCTTTTCTAAGAATAGGCCTTCTCAACCTCTTGTAAGACTTCTTTATTTATGCCTTTTGCTCATCAAACTACAATCCTAATTCCAGTCACGCCATCACTGACACCCCAATCAAACCCCCAAGCTCAGCATCCTAACGTGATATAGTACACTTCAAAATCTTACTGGAAGGGTAGAGCGATGCAAGGCAGCAAAACACCATTGTGATGGGGAATTGAGTAAAGACCCAACTCCTGTATTAGTGGAATCATGGGTTACTCTGTGATGTAATAGGTCAAGCTGTGATTCTTCTTCTTCTTCTTTACTTCCCCTGCTTCTGCATGTGGAAATAAACTATGCTATGGAGTGTAAATAAACGACCTCCGGTTTATAGTTGTGTCTGGCCACCAGTTCCAAGTGTAACATGGCATAGTCGGCTTCGTTCTTTCATGAACAACCATGGCACAGTATAGATGAGAAGGAGAGGAGATTGGGACCATACTCTGTGCAGAGCGTTGCTGCTGCTTAAGCAGTCTCCTTAGCTATTGAGCACAATCCTGGACCGGTCACCACTTCGACACAGGATATCAGCATGCTGGCACTCATTTTGCCGACCTCGGAAGGATGACAGGCCGAGTTAATCACACCTGTATTAATTCAACAGCTGAGTGGGATTTTAAATCAGGACCCCAGAATCCAAAGCCCGCCACCCTAACCATTAAGCCAACACCAGGCATATAGATGAGGATGCCAAAGATACTGGTGAGCAGCCAACAACGGGAGGGATGGCGAGCCTCGATCAGGCTGGCGGCTCCTCGGACGTGGCATCGATGATGGTGGCATTCTCTGACATGGTGGCAGCACAACAGTGCCATTATAGTGGTGCAGCTTAGCTCCAAAAAACAGGTCGATTGTGCACTTTCCCTTAAAAGCATGAAACTTGGCACATGGTTAGAGTAACACCATACAATGATTTTTCAGTCCAGGGGCCACCGGAAATTGCACCCCGTATGGCGGCCATCTTGTATTTCAAAATGGCCGCCACTGTGGACCTGTTTTGTTAAATATCTCCTAAACTAGAAACAGATATCGAGACAGTTGAAACGCCTATAACTACATTTTAGGGCTCTAGGAATGCAATGGTGACATTAAATGTTTGAAAATTGTGGCTGCCATCTTGAAATCCCGCCATCCACAGCTATTTTGCTCTAAAGGTCTATGCTCACATTTCAGAGACAAATAAATTTTGATGCTTTAAAATATTGATCAAACTATGAAACTGGTAGTAGTTATGCATCTACTCATTTCAGGGACATCATCCATTGTTATGGTGACTGCACAAGTGATTAACCCTGCATAGGCCCATTCATCTGCAACTGGAGATGGCAAAGCGCATCAAACTTGTGGATCCATCGAAGCCAGATGCTGAAATGGGTCGAGTTACTCAGTGGGAACTCTGCATTCTTTGTCAACAGAACACCACTGAAAAGGTTCAGTTTCCCAGTCAACGAAAAGGTAAACAAGGTGAAGCACCACACACAGGGTACAAAATGTGCAGAAGGTGGGGAAGGAGGCTTTGGAATCATTTGTGCAAGAAAGGCTCATTGAGTGTAAAAAGCCACTCAATGATGTCCTCTCCCGCAACAAGTTGCCATTATTTGGCAGCTCATCAGTAAAAGCCCAGCCGAAAGACAAACAGAAGGTAGCCTCATTAAAGAGCGATGTGCAATTGTTTTCCTGCCTTTACATTGCTTGTCAGACATGTGAGAGAAACCTTGATGATTTTTTCCATCATGAAAATCAGCCTTTCCCTTCATCCCTGTCCCAGGCAGGGAAGCTTCGAACTGGAACAAAGAGTGATCTTTTGCAATGCTTTGAGGAAATTGCACCGGCAAGTACACAGGCTCCAGAGGTTACATGCGTAATACTTGATGGGGCAGCGATTGTTCAAATGCTAAAGCCTGGAACAGCGAAGACCTTTGGGGAATATGCCAAAGAGGTATTCATCCCATTTGTTCTCTCCCAGTACAAATCTGCAACCCGACTTGACCTGGTGTGGGACCGTTACCTGCCTGAAAGGCTGAAGAGCATGACCCAAGAAAAGCATGGTAGGGGAGTTTGTCGACGTGTGGGTACGTACCTAAGTTGCAGTTCCTGGACAATGGCAGAATTTTCTTCGTGTCGACCAAAACAAGACAGAACTTTTCAGTTTCCTGTCCAATGACATAATCAAGTCAGTTGAAGACCAGAGCAAAGAGTTAGTAGTCACACTGGAAACAGAGGTTCTTACTGCTCCACCACGCATGCATCTAGAATCACTTGCTGCATGCAGCCAAGAAGAGGTAGATGGCCGCATGTTCCACCATGCAGCTGATGCGGCACAGAGAGGGAATGACAGGATCCTAATCCGAACTGTTGATACAGATGTTGTTGTACTTGCAGTTATGGCAACTCAGAGACTTTCTGTGAAGATATGGTTAGCCTTTGGAACAGGGAAGAGCTTGCGATTCCTCCCTGCACATGACATAGCCACTGCTCTCAGCCCTGAGAAGTCTAAGGCCCTCCCCATGTTTCATGCACTGACAGGATGTGACACTGTGTCAGCGTTTGCTGGGCGTGGTAAGCGAACTGCATGGGCTGTATGGGAGTCGTTCCCAGAGCTCACAGATGCACTATCTGAAGTCAACCATGAACAAACAGATATAACTGAGTCCTGTATGAGCATTATTGCAAGATCCGTCATTTTGATGTATGATCGCACAAGTACCTGTAGTGACATTAATACAGCACGAAAGAAACTGTTTGCAAAGAAAGGCAGACTTCTAGAATCAATTCCGCCTACACACCATGCTCTGCTGCAGCATGTTAGGCGTGCAGTGTACCAAGGAGCATTATGCTGGTGCCAGGCATTACATGCACAGCCTGAGCTCCCATGTCCAAGTGAGTGGGGTTGGGAAAAAACATCCAACGGTCAGTTTAAACCGATTTGGACAACACTACCCGAAGCCGCAAAGATCTTCAATGAACTTATCCGGTGTGGATGCACAAAAGGATGCACTGATCGCTGCAGGTATAAGAAGTCTGCACTTCCATGCACGTCACTTTGTTCTCGTGATGGGGAATGCAACAGAGACTAGAAAAGTCAAGTGACGGTAACTGTGGTTTTTGCCAACTGCTTGTGATGTTTTCTTGATGGTTCATTCCTTCCCATATTGTGCTAACTGATGAAAGTTTATGTTAGCCTTTGGATGGTAGCTATCTTGGATTATAAGATAGCTGCCACATATTCAATCCCACCAATGGATTCCTAGACCCCTAAAATGTGGTATAGGTGTTAAAGCTGTATTGATATATTTACTACTTAATGAGATAATGAGTAAAATAGTTTGTCAATGGCGGCCATATTGGATTTCAAGATGGTAGCCACAATTTTCAAACATTTTATGTCACCATTGGCTTCCTCGAGCCGTAAAATGTAGGTATAGGCGGTTCAACTGTCTCGATATCTGTACTAGTTCAGGAGATATTTAACAAAACAGGTCCACACTGGCGGCCATTTTGAAATCTAAGATGGCCACCACACCGGGTGCAATTTCCAGTGGCCCGTGGACTAAAAAGCCTTTGTATTGTATTACTCTAACCATGTACCAAGTTTCATGCTTTTAAGGGAAAGTGCACAATTGATCAGCTAAGCCACCCCACTATTATGACGAAGAGATGCATCTGTTGCGTGAGGCATTAGTTTCACCTCCTCAACCACCTCGACCATCATCCAAGAGCTCAATACCTCATCCCGAGTTCAACTCCTATGAGAGTTCATTTTGAGAAACATTTCATCATGAGAGTTCAACTCCTGGAGGGAGCAATGGAATGACTACGCACTCATCATTCGCCTGATGGACATGGCAGTGGAAGAACAACTTGCCACCCTCAGAAACTTTTTGAGCATCCAGATGAGATCCATGCTGAAGATTGTTGTGGAATTGACCGGCGATACGACTGTTGATGAAGTGATCACTGCTGTCAGATTCACTATCTGGTGGAGTTTTACGAGTGCAAGCAGGAGGAAGGTGAGACTTTTGACTCGTTCCTTTGTGCACTCTAAGAAATTGCAGTGAACTGTGACCTTGACAAGATGACGGTCGATCGCTATTTCGTCATCTGGATTATCACCAATCGGGATTCTCAATATGGATATCCGTCGGAAACTGCTTGTAAAGCCGGACCTCGACTGTAAAACAGCAATTGTTACATGCAGACAAGAGGAGGCAGGTAAAAAGCTAACATAATGGTTTCTGGGACTCACGAGACTAATCCTCCAAACCCACCTCCTTCAAATTCCCTGCTTTCCTTCCCCAAAGCTCCCTGTCATGTATGGTCCTGAAAGTCCCTGTGGTGTCCATCTTGTTTACCCCATGGTCCCTGCCCTATCCCTCTCTTCCACAGATCTCCTAATGTCTCTGTTCCCCACTGTTTTGTCATTCTCTCTCCAACCCCTCTTGTCTCCTGTCCAACCCCCCCCTTGTTGTGCATTCTGTGTTAGCTCCAATACGAGCCTCGACAATGTACACAAAAAACCTCCCAAAAAACCCTGAAAATTGTCAACAAGGCAGTGCCCTGAATCAGCAGGACAGCAGTATATCGACCAACATGTGACAGCCATCATTGTGGCAGGTATGGTGGTAATCCACACTCTGACATGACCAAGTGCCTTACAAAAGGCAAGAAGTGTCAGAAATGTGGAATTTTGGGACATTTTGGAAAAGTGTGCTGGGAATCCAGTCATTGGGACAACAACGTCCAAATCGGCCATTCATCACGTGGTGCTGGTAGCAGGTGCCATCCAGGTTAACCTGCACAGCACACCGCATATTTAGGTCGATGTCTCAGATTTTGACGATGACCCCCCTCGGCCAAGTGATTTCTCTGCCCAGTACTGGAGTGGAGGTCATGATTGTTGGTCCTACACATCTGAAGTTGCTGGGTATCGACATAGATAATTAATCTGCATGATGTACCTGGTGATGTGAGAGTTACCAGTGCAGATGATGCCTCGATGCAGTGCCTGGGAACAATCCACGCGATCCTTCACAGATGTGATGAGTCAACGTCGGAAACAATGTAGGCAATGGTGTACAGACGGCATGTTTAGCTTATCAGCGCCAACAAGACCTACATTGGTGTTTGTGCGAGAAGCACACAACCGGTACAACCATGCATTCGGTATGGCTACTGGACATCAATCCAGATCCTGACCATTATTGTCAGGTCAAACCAGATTAGATCTGTTACTTGCTACAGGTACCATGTACAGGTACATGCTACAGGTACAAAACCCAAAAATGTAAGGAAATCTGAAAATCCACTCCATGGGAGCACCTCCTGTGGTGCTGCCCTTTGCAGGGCAGCTCACACGGATGATGGGATTGGGGCAAAACCTTTAGGACCCCCATTCCTTGATAGAAAGAAAACCACAGGGTGAACCTCCAGGGTCAGATCGTGGTGGTGTGTGGAGGAATGGTTCTGAGGTGTCGTCCATCAGGTGGCGGTCCCCTTGGGTTAACCTGAGGGGGCCCCTTCGGGGAGTGCCTGGAATGTCCGATATCGAATTGAGGATGATCACCTATCTCTGTTGTCATCTGAGCTCAAAAGTTTGTACATACGAGATCCATCCAAAAAGTAATGGGACTGAGCCTGCTGTGTGCTCCACTTACACAACTTGAATGAATGAACTTACACAACTTGCCTCACAGTCTTTCGCAACATTCCAGCAATATATATGATTGGTGATGGTTGACTGCGCTCATTGTGTGATTTTTTACAGGGCGTGCTTTACACGTTGTCTAGTCTGAGTCGTCGTGCAATGAGTCGTGAGCAGAGAGCCAATCTGAAGTTTCTTGCCAAGCTTGGCAAAACACCTTCCAAATCCTTCGCAATGCTGCACAAAGTCTACGGGGAAGAAACGATGTCACGTACACGTGCATTTGAATGGCACAAGAGGTTCAAAGAGGGACGGGAGGAGGTTGAAGACAATCCACGGTCTGGAAGACCTTCCACGAGCAGAACGGCGGACAATATCGAGCGTGTGAAGCAGATGGTGCGCGCAGATCATCGACTCACGGTGCGGATGATTGCAGAGGAACTTTCCATCAACAAGGACATTGTCTGGAGCATCATCACTGAAAATCTCGAAATGCGCAAGGTGCGTGCAAAGATGGTCCCCAAGCTGTTGTCCAAGAACCAGAAACAGCAAAGAGTCACTGTCTGTTAAGACATTATCGAGTGCCTCGAGGACGATCCAGACCTGCTCGGGAGAGTCATTCTTGGCGATGAATCATGGATATTCGAATATGATCCGGAGATCAAACGGCAGAGTCGTCAGTTGAAAAGTCTGGCATCACCAAGACCAAAGAAAGCAAGGATGTCGAAGTAGAAGGTCAAGGTGATGCTCTTCGCGTTTCTTTGACATCAAGGGCATCGTCCACAGGGTTTGAGTTTCTCCCACAGGGTCAAACAGTGAATCAATACGTGTACAAGGAGATCCTCCGGCACCTCATGAGATTAGTCTAGGACAAGAGGAGGGATCTGTGGGAGAACAACGCCTGGGTGCTCCACCACGACAACGCCCCTGCTCGCAGTGCCCTGAGCATCCGACAGTTTCTGGTGGAGAGGAACGTGCCAACTCTGGAGCAACCCCTGTACTCGCCAGACATGGTCCCTTGTGATTTTTTTTCCTATTCCCTAAGGTCAAGGGGGTGATCAAGAGGACCCGATTTCCTGGTGTGGAGGCCATCAAAAGGGCCGTGATGACGGAGCTCCGAAGGATTCCAGAAGAAGCCTTCTGGGGGTGCATCGAAGAATGGAATAAGAGGATGGACAAATGTGTGAGTCTGGAGGGAAACTATTTTGAAGGAGACAAGTTGTGATTTCAATATATTTTTTGGATAAAATTTCTGTGAAGTCAGTCCCGTTACTTTTTAGATGGACCTCGTAGGTATTGCATCACTCTCTGAGGTTCGGAAACCGGATAGTGGCAAGATCATGGTGCATGGTTATAATTACTATTGGTCTGGTTACTCTGATGGTTACCATGCCAAAGGAGTTGCTGTAGATGTGTCCAAGAAGGTGACTCCAATGATAATTGAGGTAACACAGGTCAACGAGCGTATAATGAGACTAAGGATTCATCACTTCTTTGGTGTCGTTTCCCTGGTCTCTGAATATGCGACGAATGAGGCGAGTGATCTCACCGTCAACGACACATTCGATGCCGTGCTCGAGACTGTGCTTGATCAGTGCCCGAGGCGAGAAACTCTTCGAGTCTTGAGGAATTTCAATGCATCGACTGGAACTGATAGGGATGGTTATGAGACATGTGTTGGTCCCTACGAGTCTGGAAATGTGAACCAGAATAGCACCAAGTTCCTTGACTTTGCAAGAAGTCATGGACTTATAGTGGCTGGTTCATGGTTTCAGCACCCTCAGACTCATCGCTAGACTTGGTATTCCAACACTGGTGGTGTGTTAAAGGAGATTGACCATGTGCTCATTGATGGTCACTGGAGGATGATCCAGAACTGCTGGGTCTACCGGAGTGCTCAGTTCCTCAATACCGAACACAGGCTTGTGGTAGTAACTCTGAAGTTGCAACTGAAATCCGGGATAACGGGACCATTCCAGCCTAGGCTGGAATTTGGTGAGCTCAAAGATGAGAGGATAGCTGAGGGGTTTGCGAACAAGCTGAGTGGGAATTTGGTGGGTATGGGTGCTTTGGGGAATCCTGAAGAGTTGTGGAGTGCCTTCCAGATCACTGTCCTTGATGTTACCAGTGGATGTCTTGGAACTCACTGCAGGGCGAAGAAAAATTTTGTCTCTAAAGAGACACTGGATACCATTGATCAGAGTCACAGTGCTTGGCTTAATGGCAGAGCTGAGCTGTTCAGGGAGCTTAGGAATAAAACTGTATGTTTGCTAAGGGTGGACAAGGAAGTCTAAGTGCGAGGAATCTGTAGGGGTTAGAGCATCACCTGTGGTCAAGTGATTCTCGTCCTGCTTACAGGGGAATTCGCACATTGTGTTCCTCCGAGCCCATCCTTCAGTGCACTGCAGTTAGAACGGAGGGTGGTGGGCTCTTGACAGAGGAGTCCGAAGTGAAGGCCCGCTGGGCAGATTACTTTGAGCGGCTGTACCATGCTGATTGATAGCTTAAATGCAAGAAATGCACGACATAAGGTCCACCAGATGTCGAGTTTGATGTCAGGGGTGATATTTTCCCCATTGCTGACCCTCCAATCAACTGTGATCCACCTTTGTTTGTGGAAACACAGGCTGTGGTGAACCGGTTGAAAAGGGGGTAAAGTTCCTGGGATCTGTGGCATCCGTGCTGAACTTCTCAAGGCTGGTGGAAATGCTGTCATCATGTCGTTGCATGCAGTTCTGTGATCTGCCTGGAACACAGGCATCATCCCAAATGACTGGAAGAAGCATCTTCTTGTCCCTCTCTGGAAAGGGAAGGGTGATCGCCAGGACTGCAACAATGACCGAGGGGTGACGCTGCTTTCAGTGCTGGGCATGGTCTTTGCTCGGATAATTCTTTATAGGGTTCACCACCATCTGCTTGAGCACCAGAGCAGTCAGGCTTTACACCAAAGAGGTCAATGATTGACCGTATCCTTGCTCTTCGGGTCCTCACTGAATGCAGATGAGAGTTTCGGCAGGGGCTACTTGCAGCCTATGTTGATCTCTGCAAAGCGTTCGATTCAATGAATTGGGATGCCCTCTGGAAGATTCTTGGTCTTTTTGGGGTGCCACTAAAACTGTTAAGGCTGATGTCTGAACGATACTCTGGAACTGAGAGTGCTGTGAGATGTGGTGATACCAGCTCCGACTTATTCCAGTTGTTACTGGAGTTCGTTAGGGGTGTGTACTTGCCCCCACACATTTCATCGCTTGTATGGACTGGATTCTGGGGAGGATGTCAGCGAGATCAAGCTGCGATGCATCGTTTCGGAATGTCAAGATCTCTGACCTTGATTTTGCAGACAATGCAGTCATTTTTGCGGAGACTCTGGATATCCTTTTGGGGGCCATCGAGGTGTTGTATGAGGAGTCAGAGCCACTGGGATTACGGTTTCCTGGGTCAACACTAAGATCTAGGCATTCAATGACATCTTGGATGCTGCTATCTTGTCTGTACCTGTTTGTGTTTCGGATGTTGAGGTCACGGAGAGATTCACTTACCTTAACAGTGATATTCATGTTTCTGCTTGCTGTGAGCCAGAGGTCATTAGACATCTTGGTCAGGCCTGGGATAGTCATGGATTCAATGGATCATGGGGTGTGGTGCTGCCGGTACCTGTGCAGGAGGATGAAAGTCTGAGTCTTCTGGCCCTTGGTGCTTCCAGTCTTGCTCTCTGGATGTGAGACTTTGACTCTGACCAGGGATCTGAGACGTAGACCTCATTCCTTTGGGACCAGGTCTCCATGGAGAATCCTTGGCTATCACTGGTCAGACTTTGTCCAAACAACGGTTGCTGAGAGAGATTCAAATGAGATTTGTTACCTGCATAGTCCGGGAGCATCAGCTGCGGCTGTATGGACATGTGGCTCGTTTTCCTGATGCTGATCCTGCTCACCAGATTCTCTCAGTAAGAGAGTCTAGTGAGTGGAGGAGGCCAATGGGCTGACCACGTGCCTCGTGGTTGCAGCATGTTGATCAGCATCTCAAGGAGATGGGGATGCACCAGGCATCTGCCTGGGTGATAGCCAGAGGGAGGCCCCTGGAGTACTGGCAGAAAGTGGATGCAGTGACACGCTGCTCCAGCATGTGCTCCCATACCTGACCTAACCACTCGCATCGAGATACCAGGTAAAATCCGAGTTGGATAGCATGTACAAATAAGGCGTCATTGCACCAATGGGCAGTGAACCATCAGAGTGGTGCCACCCCCTTGTCGTCACACCCAAGACCAATTAGAAGATTTGGTCGTGTGTTGATTTCCGTAATCTTAACCGTCTTGTCGAGCGACCCATACACCCTATGACAATGTCAGCAGAAGCAATATTGCACGTCACTGCTTCCAGATTCTTCGGAATGGCTGATGTAACCCACGGTTACTGGCAAACCCCCTTCGAGAAAAAGAGCCAGCTCACAAAAGTCTTCATCACACCATGGGTTACATACAAATACCTATGGGCCCCCATGGAATTAAATGCTCGTGGTGACGAATATTGCTCCCATGGTGACATCGCCCTGGTTGGTCGATGCAACACTGTAAAAGTGGTTGATGACATCCTGATGTTTGAAAATTCGTTCCCTGAACACCTACAGCAAGTACTACAGTTCTTGATGTGCTGTCGCATACACGGGATCACATTGAATCCTGAGAAATTCCAGATTGCTCAGGCCCAGGTGAAGTTCTGTGGATATGTTGTTGGACGAAATGATATTGCTTAAAATCCTAATAAGCTGAATGTGATCGCAGATTTCCTTACTCCAACCAACATTACAGATCTTCGCTCGTTTTTCGGCATGGTTCACCATCCATCTATTCATTGGGACCAAACTCTGTGCAGAGTGTTGGTGCTGCCTAAGCAGTCTCTTTGACTATTGGGTACAATAATGGACAGGTCGCCATTCCGACACAGAATACCAGCAAGCTGACACTCATTTTGCTGACCTCAGAAGGATGACAGGCAGAGTCAACCCCACCTTGTATTAATTCAACAACCGAGTGGGATTTTAACTCAGGCTCCTAGGATCCCAAGCCCACCACTCTGGCCATTAAGCCAACACCAGGCATACATGGTTCACCAACTGGACAATATTTTAGCAGACATTGCCAGTGCATCGGAGCCACTACGTGGACTGCTCAAGAAAGGATCTGTCTTCAACTGGACTGGCGATCATGACAAGGCATTCAACCCGGTTAAAAGCATTCTTGTGTCACAACCAATCATGGCCAATCTTGATCTAAAGTTACCCACCGTGCTTCAAACGGACGTATCTCGGTAACATTGCCTCGGTTTTGCTCTGTCTCAGTTCCATGGTGAGAATTATAGACAGGTCCAGTGTGGATCATGTCACCTTTCAGACACGGAATCCAGGTATGCAATGATTGAACTCAAAGTACCTTTTAAAATGAGTAGAAATTGTGTGGTGGTACCCAGGATATTTTCAATAATCTCTGCCCTGACTGAATGAAGGTTGCTCTGCCAGTATCCAGTATTGGAGTAACAAAGTCTGACAGGATATGCACAGGTTATGCACTCACCTTCGAGCGATCTCATCTGCTTTTGATTCTTGTCCCGACTAAACTGCCGGATTGGTCGTTGCCTCACAAAATGTGCCGTCCCTCAGGTGGACATTAAGCTGGGTGTCCCATCGCTGGCCTTAGCTGCTGCACGTTAATGATGTAGTTGTCTTTTCGTGAAGAGGGGGGGAGTTATCTCCGGCACAGTGAATAAATTGAAAATCGCTGTCCCAAATCATCTCCAGTCGA
>NC_140975.1:55325814-55350814 GCF_056783735.1 Eptatretus burgeri | reverse complement strand
GTAGATAGCATGGGTTTTAAATGCTCCTGCTGGTTTTATATGGAACCCACGTTGCCTTCCCTTCCCATCACGTGGCCTTCCCTTCCCATCACATGGCCTTCCCTTCCCATTACGCGGCCTTCCCTTTCCATCATGCAGCCTTGCCATCCCATCATGTGGCTTTCCCTTCCCCTCCCCTCATGCTGCCTTCCCCGCCCCTCGTGCTGCCTTCCCCTCGCCTCGTGCTGCCTTCCCCTCCCCTCGTGCTGCCTTTGGGCTTTCTTACCATCCCCTCCCCTTGTTCTGCCTTCCCCATCTCTCCCCCTCATGCTGCCTTCTCTTCCATTCCCCTCCCCTCCCTCCCCTCGTGCAGCCTTCCCCTCCCCTCCCAATGCCTCCCCCTCTCCTTGTGCTGCCTTTCTTTCACTTCATACCACCTTCCCTTCCCCTCAGGCTGCCTTCCCTCCCCTCGTGCTGCATTGCCTTCCCCTCCCCTTGTGATGCCTTCCACTCCCCTCCCATTGTGCTGCCTACCCCTCCCCTCCTGCTGCCTTCCCCTCCCCTCGTGCTGCATTGCCTTCCCCTCCCCTTGTGCTGCCTTCCACTCCCCTCCCATTGTGCTGCCTTCCCCTCCCCTCATGCTGCCTTCCCCTCCCCTCATGCCACCTTTTCCTCCCCTCCCCTTGTGCTGCCTTCCACTCCCCTCCCATTGTGCTGCCTTCCCCTCCCCTCATGCTGTCTTCCCCTCTCCTCCCCTCATGCTGCCTTCCCCTCTCCTTGTGCTGCCTTGCCTTCCCCTCCCCTCCCTTCTTGCTGCCTTGCCTTCCCCTCCCCTCAAGCCACCTTTCCTTCCCCTCAGACTGCCTTCCCTTCCCCTCCCCTTACACTTCTCAAACCCCCTCCCCTCTCCACCCCAAGGACGTCTCTAAGCGGTCTCAGCATGCTGTATTAACGTACCCTATTTGTTCAATCCTGTACCCCCCCCCCTTTTCTCCACAAGTCCCATGAGCAACTATCGAAACAAAGGCCTTCAATATCATTTAAATCCTATGCGATGATGTTGAGTCTACGGGCCTATCACTTCACTATCACCCACAGGTCGGTACTCTGTCTTCTTCCACCTAATTTCTGGACTTGCACCCTCTGCCCTCTTCGTGCTTTGTTCCCCTCAGGTATCTGCAGGAACCATGCAGTACACCAGCAACCCCGTCCTACTCAAACTGTCTAAATCCAGATTCACTGCTCACCTCCACTGATTTATACCTTCTTCCCTGCCTGTGGAACCACCTCCCACACTCTCTTCAATATCATTCTTCCCTCCAGGTTTTAAAGACAGCTGTTCACCACCATCTCAAGTCATCCCCCATCCAAAATCATGATATATTCTGCACTAGTTAAACTACCCCGCACCCCTCCCAAAAATTTGCTGATATATCCATATTGTGCACCCTTTGCGTTCTCCCTTAAACCTCATCATTACCTGCATCCCTTGTTTGTCCATCTCTGTCTACTTTCTCCCTCTGACTTGCTGTTGGTGTTTTCCCCTTTCTCCTGCTTTTCCCTTGTTATGTCATGTTATGATTTCGTTTTGTTTCATATATCTTCCACGAGCCTTGAGCACGTATATTAAAACAAACAAGTGAAATCCTTCAATACAGCGCGTGTGGTGAAGCAAATGAGTACACAAATGTTAAAATATGCAATTTATGCTTTTTCAGTTGAAAAACAATTAAAAAGTGTACTTCATATTTGAAATGTAAAAATCTTGTTATTATTGTGATAAGCACCTTTATATATAGAACATGAATGAAATCATTCGATACAGCGTGGCAGGGGGCCGCAAAAGAATAATGGCATAAGAAGAACTTAGCTTTCAGCGTTCGGCGATTGGCGCGAAATGTGATGGTGGGCGGAAATGACGTCTTTCGGCGCGAAATGCGATGGTGGGCGGAAATGACGTCTTTCGGCGCGAAATGCGATGGTGGGCGGAAATGACGTCTTTCGGCGCGAAGTGCGATGGTGGGCGGAAATGACGTCTTTCGGCGCGAAATGCGATGGTGGGCGGAAATGACATCTTTCGGCGCGAAATGCGATGGTGGGCGGAAATGACATCTTTCGGCGCGAAACGCGATGGTGGGTGGAAATGACGTCTTTTGGCGCGAAATGCGATGGTGAGCGTCTTTCGGTCGTTCGTACATGAGAGTGGCACGTTTCTTGCTTTTTTTCCGTCTTGCAATAAATTCAATGGTTTTCACATATATAACACGTTAGTTTCACAAATTTTCATTGAAATACTCGGGTATTTCTGTTAATTGTTGCCATTTAGGTCTAGGTTACGCACTGCATCTACCGGACGGCCGTCATTGGCTGTCACAGGCACGTGGGGGAGGGGGGGGGACATCGGGACACCGGAGAAGTGGTAGACACCGGGGACATTTCAAACTCGGTGCAATTGTATACAGCGCACGCGCTGTATACAATTGCCCAAAGAATTTAATGTGATAATTTCAAAATCAGCATTGTGAATAACCAAGGATCGGATAGGAGTTTTATTTTTCCCAAAGTCAGCAATAATTTCCTTTGTCTTTGCTATGTTGGGTTCGAGATTGTTTTGAGAACACCACTTGACAAGTTTTTTGACTTGATTACGGTAATCACTTCCATCACCGTTGAGAATCAGGCCAGCAATGGTCATGTCATCTGCATAATTTCACTATCAGTCAGCTATCAGATGATGCAACACAATCATGAGTGAACAATGAATATAAATAACATCGGGGAGAGAGCACAGCCCCGAGGTACTCCGGTGTTCAAGGTAATTAGTCTGATGAGGAATTTTCAAACCAATTTTGACCACATGTGGTCTGTCTGAAAGAAAATCCAAAATCCAGTTACAAATCAAACCATGAAGACCAAGTGCATGAAGTTTGTGTTTGTGAGCTGAAATGGTATTTAAAGCGGAACTCCAATCAAAGAAAAGTCATTTAGCATCGATAGACATACATTTGCTAGAATCTAGATCACTGTTATTCATTGCACGGACCGTGAGTCACTGGCGGCCCCTGGTCGCCTAAAGTGTGGCCTCTGACGTGAGGCCGATAATACACAAATATGAAAACACCCCATCATAATCCACAATAAATATGCTATCAAATTGACCCAATGGTGTCAAATGAGTGTTCAAATCGAAGCATAAAAGTAACAACTACATCAGTAGATGGTAGTATCCTAACAATTATTCTTGCAGTCCAGTTAACCACAACGAAGGGTACAAGGAAGCAGGGCCTAATCACAGCCATTTTGGAGTCTTACTGGTGGTGTGGCGGCTCCCACACTGATGTCTTATCAGCAAAAGTGGCCCCTTTCGAAAAAAAATAGTGAAGATCACTGACTATATCATCAACAGCATCATCAATTGAATGATTACAGCAATAGGCAAACTGCTAAGGGTCAAGGGAAGCCGGAAGCACAGATTTCAGGTCGTATAAGACTAGACGTTCGAAAGATTTCATTATGATGGAAGTGAGCACGACTTCTTCTTCTTCCTTCTTCCTCTTTCGGCTTGCTCCCGTTAGGGGTCGCCACAGCGGATCAACCGTCTCCATTTCGCTCTATCCTCCACATCTTCCATTGACACTCCAACCACCCGCATGTCCGCCCTCACCGTATCCATGAACCTCTTCTTTGGCCTTCCTCTTCTCCTCCTGCCTGGCGGCTCCATCTTCAACATCCTTCTCCCGATATACTCCGCTTCCCTCCTGTGCACATGTCCAAACCATCTCAATCTCGCCTCTCTCACTTTGTCTCCAAACCGTCCTACCTGCGCTGTCCCTCTAATATACTCATTTCTTATCCTATCCATCCTCGTCACTCCCAACGAGAATCGCAGCATTTTTAACTCTGCCACCTTCAGCTCCGCTTCCTGTCTTTTTGTTAGTGCCACCGCCTCCAAACCATACAACATAGCTGGTCTCACTACCGTTAGGAAGTGAGCACGACTAGTCTATAATAATTTAGGGAACTCACTGGGGAACACTTTGGCACAGCCATACATGGCAAGTTGGAGGTGACAAAAAAACGGGTTGGTGGGAATCAAAACCGAATTATTTATTTATTAGATGCGATCGGAAGTGATGCTGCGTGTGGAGTCCTGAAGGATGGTGATGTGGCTTTCGGTGAGAGAAAGATCATGACGTCACACAGCCAATTGACTCGAGGGATACATTGCATATCGTCAAAAGGTCGCTGGAGGGGTGCGTGTGTGTGTGTGTGTGTGTGTGTGTGTGTGTGTGTGTGTTCCATGACCAATCAGCCTGGAGAGCACTTTCCAAGTGGCTTAAGCACTCAAGCAAGTACTCCAACGAAACGCCAGCTGTTTGGTAACTGAACAGACCCGGGGTGTGTTCCATTATCAATAAGCTTGCTCTCGCTTGCCAAAGCCAGCCGTTCCTTATCAACAGTGTCGACTGAAATGCCTATGCACAGGGATATTTTTTTCAAAACATTGACCTTAACGGCCCATGCTTTATGGGCTTTTTCAAAATGTGGAAAATTTTACATACAGCATCTTTATTTTTCTGAATTTTAATTTTAATATCCGTCGGCCCTCTTGTGCATATTGTAAGAAATATATGACCCTGTAGTGACTCATTAATTTTTCTTTACTCATTAATTCATTTGTTTTATTTTGCAAATATTTGTAATAAAGCAAACATGTGAACTGTAGTAGCCAATCAGTTGCATCCTTCCAGAGAGCCAATCAACGGCAGGGGATGCTGGAAGGCAAGCACAAACGTGGAGAACTCGTCATCATGACATGTTAGAAGCTGGCAAGCTTTTACATGTGAACCTTTTCTCATCGCTATTCACTCGTCACACAACACGTCAATATTTAATAGTGACTTTTGTTCAAAATTACCAAGACTATCGAGCGAAGTGGATTTCGTTTGTTTGGCTAAACAACCATGAGGACAATGAACAAGTCTCTTCAGCTTGCCATTTCGACGCCATTTTATTGCCGCAGCGGCTCAACACCAATAAATCCTTCCTTTTGCACCAACCGCCGGAGAGATGACGAAGGAGTAATCATCAGCCGGACTTCATATTCAACAACATCATTGCATTTTAAATATGAGGGAGATTTCTTTTGTTTTGGTTTAAGCATCATCATCATCATAACCAGCATTCTGAAAGGAATAATCACCACAATCCCGATGATACTGCAGCCAATGGAAGTACAATGAGAATCTGTCTTCTGGAGACATGTGAGACGCTTCCTGGTGGTTCGTTGGTGTGGATAAGATGAATATATGTGTGGGATGTGGATAACTCTCCAATTTAAGCTGGACATCAAGATCATTGAAATAATTGCTATAGCGCTTGTACGTACATGTGAACATATTAAAACTAGAACGGCACTTGGTCGAGCGTGTACCTCTGCCAGGCTGAATAGTTTACGTTTTGTATCCCACTGGTAGGCCAAATCTGCATCCCTTCCTTAACCAAAAATGTAATCGGCTTGTTCTTGCTACCGACCCAACACATCCATCAACTTTCATCAGAATCCGTCCAGAACTATTTGAGATATTTTTCTATATATCGTATTTGGCCCAATCACTCAGTGATTAAGAATCACTTAAAAATTTTAGCATCCAGATCGGGATCTTCACCGAAATCGAATCGATCGCACCTGTTACACACCCAACGTGTCCACCACATTCCGTTTGAATTTTGAGATATCCTGCTCACAGACAGACAAATAAACAGACAGATAGGAGTGAAAACATAACCTCCATCCACCTTCGGTGGTGTAGGTAATACCGACAGTTTATGAGTGATTAAATAAATAAGCATTGTTGGTTTCCCAGATTACTTACATGCGCCATCTTTCCATAATACGGGAAGTACATGGGATCAAAAATTGCACTTGGGGGAAAGAAATGGATGGAGTGGATCAATGTTCCCTGCAAAAAGAATCAAAATAGAATCAAACGTCAGAACACACCAGTACTTGAAACACTTGTGATCAATAAGTACGTTTGGTGACAGCAATATCAACACCGGGCTCACATAAAATCTGGTCCACCTTTCTCCTCCATGTTGTTATCGTGACTATTTCCTCATTAGTTTAATCTCATACCTGGAATGGCATTTTTTGAAGGGCACACTTGAAGATAAAAATGGTGTGCTCTGTCTATATACATCCAAACTATTACTACAGTCTGGCAGAACCCCTCACTAATCTACATGACCTTGTACTGTATTTGGCAGCAAGGTTCAAAAGAATATGGATGGATTAGAGCATTCTCTAAAATAGGGGGGAAAGGGGAAAACAGGGGGGAGAAACATAAGGTTCAGGTGATTTGTGACATAAAATAATTGGAGAGAAACAAGAGAGTGTAAACAAGAGCATGTACTTCTCAAAGTACTTCATTATGACCAATATTAGGAACTGAATTAAGGGGATTATTTAAAATATTTTTTGAAAAACCATGACATGTATGCTCCATGATGACATACAGGTACTAAAGGGGTATCAAAGGACATTCAAAGCAAACGCATTAGAAGTTGATGATGTTCTACTACTATTACCACTGCAACTCCCTTTAGTTGTTATCTCCATTTGCAGTGGGTTTCAGGAGTTGGGAGGAAGTTCTCCCAGAACTCAAAATCCCCACCTCCTATTTTTTGGTAAAGGATCATGATTCATGAACCAAACTGTGAAACTTCGTTCTCATCGTGTCGTTCCAAGGGCTCTTTAAGGAATTTTCACTGAACCTCTGACAGTCTCCACTTGTGGCTCCTTTGGAGTGTTATTTCCAGGAACAATTTTTAAGTACTCAGTAAGGCCTGAGTTATTTTATAACTTGGTTTACAGATCCGCCGACGGTGTATTTGCCAAAACGAATTATAAATACAAAACACATTTTTAGGCTTTTATATTCACTAGCCGAAACCCCGTCACAGACGGATTCCGTTCATTCAAAAACCCTCACCAGCTCACCCACACTCGAGGGACATGGACTGGACAGGGCGTGCTTGCCCCCGCCTACTCATCCCCCGCCCCTGCCCCATTCCTCCCCACCTCCCACCCCGCCTTCAATTTGCTTACCCCCACCCAAAGATTTAATTACCCTGGCCCCACCCCTGCCTCTTCACTCCCCCCGTCTCTTGATTCCACGCCCCCTGTCCACCCCCTCACACTCAACTCCGCCTAATTCACCCCAGCCCCCACCCACTCATCCCCTGCCCCATTTCCCCCGTCTCCCGCTTTCAATTTGCTTACCCCCCCCCAAAGATTTGCTTACCTTGCCCCCTGCCTCTTCACTCCCTGCCCCCGTCTCTTCATCCCCCGCCCCCTCCTCTTCACTCCGCGCCACTGTCTCAACAAAAAGTGTTTATTCTGCTTCAGAGTTGAAAGTTGACAATTGCCACTATGTGCGATGCACTCTTACAGGTACGAAGGTTCTTTCAGTCCAGGTCACAATACCGAGAAAAACGTGACGCGACCGCTGGAAGGAGCACAAAATTGGTCCTTCAGTATTAATATCTATACGGTATATTAATACTGAAGGACCAATTTTGTGCTCCTCCTATCGGTCGCGTCACGTTTTTCTCGGTACTGTGACATGGACTGAAAGAAACTTCGTACCTGTAAGAGTGGATCACACATAGTGGCAAGAGTCACCTTTCTACTCTGAAGCAGAATAAACACTTTTCGTTGAGACGGGGGCGAGGAGTGAAGAGACGGGGGCGGGGGATGAAGAGACGGGGGGAGGGAGTGAAGAGGTGGGGGTGGGGCCGGAGGAATTAAATTTTTGGGCGGGGGTAAGCAAATTGAAGGCGAGGGGGGGGAATGGGGCAGGGGCGGGTGATGAGTAGGCGGGGGCAAGTACGCCTTGTCCAGTCCATGTCCCTCGAGTGTGGGTGAGCTGGTGAGGGTGGTTGAATGAACGGAATCCGTCTGTATCGGGGTTTCAGCCAGTATCGATAAATTTTCCGCCGAAGGTGCAAAAGTTTCAAAACCCGAACTGTAAACGTCAGCATTTATTTTCAAAATATAATTTCACGCGTGCGCACCAAAATGCCGAGTCCCCTTTAACCAAACTGCGCAGTAGTCTTCGGTCATGGCGTCTGAGCAGTGGTTCAGATTGACTTTGGTTTCTGGGGTGAAAGTGATTGTTAAGAAATATGTCAGCGGTATAAATTTGAGTGACTGTATTGGTGATTTAATCACGCAACATCTTGACGACGAATATTCTGGCTTAACTATTGCATCAATTCAGTGCAGCAGCAGGGATGATTCGCAGGCTACTCTCGATCGTGACGATTTTGTTTCCGTCGAAAGTTGTACACCGCTGTTCGTATCGAAATATTTCGGTGCCAAGTACGTCAGTTTCCCTGCGAGATGCTGATATTCAGCCTTCGACGGACCAGAAATCAGCCTATGATGTGCTCATGGGGATGGGGAGACGGTACGATCAGATGCCCGCTGAAAAGTAAGAGCTGGTTATGGCTCTGATCGACCGTTTTGAGCGTGTAGACTCCTAGTAGACACCTTTTTTAAAAATCATATCCAGCACTATGCACTGGTGTGCACGCACACATCTACGACTTGGACAGTAATTTTCTCAGCATTGTTTCCATTTGTTTGATGATCCAACAGGTTTCTATAAGAAAAACATGCCAGACTATATTGTAAAAACAAGTTTTAATCCTTCTTTATTGTTTTTCACATCAGATGATCGTGAACATGGGCATCCTGCATTTGAATGGTCTTCCATCTTCAATGTCTTCTTAGATCCTCCTGATCCGGGGTTTATATTTATTTTCCCCCCACCTACCCTTGTCTTTTCAATGGAACATCCGAAAAAAAAATCATAAAAATATATAATTTCCAAAAATTGAAATTATATTTATATTTATATTTCGACCGACCAACCCTACATTTTAGCTGAAGAACTGTGTAAACCAAGTTATAAAATAACTAAGGCCTAAGGGTTTTCTTAATCATTCCTGAAACTCCAACTATCATTGGTATCATTTCATCTTTTTCAATTTCCACATCCTCTTGACCTCATTTTTCAGATCCTTGTATTTGGTCATTTTTCTGATTTCTGCAGAATTTAGTTGGCCAAAGTCATTGGGAACTGAAACCTCGATCAACAATGCTGACTTTTCCTTTTTGTGTTTGATCATCATGTCCGGACGCAATGCTTTGTTTGAAATGTTCAGACTTGTTGGAATCATCTTGCCATATGTGAGCATTATATGATCATTTTCAAGGATCGGATTTGGTTTGCGTTTCCATGATTCTTCTGGGACTGGGATGTTAAAATGTTTACAGATGTGCCAGTGGATTACTCTACAGATGCTGTCATGTCTTTCTGTGTACAGCTGTTCCGACATGAGTTTTTTACATCCCAAAAGGAGGTGACTCGTACTTTCTGTTTCTTCCACACAAAACCTACATTTGTCCGATTGGCTCAATCCCGCCATTTTCTTAAAGGCATTCGTGTAATGTCCTTGGTCTTCGGCATTGATGATGACTCGTTCTCCATCGCAACTAATTTGACCTCTTGTTAACCATTCCAAAGAGCCTTCCTTGTTGATCCCTGTCCTGTCGAGCTCTTTTTGAAATATTTTGTACTCTTTTGTCATTCTCCCATTTGTCAGAGTATATCTGTTGATATTTCTTTTTGTAGTTTTCCTTTGTTCTCTTTGCAATCATTGGGGCTGTTTGTTTCTGTTTCGTTTTCCTGTGTAGTATCCATCACTTGCATCTGTTTTTGGAAGTTTGTTGCTAAATGGATTAAGGATCCCTTTTCTGGTTTATTGTTTTCTTGCTCATGTACAAATATCATCCGGTAGTCTGTTGAGCTTTTCATATACTCCGCTAGTCCGACACACGATGTTCTGTGCACTTGGTTAAGCTTCATCAGACCGCCTCCTCCCTCTCGCCTCGGTAAGTACATCCTCTGTATGCATTGGTTTTTGTAGAATATTTTGTGAATAGTTAGAAGTTTCCTTCTTTTGGTGTCTAGCTTGCTGATCTCCAATTGTGGCCAGTTTAAAATTGCACAGCTTTGTTGGCATACCGCACTGCAAGTTGGTTTATAGCTTTGGTTTTGTTTCTTGGAGAGAGGGATGACTTCAGAATTCATCTTATTCTGCGTAGGTACTGTCTGCTGATTATTTTTTATGCATTGTTTTGTGTAGTACCTGGGGGGCCTTCTTCTATTCATTGGTATTTGTGGGATGCTTCGCTTTCTAGTTCCTGTATTGTTGTGCTTTCATCCATTGAGATGTGTTATATTGTTATATTGTTTTTATGTGTACTATGTTTTATTTATAATACATATGTTATATTGTTTTTATGTGTACAAATGTGCATTTGGTACATTTGTCAAGCCCAAACTCCATTCGGATGTCCTCCGAGTACTGCTTTACTGGTTTCATTTGATCTGCCAATTTCTTATCATTTGGGGTAAAGAGATGTACACTAGATGTGTCACCTTTCTTGTTTCTTTGGTCATATTTCTGTTGCATGTCAAATTGTATCTGTGTCCTTGTTCGTTGATGAGGTTACTCAGTGGGTCCAGAGTGAGACAAAAAGGAGTAGGGGGGGGAGGCTCTCACCTTGTAAGATACCATGTCGTATCTTTACACCTGGGATTTCAATCATTCCTTCCACATAAGGTGGTATCATTATGAGGTCAGCTGTAACTTGTTCACTCTTCGTGAATGACATTGTGGGATCTCTAACATCCACAAACTACTGCGAGCAGATGCGACGCAGCTTAACGTCTATCTGAGGGATGATGCACTTTGTGTGATACAATGGCCTGCCTGTGAAGCACCAACATGAATGTTTACAGTCGTGTCAAGAATCGAACCCATAAATGGACAGCTTAAATGTACGTGCGCTGCTACCTCTGCGCCATTCTGTCAAATCGAGAGGGCAATAAATAGGGAAAACAATTGATTGTCACCTGTAATGAAATATGCCGCACATTATTTGGAAGCCTGCATGGTTATCAAGAAAACGTGAGATCATCAACAAATTATCAAGAAAACAACTGCCATTGGTTTCAACAACATGTATATTGTCGCATCAATGTTGTCTGCTAATGCTTCCCCGCTGTGCCGAAGCAATATGTTTCACGAATGGCAGGATTAAAGGAAACCGTGCTCAAGCGGAACACGTTGATTCCCTGGTGGAGATCTATATGCCACCGGTCTCTTAAAATGAGCATGTTTTACCAATGTATAAATCCATCAGGGATTTACCAAATGCCAAAATGGCTCATGCACAATCTGTGTCAAGCTTCTTTTGACTGATCACGTGTTAGTCAGCTTCTCAACCTATTTGTCATATTTCTCACAAAACCCTGATGTTGTTTTCAGTTTCCCCTGGGTTGATCTAAACGTCTATAATTTGGGTCAGATGATGAATTTGCTTTACCACAAGTCAGACGACTTAGAAATCAAGATGATCCAAAGGTAGATAATTTGGGCAGCTTGTCCCCTTGGCCTACTTCTGAATGATCGGTGGCTAACGTATCTTTTCCGCATTATGATGTGAAACGCTCCCCCACCCCCTCCCCTTTCCCTCAACTCTAGGATTCAAAAAAAAAACATTCCACAGGTCACCACTACTCCCACATAGTCAACAACATCCCTCCTCCTCCCCCTAACACCCACATCCATAATCGCCTAACCACCTCCTCAACCCAATGCAATCCCCCAAACAAATTCGTAAATGCCCTTCTCCCAACATACACAACACAAAATCAACTCTCTGTACATAAATGAGAGTGCACCTCCTTGCATTGCGCTGTGGTGTCCACCCATCCCTCCAACACTACACGGGATTCACTTCGGGTTGGAAAACCCACTATACTCACACTGCAACACTGATTCACACACCACAGGACTCCTACTCTACATCTGCCCTGCATTCACTCAACACAGACAATCCTTTAACATTACTAACACAAAAGATCTCTGGGAGTGACTGGTTGACGTTTTTGGATACCGTAGGTCCATCGGCTTTGCAACCACGTGGTACCAAGGCTACAACAACGCACCTTTTTTTGACACTGCAACCTTGGTGGAGATTCCTCAGTTCCAGGAAGGTGGCCAATTACCTGGCAAAATAAATACAAGAAATTATTGCAACTTTTTCTTCCAAATAAACAAGGAAATATCCAAGGAGCCATTTGTTTGATCATGTCTCAAACATATCTCATCACCCCCCCCCCCCCTCCCCATATCCACATTGTAGATTTTCCACCTTATTCAAGTAGTGCTAATTATAGAGCTACCCCAAGGAAGGAATTTAGCCAGAGAAACCACCACTTAATCACCAGTTATTTTAAAAACATATTGTTACGAATTTCGCCCGCCCGGCGTGCGATCGGCCACGTAACTCGAATCGCGACGCATCGCCCACCGGAACGGACAATTCAGTCGTGGCCCTCCTGGAACTACCGCCAGGAGCTAGTCACGGGTGGGAGTTTAACCTCACCACAACCCAGTCCGCATTCTACCCGCGCGAAATATGATGAATCGCCGAATGTCGATATACCTAAGTACCCGCGCGGGTAGCGTACCGAGGAGTTTTACCACGCCGCAGGTCGACTCCGGACATGAACCGTTTAAGCGGCTTGTTCCGTGCTGCAGGGATAATCGAGCGGAGTTATCGTCAAACTCGACGGTTCAGATTATTTATTGGATGTCCACACCCACTACCAATCCCTTACGTGATGCAAGATGGAACTTTCAAACAAAGGAAAGGACGCAACGAAAGGGAAACAGTTCAACAAGCAAGCCATTTATTTCACACACACACACACACACACACACACACACACACACACACACACACACACACACACACACACACACACACACACACACACACACACACACACACACACACACACACACACACACACACACACACACACACACGGCAAGCCCGTATTCACAGCCATACAGAAATGCACATATAACAGTCAAAGCAAGAACAATACGCAGAGGTAAAACCGAATAACGCAATGTACAAGCACTTATACGGGTTTACTTAATAGACTGGCGCCACACACACACAAACACACACACACACTTACACCAAAAGCAAAGAAAATACAAGCCACGCTCACAGGGAAGGAGGCAGACAGGTCCGTGGACGAAATGAACGTGGGACCTGGGTGATCGGCCAGGTCCACGAGACCGAAGGGGTCTTACCCGCGCCCTCATGGCGCGATGGTGGGCTAGCCGCAATGTCCGCGTAACGTGCCTGACTCCATGCCCCTGGTAAGGTCGGTGAGCTCCTCCAGGCGTGCGTTGCGCAGGCACGTGTTGGTCGGTCGACACCACGGTTGGGGTGGGGAGCGGACGGGGTTACCGGCGCTATCTCAGCGCGGATGTGGGGGGCGGGATTGTTGATGCTCGGGGTCGGGAGATGGGAATGGCGGATGCTCCGTCTCGCTAGCGGGGTCCCGGGACCGCACCTGACTCCGGCGAACTCTCGCCCCTGAGCCCTCTTCCGCGTCCCTGCTTCACTCCGCGACTCTTCCCTCGACCTCCACTCCGAGCTCCGTCCCCTTCGCCGTCCGATCCCCGCAAACACACGCCTCAGACTCCACAGCTTCCGACCAACGCCACTTTCTGCACCCTTTTCTGCACCACTCTTCACACGTTTCTTCACCCCTTTCTGCACACACGAGCTGCGTTGTTCTCGCGTCTTTATAGACCAGGGGAGGAGCTTGTATGCAGATTCGCGGATCAAAAACGCGCTTGGAGGCGGGGCCACACCGCCCGACGCTCGCCCATTGGATGGAGAAAAAAGGGCGTGAGCCTCTCCTGATCCGTTTTCCTCTCCAAAAAGGAACGCATTCAGAGCGGGTTCGGAGGCGGGGCCATGCCACCCGATGCTCAGTCATTGGATGGAAGAAAAGGGGCGTGAGGCCTTCGTGATCCGTTTTCCTCTCCGAAAAGGAACGCATGTGCACCCGTGGCTTGCTGCGTTCGGTCAGAATCACCGAACGGGCCCTGGACAGCACGACATTCAGTGTTGACTGGTGGTGTGGTTGATGGTTGTGGAATGAGAAAGGCGAAGGTGGTGGGGGGTTTGCTTGTTGGCGGGCATCGTTTGGGAATTGCGGTGAAGCGATGTTTGCGGGATGGAGTTGTGGAGGTAAAGAGGCGAAGGTGGTGGTGTTTGAGTTGTTGGCGGCTTAATGGTCCAAAATAACGATAGAGAAAGAAAAATGGCTAACTCAAAGCATCGCAGCCCGGATGAATCACACATATTCCCCCTACACAACAGGTGTGGACTAACTACACATGAACTTAGCATCATAACTGATCTAAGGACCCCTTATGGTGTATTGCGAATTTCCACAGCTGTAACACTACCGCCTCCCCTTTTTACAGACTCGTCCCGAGTCGTCGAATTTTCGTGTGCCATCATGTGTAGTTCTCCCCTAGTACGTTTTACCTTCGGATCCCTGAGTGCGACATTCATGGTATTTGTGTCCCCAAAATAAATAACCTACGGGCTGAGTAACTAACTAAACAAACCCACTCATACAGACGACTTAAATAAATTGCCAGCGCTAAGACACACATGCCGGGGGCGCACTCATTTGTACAGTACATCTTAACTTACAAATCTTACACTAAACCATGGCCCAGGATCAATGGACTCTGCAAAGAGAAAAGCAGTTAGCAGGGAGCCAGGCTGCTCACATGCAGTCTCTGGCTCATGCAATGCAGGTGACAGGGAACGTGGCCAGCTGCACACACGCAGTCCAAGGCCTCCCCCTTTTAACATGGACGCAGTGAATATAACGGCGCATGAGCTGTGCAAACGCAGTCTCCGTGCCAGCTTAAGTGGCACACGCAATGAACGCAACGGCGCATGAGCTGCGCAACGCAGTCTCCGTGCCAGCTCAAGTGGCAGACACAATGAACACAATGGATGGATGGATGGATGGATGGACGCAAACACGGTGCACGGGCCGCCAATGCAGGCCCGTGTTGCAGCTGCCAACAGGGCAGTCCTCGCAAACTGCGCAACGATCCTGGCGCACATGGCAATGAACAAGGGGGGAGGGGGGAATGCAAAACAGAACGGGGGCAAAATGAAACAAGGGCAGCAGGCATGGATGGCAAAGGTGGACAGGCAAAGCATGGCATAACAAGGCCGCTGTAGCAAATGCAGCCGGCAGTGAAGCTGACCGGAACAGGCCTTGAAGTAAAACAGCCGGCAGACGGTCGAGCGGCACAGGCCTTGAAGCAAACAGCCATCAGACGATCCGACCCGCAAAGGCCTTGCAGCAAACAGCCAGCCGATGAAGTTGGCCAGCCTCTTGCCTTGAAATGGAGGTCAGTGGAGGGAGTGCGGTGGTGCTGGCCACTCGGAAGGCGGGCTTGGACCTACCTACTGTCTCCCTCCCAACCAATCGCCTTTGCCTGTCTCTGTCCATACCCACCCCCTTAATTCGTAAAACCCAATTTAGCCCCCACTTATTTTTTGTTGTTTATATTTTTACTTTCTCTTCCCCACTACTATAACTCGTCCCCTAACTCCCTTTTTCGTCTTTGTTCGGCTAACCTATCCTGTCACATAGCCTACTCCCAACCCCTACGTTCTCTTCACAGAGGGGAATAAGGGAGAGCTAAGCATCCTGTGTCAAGGCCCAACTCAAGCCTCATGATGGCCTCCTCGGAGTTCAGCGATCTTTACCCAAAGTGGGTCCAGCGGCCCACAACGAGAGCGAAGGGATGGATAGTGCGGAGGGGTACACTTCCTAATCTACCCTAACCATTAACTTTTAATTGACCCCGGGGCTTTCAACAAGTGCCTCTCGCTTAAACTATTGGTTCCAACAACCAAGATTCCCGTCGCCCGTGTTGGTGCCCTTACAATTTTGGGTCTTGCCCCCCAATTTTCCTTCGTGCCCTTGCACGGTTTCCTGGCTGGGACGTGTGGCTCCCTTGGCAGGAACTACCCTCTGCCGATTCCCCAACGATGGCACCCCCAGGCACTACACTGCCTCCGAGCCTACCAGCTCCCTAAACACTGGGGAGTGCCCTCCATGGTGACTCCCCTGAAACACTCACGTGGCAGGCTGGCTTCCCGGCCCCTTTCCGAGGGTCACCCGTGCCCACGACACTGCCCACACGGCTAATGGCACCCCGGGCGCCTGCATCATGTAGGCGCACACGTGCCCACTACGCTATCCCGGCCCCCCATGGGCCCTTCGCCTACCACGGCCGACTAGCCCAGTGCCCAGGGTACCCACTCAGCGATACTCACCTTTCGCAGCCACGCTCCCAGCCCGTCAACAGGGCTCCTGCACCCCTCCAAACGGGTATCGAGCCTACTTTCCCACCAACAACAAAACGACCTCCATTTTGTAAATTTGACTAACCTACTAACTCACCTTACTCTGTCCCCGGGGCGCCTTGGGCGGGAGTCACTCCTCCCCCCAATCACTCATCGCACCATGCATTCCACAATCACTCCATTCAAACAGACCCGCTGGCCTTACTCACTCAACATGTACCTTTTCCATTCCTCAACTCACACTTCGCTGAACTCTGCCATCCTGCTCACTTCATCCCCTAACTACCTCATGCTCCCTCGTCATCCCTTGCACTACACCACGTTCCTTTTAACACTACGTAGCTAAGCTACGTCCCCACTACACATGCACAGTCTGTCACTGTCCTCAGAATCCTCCATTCACAGGGGGGATTTCCATCCCTCTCTACTGGGCTCGTGAACTCGTTGCAAGGCTCTGCGAGCCTTGCGCCTCTGCGGGAGTGGCTGTTCCAGCACAGACTCCTCTGGCAAGACATATCCATGAGGGCGTAAGGTCGCCCAAATAAGGTCTCAGGCGGTCCGCGTGGACTATCCGGGGAAGGGCCCGTGGTCCCATTTTAATTTTCAGGACCACGTCACTGATTTGCGCCAGGATGACCCCCGGGCCCTGCCAAGGTGAGGTTAGTTTTGGGCATCTGCCCTTCCTCCGCCGGGGGTTGAAGAACCAAATCTTCGCCCCCGGTGGGTACTTGCTCACCTGGCTCTGGTGGTCGTACCTGCGCTTCATCTTTATGCCCGCCTGTTAGAGCTGGTGGCATGCGAAGGCATGGACCTTCTCCATGCCTTCCTCCAACCGATGGGCATAGCCCTCCCCCGGGGCCTATCAAGACGCTCAGGCGTCGGACCGCACAACAAATCGACGGGGCTTCTCAGCTCCCGTCCGTAGATCAACAGCGCCGGACTACAAGCGGTAGACCCGTGCTGAGACGCGCGATAGGCCATCAGGAGGTACGGGAGATGTTCGTCCCAGTCCTCCTGGTTAGTGGCGGTGAAGAGGGCCAACTGTTGGACCAGGGTCCTGTTGAACCTCTCCACCATGGCATCAGACTGTGGTCTCAGGGGCGTTGTCCATGTCTTTCGAATTTCCAGGAGCCTGCACACCTCTTTTAGTAATTCGCTCTCAAAATTTCGTCCCTGATCCGTGTGCAGCTCCTGTGAAATCCCATACCGACATGCAAACCCTTCCACGAAGGCCTTTGCCACGACCCCAGCTTCCTGGTTGGGAAGGGCAAAGGCCTCCGGCCATTTGGTGAAGTAGTCCATAATCACAAGGATGTACTTATTCCCTTGGCGAGTGGGGGGCAGTGGTCCTAGAATGTCCATAGCCACTCGCTCAAGGGGGGCCCCAACCTGATGTAGTTGGAGTGGGGCCCTCATCCTCCGTGGGGGTCCCTTTTTGGCAATACAGGCGTCGCATGCTCGACACCAGTTCTGTACATCGCGCCCCATGTTAACCCAATAGAACCGCCGGCGGACCCGAGATTTTGTTTTGGTCCTGCCCAAAAGGCCGCCGGCGCGGGTACCGTGCACCTGTTTCAAAATCTGGGTCTTAAACCCATCAGGGACTATCACCAGCCAAGAAGTTTGTTCTGAAGGAATCTCCACCCACTTGCGATATAAGATGTTGTCCCTCATTTTGAGGGTCCTCCACTGAGCCCAGTATGCTTTTGTTCGCGCTCCAAGTGGGGTGATCTCCTCCCCACTGGGCCTCCTGTCTTCCTGGACCCATTTGTACACTGGCCCTTTCACGGGGTCTTCCCGCTGGGCCGTGCTCCATGCCAACTCGCCAAATTCCTCCCCCGCGGTTAGTGGCAAAGTTGGGCCTACCACCCGGGCCGCACGGACTGGGAGTTTCGGGGAGGTGTCTGCCAATTGGTACCTCTCCTCATGTCTCGTGCAATATCTGCAGTTTTCTCTCAGACAGGGGTGTCGAGAGAGCGCATCGGCATTCCCATGAGCCTTACCGGCTCTATGGGCCACACTAAAATCGTACTGCTGCAACTTTTCCAACCACCTTGCAATCTGGCCCTCCGGTTCCTTGAACCGTAAGAGCCATTGCAAGGAGGAATAGTCAGTTCGAAACAAAAATTTCCTCCCGTACAAGTACGGGTGGAAATGGCTCACCGCAGACAGCATAGCCAATAGTTCCTTGCGAGTTACGCAATAATTTCGTTCGGGCCTACTCATGGCCCGACTGTAATACGCGATCACTCTTTCCACGCCCCCCTGTGTCTGAGACAAGACTGCTCCCAATCCTTCCTGGCTTGCATCCGTGTCCAGGGTAAACATCCCGTCATTGGTGGGGTAAGCTAAAATGGGTGTGGGTGTCAAACACCCCTTTAATTTGAGGAAGGCCTCCTGGCATTCCCCTGTCCAATTAAATCTCAACCCCTTCTCCGTCAACCGATGAAGGGGCCTGGCTATCTCCACAAAGTTTGCCACGAAGCGCCGGTAGTAGGAGCAAAGTCCCAAAAAGCCCCATACCTGTTTGACAGTTGTAGGTGCGGGCCACTCCTCTACTGCTGTAATTTTTCCGGGGTCGGTCTTCACCCCCCCCCCCCACCGCGGCCTATCACGTGTCCGAGATAGGTCACCTCTGTCGCGAACAAAGTGCATTTCTCCGGGCTCAATTTTAGCCCTGCCTGCCTGAGGCACCCAAACACCTGGTCCAAATTGGCGATCTCCTGGGTGAATGTTTTAGTGTGTACCAGGACGTCATCCAGATACACCAGGCATGATTGCATGGCATGCCGCCTAGCACACGCTCCATCAGTTTCTCAAAGGTGGCGGGGGCGTTACACAAACCGAACGGCATCACAGTGAACTGATACAGTCCCTTCCCTGTGGAAAATGCCGTTTTCTCCTTCCCCGTCTTATCCATCTCCACCTGCCAATACCCACTCTTGAGGTCCAAAGTTGAAAACCATTTAGAGCCTGAAACGGCGTTGAGGGTATCGTCAATTCTCGGCAGGGGATAGGAGTCCTTGAGTGTCACGTTGTTCAGCTGGCGATAGTCCACTCAGAAACGCATGGTCCCATCCTTCTCTTTTGACCAACACAACCGGTGACATCCAAGGACTTCCCGAGGGCTCAATGACACCTGCATTGAGCATCTTTTCAACCTGTTCATCAGCCTCCTCTCTCTTGCTCCATGGGAGCCTTTGAGCAGGCTGACGGACAGGCCGGACCCCATCGGTGTGGATCTGATGTTGCACCAGGCCCGTACGTCCAATAGCCTCGGGTGACAAGGAGAAGATTCCCATGTGTCGGTCGACCAGCTTGTATAAGGCCTCCCGCTGGGCATCCTCCAAATCTACACTACTCTGATTTACCATCTCGCAAATGGGACCGGGCCAATTCCTAATAAAGTCTGGAGACTCCCTCTTGGGCCGGTCCGGCTCGACGTTATCGTCCCTCAGCTCTGCGACTTCTATTACTGGGGTGCAATCCGCCACCTTCGTGCCCCGCCTGATAGTGCGTGGTTCCGTGCTAACGTTTATTACCTGAACGGGTGCAATAGGCCCGTCGGTATTTACCAGGGTACGGCCCACGACTAAACCCGGGGTTGATTGCCCTGCCGGTAGTTCTGCCAGGCCGGAGGAGCCCTGCCACGTTGGGTGTGCTCGCCACCTGGCCGGGACCACCGCCTCGGCACCCGGGGGAATGACCACGGAGTCGGGAGCCTCCAGCTCCACTCTCTCATCCATGCTCACACCCCCTAACGGTAATTCCTCACCACCCAACTGCATGACCCCCCGGCCCAAGTCGATCTTACAACCACCGGCTGTTAGCACATCCAACCCTATTAGACATGGGTCGCACACCTTCGCCACCCAAACCTCTATCCTCGTTTTCACGGTGCCCAATTTAAAGGACACGAAACCACGTCCTATGATGGGGGCTGTTGTCCCGGTAGCTAGCTGCAAACTATGGTTTTGCAGACGGTGGATCTCATCCCAACTGTCCACACTCGAATCAAGGAACACAGGGCTGATGATCGTGGCGCTTGCTCCTGTGTCCACAATGGCGTCTACCCCTACGCCGGCAAATTTGCACCGAATCGTTAAGCTACCATTTCCAATTTGGCCACAATTGATGACCTGTCGCAGTTCTGAGGGCTCTTCTCTGTCTGAATCTGCCGAACATGGCCCTACATGTTCGGCACTTCTTAGTTTCCCGGGGACTGGTGGGGGGGGGGGTGATGGTTGGGCCTGGCTATCCCTATTGGCCCGGGCGGAGTTGGTGGTCTGGGGGGCTGTGGCTCTTCCCTTTGCGGGGACCTTTCCCTGCGCGGGGCGTTACACTCCCTTTGCAGGTGGTCCCTCGCGCCACAATTATAACACCTCCTCTGGTAAGGTGTTTGCCTCCGGTACGCCGAATTATACCCCCTCCGTTCCGAATTGGGGTACCCCCTGATGGCCCATCCCTCGCCCTTCCTGGGCCCGACCGCCTCGGTCCAGATCTTGCCAACCGGTTATCAACCGCGTTCTGGACCATCTTCTCGATGCTGGCCCGGTCGCCCATGGTAGCCACCCTGGCTTCCCTCGCATCGTCGTTCACGGGGCCCACCTGCCGGACTGCTACCACAAGCCGCCCAGCCCCTCCCAACGGCGTTCTGGCTGCCTCCCAGCAGGCGGCAGTATCAGCCGCCTTCTGGAGGTTGTCCGGGCACCATACGGTCAGCAATGCCCCAGCATCGGTGCCCCCTATCGCTCGGAGAAAAAGGTCCAGGGCAATTTCCTCCAGGTACTCCGGCGGCATGTTGGCGTGCACGATCCCCACCAAACGGCGAATGTCGTGTGCCAATTCTCCCAGTGGTTCCTGGGAGCGTCGTTTGCGTCCGTTGAGCTGAGCTTTAACAAGCTCGCTCTGCTGGTCCATGCCAAATCGTTTTTTTAGGGCCGAATGGAGATCCTCCAGGGTCACCCCTCGCTGGGTACCGTGGTCAGGACCTCCAAGGCCATGCCACGCAGGGCAGCTGTGAGCTGTGCCATGCCCTGCACCTCGTTCCAGCCATTGCCTCTGGCCACACACTGGAACTGGGCCATATACGCCCTCAAGTCCGTCTTGCCATCGTACAGGGCTAGCGGCACCCTTGGTCCTTTTGAGGTCCCCCCCCCCCTCCAGTTCCCGAGGGACTCCTGGAGGGCTGTACCTCCCAGATCTCAACGGCGCCTCACTCCCGCAGCGTCCGAGCCATTTGCCCGGGGAATCTACCACCCCTGTCCGTGTCTGTCAGTGCCCTGCGTCGTACTCTCTCAAGCCATTGGACTCACACTCTGCACACCCACCGGAACAGTCATACTGGGTGCCCGCATTAGGCCAAAAGACCCCGCGGCCTCTACCCTCCCCAAGCTTGGCATGCACACTCCCGCGTCGCGCAACCCTCCTACTCCGCCCTGTGACACTGGCCCCACCTGGGCACGATCCGCCTCGAGGGGGCATATCCTCCCCCCCCTGTTCCCGAAGGACACCCTGCTTCTCACCCTGGCTCTCCACACACCTCACCAGCCTCCTCTCCATATCCTCTATTTTCCCCTCCATTACTTCATTTAATTCTTCCCTTATTGTCTCTAGCGATAGTTTTCCGAGCTCCTCTTTACCTGTGCCACCTCTGTTTGTCTTGGATATTTCCTCCCCCGTCATCCTAAACCCCTCTTTCGTCTCGCCCTCTTGTTTTTCTATCCGTTTCCCCAGTTCCACTGTCTTTTCTTCGGCTTTCAGCTCCATTTCCATTACAATTTCCTCATGTCTCTTTCGACATTCGTCCCCCATGGCCTCTAGTCCCTTCTGCGTCTCCACTTTACCTCCTGCCGCAGGTTTTCCACTCTTTCTGTCATTTCTTGATGTCTTTTCTCACAGTCCCTCTTCACGGCTCCCAATCCCTTGTTTATTTTCCCTGTTCTCCCTCGAACTCTTTTATCGCCGTCGCGTTCTATTTTATTTCCTCTTTTAGTTGGTTTTGTCCTTTTACTTATCCCATTTCCTTTGCGACTGTCACCATTTTTTCTTTTACGTCTTCCTCGCCTCGCATTCTACCCGCGCGAAATAGGGTGAATCGCCGAATGTCGATATACCTAAGTACCCGCGCGGGTAGCGTACCGAGGAGTTGTACTCCGCCGCAGGTCGACTCAGGACACGAACCGCTTAAGCGGCTCGTTCCGTGCTGCAGGGATAACCGAGCGGAGTTATCGTCGACCTCGACGGTTCAGATTATTTATTGGGTGTCTACACCCACTACCAATCCCTTACGTGATGCAAGATGGAACTTTCAAACAAAGGAAAGGACGCAACAAAACGGGAAACAGTTCAACAAGCAAGCACTTTATTACACACACACACACACACACACACACACACACACACACACACACACACACACACACACACACACACACACACACACACACACACACACACACACACACACACACACACACACACACACACACACACACACACACGGCAAGCACGTATTCACAGCCATACAAAAAAAATGCACATATAACAGTCAAAGCAAGAACAATACGCAGAGTTAAAACCGAATAACGCAATGTACAAGCACTTATACGGGTTTACTTAATAGACTGGCGCCACACACACATTTACACCAAAAGCAAAGAAAATACAAGCCACCCTCACAGGCAAGGAGGCAGACAGGTCCGTGGACCAAATGAACGTGGGACCTGGGTGATCGGCCAGGTCCACGAGACCGAAGGGGTCTTACCCGTGCCCTCGTGGCACGATGTCGGGCTAGCCGCAACGTCCGCGTAACGTGCCTGACTCCGTGCCCCTGATATGGTCGGTGAGCTCCTTCAGGCGTGCGTCGCGCAGGCACGTGTTGGTCGGTCGACACCACGGTTGGGGCGGGGAGCGGACGGGGTTACTGGCACTATCTCAGCGCGGATGGGGGGAGGGGGGATTGTTGATGCTTGGGGTCGGGAGAGGGGAATGGCGGGGTCCCGGGACCGCACCTGACTCCGGCGAACTCTCGCCCCTGAGCCCTCTTCCACATCCCTGCTTCACTCCGCGACTCGTCCCTCGTTCATCAAGCGCATCGGGCTGACGTTGTCATGGATATTAAAAATTACAACCGGTTTTGCTGTGAAATTCAATCTTTGCCCGACAGTCCGTCACACCACGTGATCGGATTGCTTTTTTTTTGTTAATAATTAAAACACAAGATGATTAAAAAAAAAATGAAGGTGAAAACATGAGGTAAGGCCAAAGTCACATTTGGCTCGGTGCCCGGAGGGTCGACAAAATGTATGGAACTCGCAATTATAAAGCGGCCGCAGTATTTCCACGGTCACACAATGTAGCAGTCACACATGTTTTTATTTTTCGGGTAGCCGCACGGCGTGTTTATAAATTGTGGAGACCGAAAACGTGGGGTTGCCGTAATTTTTTGGGGGTTGGGAAAATTCATTTTTCATGAAGAAGAGCTTACGGCAGCCGCTCGGAAAATGCAAGCCCACCGTACGCCCTAAGTACGGTCGACGTGGAACACATCTACGTCATAGCTTGGCTTGTCTAATTGCTACGGCGAGCATAGAAATGAAAAAAGTTATAACTCCGCAGTTATAATTCCACGGCGCCCCGACGGCTTGTAAAATATAGCCAAACGGCGTAGGGCCTCCCTAAGGCCACCTCAGTTTCTCTGCGGCCGCCGCACGTTTCTGTCAATTCAGAGGGCGTACGGCCGCCGTATCCTCGCCGTAGAGCAAATGTGACTGAGTACTTCCACCGACGAACTGAATGAACAAAGCGCGAAGATGCGGCTCGAGCATGTGGGGGAGACACGTGAACAAACATGAACGCTACGTTTTGTTCAGTTTTTTTAAAATGTATTGGGTTTTTAGGGCAAAACTTTCTCGAAAAAATTGTTCGGATTCCAATTTGTTCAAACAGCTTGGCCGTTCTGATTATGGGGGACCACGGTATATTATAGTTATAGTATATTCAGTTATATATACTGGTATATTTTTATTTCATTAAAAAGTAGAACGGGCACTCATAGAGCGCATACGTTCGCCGCCACTGCTTTTTTTGTTCTTGGTATGAGTGTGGGGAACTGGTTTCATATGAATGGTCTTATGACACAAACCACATATCTATAATGTCATGACCCCCCCCCCGACTTTCGGGGGCTACGGACTAAACAACAATCAACTCACGTCGTTTTGGCGAGTCTTCACTCGCAAGCTTGGTGAATACGTTTCAACAAGAGAAGGTAATCTCGTTTGATGCTGGTTTCATGCAAATCGAATAAGAATTGACTGAGTTATGCCGAAAACCACATATTTTCAAGGGCGTGACCTCCCCCCCCCGACATTTTACCCCAACCGGTGACATGTGTTATGATGTCATTGTGTCACAAGATTGGGCATTAAATTCTGAACATTTTGATGCTGGGTTCATGTAAAGCGGACAAGAATTGACCGCGTTGTGACAAAAACCGCATATTTTTCAAGGTCGTGACCCCCCTGACCTTTGACCCCTAACCGGTAACAAGAGTATGGGCGTCATTGTGTCATATTGCATATCACAAGATGAGGCGTTGAATTCTGAACATTTTGGCGTTAGTTGCATGTAAATTGAATAAAAATTGACCGTGTTATC